>NW_025964112.1:1200000-1800000 GCF_023055435.1 Haliotis rufescens
CTTCCAATTGGTGTAAATCTTGTACACGAGGATCTTGTGCCTGTATGCACTGTCCCAGAATATCCCAAACATGTTCAAGGGGGTTGAAATCTTGGCTCATTGCTGGCCAGGGTAGAGTCGTTATTGCATTGACCCTCATGTAATCCATGACTGCATGCGAACGATGAGGCCTGACATTGTCATCCATGTACTGAGGTCGAGTAGCAAGAGGGTGGTTGTCAAAATGAGGAACGAGAACTGGCCTCAAAACGTCCCGGATGTACTGTGCCTCTGTTAAGTTGCCCCTTATGGTGACAAACCAACCTGCAATAATGAGAGATACACCTCCAAACCATTACCGAGCCCCAGCCGTATACAACAGTTGGTTTAATGCCCCTGGGAGTGTAGGCCATGTTCCGGTGCCTCCAAACTCTCGTTCTTCCATCAGTGACATGGAGCAGAAACCGACTTTCGTCTGACCTATGGATCCGTCTCCAAGTTCTCAGATTCCAGTTCTGTCATGCAATACACGATGCTAATACCATACACCATGCAGCTTTGTGGTGATTGCTCAACAAGGAACGCTTTATGACTCGTCTAGCCCTCAGTCCTGCCGCTTTCAGCCAGTTCCTGACGGTTCTGGTGCTGAAACGATGATTGGACAATCACAGCTGTTTCAGACGAGTACATGTTAAAAAGGGTTCTCGGCGTATGAGACGAAGAAGGTCCCTGTCTTTGCGATGTGTCGTCACAGGAGGTCTTCCGGATCTGGGACGGTCCTTACATCACCGATCTGAGTATGTTTATCGACTTAACGGCTTACGACAGTGTGATGATACCCCAAATTCCGACCAATGGCATTACAAGACATTCCTGCGTTATGCATGCCTATTATTTGCCATCTAGTGGCATTTGATAATCACCTTCGTGCCATGGTCACACAATGTCATGGAATAACTGTTTAAAACCGAGCTTAAGAAAGCAATTTTAACGTTTGGATATACTGCTTTGAGAGATACTCGAGGGTAGCATGCTGCACGGGCATACCATGCATGGCACGCAAGCTTTTGTCATGCATGGCTGATTACATCATCTTCAGAAAAGATAATTCTTCCTGTAATTATATCTTCCATGACTGTTACAAATATTGGGACCAAACAATGATGAAATATATTAGGGTGTGCTTAACTTTTTTCTTTGTGTATATATAGCAGCTTCATGTGTTTTATATATATGCCATATCACCCAATATATAGCATCTATATGAACGGAACAGAACAGATTGTATTTCGTACAGTCTGGCCATGAGCCCAATAGTACAGATGATTGGATAATATTTGACATATTGTGACAGAACGCTTCAGTTTATTTTGGATTTGGAATTTCTAAGTTTAAACATTTTTTCAATATAAAGAGCTAGCTGAAATAAAATGCAGTCGTCATTTGTTGTGAGTAACAATACAAACTTGTGCAGGGTAGGATGTCGTGTGTGTGTGTGTGTGTGTGTGTGTGTGTGTGTGTGTGTGTGTGTGTGTGTGTGTGTGTGTGTGTGTGTGTGTGTGTGTGTGTGTGTGTGTGTGTGATATTAGCTGTTGTATGTATTCACGATGTTATATATCACATAGCTGTACATATCAACATGTCTTACATTTGGCTGCTTCTGTGGTCTAGTGGTAGAGCGTCCACCCGGAGAGTGGAAGGTTCGGGGTTCAATCTCTGGCCGTGTCATACCAAAAGACGTTAAAAGACACACACACACACAACACACACACCTGCATGCACGTTGCTATATAAGTGCAAAAATGTTGGACGCAACGCTACCTCACCATTTCACCTTACCTTACATTTAAAGACAAACTTCTGATTGGTTAAAGAGTAGACAATTATTTTCCATGTGATCTGCTCACAGGCGGGATACATGTTTCATGTGGCTTTCTGCGAAATCAGTCGGAACACATCATAGGTAAATTGCTTATCTCGCATACATATCGTTGAGTTTCTGAAATGAACTGAAGTGTAATGCATTTGATAAGGGGAAGTAAATGGGTTACATATACTTGATTCAAACAATCTGCAAAAATTACATCAATGTGGGGAAGTCCATCAACAAAACATTCAACAGGTTCTTCCATATTGGCGTTAATTCTTTATATCTTCAGGGTCGTCGGGTAGCCTAGTGGTAAAAGCATTAGCTTGTCACGCTGAAGACCCGGGTTTGATTCCCGACATGGGTACAATGAGTGAAGCCCATTTCTGGTGTCCACCATCTTCCGGAGGCAAGTGAGTTAACTGACTTTAAAAGTCCAGTTTCCACCCTTGCCATTCCTAGGCTCATTCGTAGCACCACCAGTGGCTGTTAGGAGTTATGTCCTTTCTATGCCTCGTCTATGGACCAATCAGATTCCACCTCTTGTATCACTTGCATTTGCTTCAAAAAGTCAAGACGATCTGATCAACAATAAAGATCTATATTGTGATAAAACGGTTCTTACTTTGCGAAGTGCATCAAATCACGTGAGCAGCTTGATTAAAAACATGAAAAGATTTGGAAAATATCTTTTTACAACGAGTTGGCAGTGCACGTTTTGCAAATCCTGCAATCAACCGAAATCGGCATGACAGTTAACGAACCGGGTTTCGATTTCGTCCAGCCAGAATCTAACTCCAAAATACCAGCCTAGTTTGGCAAGGGTGGAAACTGGACTTTTATAGTCAGTTAACTCTCTTGCCTCAGGAAGATGGGACCTGTATGGATGAATGTCAGTAAGTAAAATTGCTGTCAACCAATTAATGGTTCGAGGTACATCAACTCACACACAGGGTGCATCACACAATCTGCCCCTGGAAATCAGTTGACAACTTATATTGTCATGTTCTATATGTTATACCAGCTGTTTGGTATGTTGTATATATTTCATATCAGTTGGAATATGTATCAACTTTTGGTATGTTGTATATATATTCCATATCAGTTGTACATATATAACAACTTTTGGTATGTTGTATATTTTCCATATCAGTTGTTCATATATATCAACTTTTGGTATGTTGTATATATTCCATATCAGTTGTACATATATAACAACTTTTGGTATGTTGTATATATATATATATTCCATATCAGTTGTACATATATAACAACTTTTGGTATGTTGTATATATTCCATATCTGTTGTACATATATAACAACTTTTGGTATGTTGTATATATTCCATATCAGTTGTACATATATAACAACTTTTGGTATGTTGTATATATATATATATTCCATATCAGTTGTACATATATAACAACTTTTGGTATGTTGTATATATTCCATATCTGTTGTACATATATAACAACTTTTGGTATGTTGTATATATTCCATATCAGTTGTACATATATAACAACTTTTGGTATGTTGTATATATTCCATATCAGTTGTACATATATAACAACTTTGTTATGTTGTATATATTCCATATCAGTTGTACATATATAACAACTTTTGGTATGTTGTATATATTCCATATCAGTTGTACATATATAACAACTTTTGGTATGTTGTATATATTCCATATCAGTTGTACATATATAACAACTTTGGTATGTTGTATATATTCCATATCTGTTGTACATATATAACAACTTTTGGTATGTTGTATATATTCCATATCAGTTGTACATATATAACAACTTTTGGTATGTTGTATATATTCCATATCTGTTGTACATATATAACAACTTTTGGTATGTTGTATATATTCCATATCAGTTGTACATATATAACAACTTTTGGTATGTTGTATATATTCCATATCAGTTGTACATATATAACAACTTTTGGTATGTTGTATATATTCCATATCAGTTGTACATATATAACAACTTTTGGTATGTTGTATATATTCCATATCAGTTGTACATATATAACAACTTTTGGTATGTTGTATATATTCCATATCAGTTGTACATATATAACAACTTTGGTATGTTATATATATTCCATATCAGTTGTACATATATAACAACTTTTGGTATGTTGTATATATTCCATATCAGTTGTACATATATAACAACTTTTGGTATGTTGTATATATTCCATATCAGTTGTACATATATAACAACTTTTGGTATGTTGTATATATTCCATATCAGTTGTACATATATAACAACTTTTGGTATGTTGTATATATTCCATATCAGTTGTACATATATAACAACTTTTGGTATGTTGTATATATTCCATATCAGTTGTACATATATAACAACTTTGGGTATGTTGTATATATTCCATATCAGTTGTACATATATAACAACTTTTGGTATGTTATATATATTCCATATCAGTTGTACATATATAACAACTTTTGGTATGTTGTATATATTCCATATCAGTTGTACATATATAACAACTTTGGGTATGTTGTATATATTCCATATCAGTTGTACATATATAAATATATATATGTTTGGTATGTTGTATATATTTCATATCAGCTGTACATATATATCATTGTTTGGTATGTTGTATATATTTCATACCAGCTGTACATATATATACACTATGTCTTCTGTGCCACATGAGCTGACATATATATCTGGTATATGGTTTATAGGAGAACATTGTTTGTCCAAGTTGAACAAGATGTAATACAATCTGCTTTTGTACTGCCACCACAACAGTCTTAACAGCTTCCACCTTTGAATGGATGTTTTTTAAGGCATAATTTAAAATGTTAAATCTTTTAAGAAAATGCTGTAGAAAGTAGTTTATGGGCATATAGCTGTGATAGCTTGCACGTTCAGTGAGTTATGTGAGTAGTGACTGACTCAATATGAGTCATTGGTAGCACTTCTTGTCACGTGGAATAAATGTACGTATTGTCACATGTATTCTGAGTTGTGACAGATATATCTGATATTCCCCCCCCTAGTTGAATGCACCAGCTGGTCCAAGGCTGGTTCCACAGTAGAGCTTGTCACTGCCTCAGTGGTGTAGTGGATAGAGAGTCTGTCCAGAGGTACTTGTTGTTAACCTGAAAGGTAAAAAGTAGCATCAGTACCGGACTAGTAGAAGCAAGCAGACAGACAGACAGACAGACACACACACACACACACACACACACACACACACACACACACACACACACACACACTGCTATATAAGTGCAATAATGCGACGTTAAACCCCATTTCACCTCACTTCACCTCAGAGCTTATATTTGAAAAACAAATTTAAAAGCAGCCCAAATATTTTCACTTAAAACCTGGAGCACCTGACTCCAATTGAGATGGTTGGGTCCTGATTCAGGGTCACGTACTAGCAGCCATTCTTCTGGCTGGGGACTGCGGAACCGCTGCCTCTATTCAATGTTTCCACGTCCACAATGTGGAATGTATTACCTGGAGAGTAATTGCTGCTGGACGGGACTTGGCGTAGATACAGCACACAGGTTTTCCACAAGTTTATCAAAAAAATGTCCAATCTTGATTTTTCTGCAGGAAATGCATTTTGCTAGTGGTTGCCATGCATATGTGTATGGTTGCCAGGTTGCAGTGTGGTATATAGCGCTCATAATTGGGGGTGTTGCCGTATCATGTTGTAGTGTAGGATGGACTCGCCAGTGATCTGGCAAAGCATGGAATCTAACATGTTTCCCGACTGTAAAACTATGGTTGAACTGGAGAATGCTGTAACAAGTAAGTGTTGATGTCTGGTAGAACCTGAGCAGGGGATGAATGGGAGACGAGGGGGAGCACAATCTTTCAGCATCCAAGAGGCTTTCGATATTTTTGCATAATGAGATTGCTCAGATTTGGCAGTGTTTGGATATGTGTTTATTGTTGCTTGTCAGCGGCCTCGCACTGTGGTCTGATACACTTGGAAATTGTTATGTAGACGTTGCCCTGCTCTGTTGACATGACAAGTAGGTAGAGATGCTTGGTGGTGACATGATGTCACCCTGCTCTGTTGACATGACAAGTAGGTAGTGTGCTTGGTGGTGACATGACGTTGCCCTGCTCTGTTGACATGACAAGTTGGTAGTGTGCTTGGTGGTGACATGACAAGTTGGTAGTGTGCTTGGTGGTGACATGACAAGTAGGTAGTGTGGTTGGTGGTGATGTTGCCCTTCTCTGTTGACATGACAAGTTTGTAGTGTGCTTGGTGGTGACATGACAAGTAGGTAGTGGTGCTTGGTGGTGACATGACGTTGCCCTGCTCTGCTGACATGACAAGTAGGTAGTGGTGCTTGGTGGTGATGTTGCCCTTCTCTGTTGACATGACATGCTTGTAGTGTGCTTGGTGGTGACATGACAAGTAGGTAGTGGTGCTTGGTGGTGATGTCACCCTGCTCTGTTGACATGACATGCTTGTAGTGTGCTTGGTGGTGACATGACAAGTAGGTAGTGGTGCCTGGTGGTGACATGATGTTGCCCTGCTCTGTTGACATGACAAGTTTGTAGTGGTGCCTGGTGGTGACATGACAAGTAGGTAGGGGTGCTTGGTGGTGACATGACAAGTAGGTAGGGGTGCTTGGTGGTGACATGACAAGTTTGTAGTGGTGCCTGGTGGTGACATGACAAGTTGGTAGTGTGCTTGGTGGTGACATGACAAGTAGGTAGTGGTGCCTGGTGGTGACATGACAAGTTGGTAGGGGTGCCTGGTGGTGACATGACAAGTAGGTAGGGGTGCTTGGTGGTGACATGACAAGTTTGTAGTGGTGCCTGGTGGTGACATGACAAGTAGGTAGTGGTGCCTGGTGGTGACATGACAAGTTGGTAGTGTGCTTGGTGGTGACATGACAAGTAGGTAGTGGTGCTTGGTGGTGATGTCACCCTGCTCTGTTGACATGACATGCTTGTAGTGTGCTTGGTGGTGACATGACAAGTAGGTAGAAGTGCCTGGTGGTGACATGACAAGTAGGTAGAAGTGCCTGGTGGTGACATGACAAGTAGGTAGGGGTGCCTAGTGGTGACATGACAAGTAGGTAGGGGTGCTTGGTGGTGACATGACAAGTAGGTAGTGGTGCCTGGTGGTGACATGACAAGTAGGTAGTGGTGCCTGGTGGTGACATGACAAGTTGGTAGTGGTGCCTGGTGGTGACATGACAAGTTGGTAGTGGTGCCTGGTGGTGACATGACAAGTAGGTAGGGGTGCTTGGTGGTGACATGACAAGTAGGTAGTGTGCTTGGTGGTGACATGACAAGTTGGTAGTGTGCTTGGTGGTGACATGACAAGTTGGTAGATGTGCTTGGTGGTGACATGACAAGTTGGTAGTGTGCTTGGTGGTGACATGATAAGTTGGTAGTGGTGCCTGGTGGTGACATGACAAGTTGGTAGTGTGCTTGGTGGTGACATGACAAGTAGGTAGGGGTGCCTGGTGGTGACATGACAAGTTGGTAGAAGTGCCTGGTGGTGACATGACAAGTAGGTAGGGGTGCCTGGTGGTGACATGACAAGTTGGTAGTGTGCTTGGTGGTGACATGACAAGTAGGTAGGGGTGCCTGGTGGTGACATGACAAGTTGGTAGAAGTGCCTGGTGGTGACATGACAAGTAGGTAGGGGTGCCTGGTGGTGACATGACAAGTTGGTAGAAGTGCCTGGTGGTGACATGACAAGTAGGTAGGGGTGCCTGGTGGTGACATGACAAGTAGGTAGAAGTGCCTGGTGGTGACATGACAAGTTGGTAGAAGTGCCTGGTGGTGACATGACAAGTAGGTAGAAGTGCCTGGTGGTGACATGACAAGTAGGTAGGGGTGCCTGGTGGTGACATGACAAGTTGGTAGAAGTGCCTGGTGGTGACATGACAAGTAGGTAGGGGTGCCTGGTGGTGACATGACAAGTAGGTAGAAGTGCCTGGTGGTGACATGACAAGTAGGTAGTGGTGCCTGGTGGTGACATGACAAGTTGGTAGTGGTGCCTGGTGGTGACATGACAAGTTGGTAGTGTGCTTGGTGGTGACATGACAAGTTGGTAGTGGTGCCTGGTGGTGACATGACAAGTAGGTAGGGGTGCCTGGTGGTGACATGACAAGTTGGTAGTGTGCTTGGTGGTGACATGACAAGTTGGTAGTGGTGCCTGGTGGTGACATGACAAGTTGGTAGTGGTGCTTGGTGGTGACATGACAAGTAGGTAGATGTGCCTGGTGGTGACTTGACAAGTAGGTAGGGGTGCCTGGTGGGGACATGACAAGTTGGTAGTGGTGCCTGGTGGTGACTTGGTTGTTGATGCAGGATATTGGTAACTATCTCACTACTCTACACAAAGTCTGACTGCTGTGATGATAACTATCTCACTACTCTACACAAAGTCTGACTGCTGTGATGATAACTATCTCACTACTCTACACAAAGTCTGACTGCAGTGATGATAACTATCTCACTACTCTACACAAAGTCTGACTAGTGATGATAACTATCTCACTACTCTACACAAAGTCTGACTGTAGTGATGATAACTATCTCACTTCTCTACACAAAGTCTGACTGCAGTGATGGTAACTATCTCACTACTCTACACGAAGTCTGACTGCTGTGATGATTACTATCTCACTACTCTACACAAAGTCTGACTAGTGATGATAACTATCTCACTACTCTACACGAAGTCTGACTGCAGTGATGGTAACTATCTCACTACTCTACACGAAGTCTGACTGTGGTGGTGATAACTATCTCACTACTCTACACAAAGTCTGACTGTAGTGATGATAACTATCTCACTACTCTACACGAAGTCTGACTGTAGTGATGATTACTATCTCACTTCTCTACACAAAGTCTGACTGTAGTGATGATAACTATCTCACTACTCTACACAAAGTCTGACTGTGGTGATGATAACTATCTCACTACTCTACACAAAGTCTGACTGTAGTGATGATAACTATCTCACTACTCTACACAAAGTCTGACTGTAGTGATGATAACTATCTCACTACTCTACACAAAGTCTGACTGTAGTGATGATTACTATCTCACTTCTCTACACAAAGTCTGACTGTAGTGATGATAACTATCTCACTACTCTACAGAGAGTCTGACTGTAGTGATGATAACTATCTCACTACTCTACACAAAGTCTGACTGTAGTGATGGTAACTATCTCACTACTCTACACGAAGTCTGACTGTAGTGATGATAACTATCTCACTACTCTACACAAAGTCTGACTAGTGATAATAACTATCTCACTACTCTACACGAAGTCTGACTGTAGTGATAACTATCTCCCTACTCTACACAAAGTCTGACTGCAGTGATGATAACTATCTCACTACTCTACACAAAGTCTGACTGCTGTGATGATAACTATCTCACTACTCTACACAAAGTCTGACTAGTGATGATAACTATCTCACTACTCTACACAAAGTCTGACTAGTGATGATAACTATCTCACTACTCTACACAAAGTCTGACTGTAGTGATGGTAACTATCTCACTACTCTACACAAAGTCTGACTGTAGTGATGATAACTATCTCACTACTCTACACAAAGTCTGACTGTAGTGATGATAACTATCTCACTACTCTACACAAAGTCTGACTGTAGTGATGATAACTATCTCACTACTCTACACAAAGTCTGACTGTGGTGATGATAACTATCTCACTACTCTACACAAAGTCTGACTGTAGTGATGATAACTATCTCACTTCTCTACACAAAGTCTGACTGTAGTGATGATAACTATCTCACTACTCTACACAAAGTCTGACTGTAGTGATGATAACTATCTCACTTCTCTACACAAAGTCTGACTGTAGTGAGGATAACTATCTCACTACTCTACACAAAGTCTGACTAGTGATAATAACTATCTCACTACTCTACACGAAGTCTGACTGTAGTGATAACTATCTCCCTACTCTACACAAAGTCTGACTGCAGTGATGATAACTATCTCACTACTCTACACAAAGTCTGACTGCTGTGATGATAACTATCTCACTACTCTACACAAAATCTGACTAGTGATGATAACTATCTCACTACTCTACACAAAGTCTGACTGTAGTGATGATAACTATCTCACTACTCTACACAAAGTCTGACTAGTGATGATAACTATCTCACTACTCTACACAAAGTCTGACTGTAGTGATGATAGCTAACTCACTATTCTACACAAAGTCTGACTAGTGATGATAACTATCTCACTTCTCTACACAAAGTGTGACTAGTGATGATAACTATCTCACTACTCTGCACAAAGTCTGACTGTGGTGATGATAGCTATCTCACTACTCTGCACAAAGTCTGACTGTAGTGATGAAAGCTGTCACTACTCTACACAAAGTCTGACTAGTGATGATAACTACCTCACTACTCTACACAAAGTCTGACTGTACTGATGATAGCTATGTCACTACTCTACACAAAGTCTGACTAGTGATGATAACTACCTCACTACTCTACACAAAGTCTGACTGTGGTGATGATAACTATCTCACTACTCTGCACAAAGTCTGACTGCAGTGATGATAACTATCTCGCTACTCTACACAAAGTCTGACTGTAGTGATGATAGCTATCTAACTACTCTACACAAAGTCTGACTGTGGTGATGATAACTATCTCACTACTCTACACAAAGTCTGACTGCAGTGATGATAACTATCTCACTTCTCTACACAAAGTCTGACTGTGGTGATGATTACTATCTCACTTCTCTACACAAAGTCTGACTGCAGTGATGATAACTATCTCGCTACTCTACACAAAGTCTGACTGTAGTGATGATAACTATCTCACTACTCTACACAAAGTCTGACTAGTGATGATAACTATCTCACTACTCTACACAAAGTCTGACTAGTGATGATAACTATCTCACTTCTCTACACAAAGTCTGACTGTAGTGATGATTACTATCTCACTACTCTACACAAAGTCTGACTGTAGTGATGATAACTATCTCACTTCTCTACACAAAGTCTGACTGCTGTGATGATAACTATCTCACTTCTCTACACAAAGTCTGACTGTAGTGATGATAACTATCTCACTACTCTACACAAAGTCTGACTAGTGATGATAACTATCTCACTAATCTACACAAAGTCTGACTAGTGATGATAGCTATCTCACTACTCTACATCATCATGGCCTTGACATGTAGTGTGGAAGGGGACACAGGTTGTTGTGGGACAAGGATGGACTCTTCTGATCTGACATGACTAACAACTTCCAACTTTGAAGTTGTATTTTGCACAACTAACAAAGAGCAAATTGGTATTCTTTGAATGAGAAAGAAAATCATATTTTAGTCATGTTGTGAAAGTATTTATCTATGAATCACCAAGGAACATACAGATTCATCTCCCACCTGCTAATTACCTGTCAATATTCAAGAACACTGGCATATGCATCTAAAGTTTTTATAGCATTAGGATTGTTAAACTAACATTTCTTATCTCAACATTTCGAAACATGCGGATAAAGGTGTTGAAAAAACTCATGTTACTGAAGTTTAAGATCCTGGGATTGGTCTATATGTTAATCTCTAACACACTATCACGCCACGGTGAACAATAACAAGTGCATGGGCATCTGAAATATGTACCCTGAAGGCCCCTTATCATTTTCATTACAAAAAATCAATAAGAATTTGATAAAATGTTTGAAAATAAGAAAAGGAAGCATGTGTGAGGCTGTAAGATTGTCGTCTGGAGATACAGTGGCATTAACACATGGCAAAGTGGCCATTCTGGTCGTGCATTATCTGTCGTTTTCTCATCTATCATCACAGCGTATATCACACCACAGTGTATATCACACTTCCTGTAATTCTGCCCTGTTTGTATCAAGTCTATAAGACAGACAATTCTTCCACTGGAACCACCCCCAGCTGGTCGTGGGCGACGGCGCTTCTAGCGGCACACATGCATGGCGCACTCCTGGTGCACGACAGAGAATTTCTTTCCTAACATCAGTGACCAACAGCTTAAAATATATACATTTTCACATTTGTACAAGTAGAAAATAAGGGTTTTACAGACATTAATTTAATTTTGAATATTCATATGTATAAACGATGTAAATTTAGGAAAATGTTTCTTTTTGAAGGAGTCTAACTTAGCACTACGACTGTCGAAGTCTATGTTAAGGTATGAGAGTCACCTTAGTGCTATGATCGCTTTGTACAATGCCACCTGGTGTTGACAGTTTTTAAGTTGTTATATTGTGCATTGGTATGTGTTGAGGACTGCAATTTGACGTGGAATCTGGCTCCGTGCCCAGTAGTCTGTTGGAGGGGGCACACATTGAAATAATGAAAATAGTTTAGAATTGTTTGATATGTTGGCTGTCACCAACATCCACACCCTGGTCAAGTATCTGTATCGCGTGCCAGCTTGAATCTGTATCGGATCTGGGTACCACCTCGTTACTTTTCTGTTTGGTCAGAACCATACATGTTCTCACGTGTTTCACCAAGGTGATATTGTCTTCTACTGCATCTCTTTGGGCTTTCCTCCTGAATTAAGCTGGCACGCCATGATCGATTGAAATACTGTTGAAGGCAGCGTTAAACCAAACACACTTCATACCTTGTACACCTTTACCCACAGAAATTAACTTGGAATACAATTGGCTGACATTGAAAGACACAGACGATGAAGCAGACTGGTATTTGTGAATGACAAGATGCCAGTTTACTCCATGATCAATCTGTGATGATATTGTTGAAATAAGCAGCCCTGTTTCTCGACTTTGAGCTCTGTTGCCGCCACCTTATGACAGATGTAGGAGACTTCATACCTGATATGCCTCGTATTTGTACCCAGGGGAGTTTTATGACATATGATTGGATGACACTGAAGGTAAAGGTCAGGCAGTATGAACTGAGTGTCCAAAAAGCTTGTATACATAGTAACCTGAGTTTTTATGAGCCTTTATTTTGGGTCTCAAATGCATCAACTTTGGGGTGACCTTTATTTAAGGTCAAGGTCAATAGAGGTCAATTATGAAGAATGGTTCAATTTGCATGAAATTTCAGATAATTTAATTCATGAAAAATCTAAGCATTATACAATCACTTATTATAGATTCAATAATTAACTAAATAATGGTTTTGTCAAATGTTAAAAGGCAGTTTGAACGTCATTCACTCATGAAATGACTTGTATACGGTTGCATTCAGAACATTCATATTTGTAATACCAAGTTTGTGATAACCAATGTTATATATCTAATTGAATGATATTGAAGGTCAAGGTCGATCGTGTACACAATATCTTGAGAATGTATGATTGAAATATTGTATTTGTGATCTCTTGGCAGGCCATGGCTGAGACTTACTTGGTCAATTAACAAGAAATGTGTTTAACTTTATTTATTTCTGTATCTAGAGGCATGTGGCTTTCTGCAATACATTTGAACTGCATCGGGCATGTCGTTTCCCCAAAAGAAAGAGATGTCATTAAGCTGGAAGTGCTTTAACTTTGTTATTAAGATAATATCTGGAAGCATACGACTCTGTTTCCAAGTTTCCCTGCATTGGGCATGTTTGAGATCAGCTGTCCCCTGACAGTGGTAATGTTAAGATGGTTCATGATACGTGTTGCTGATGGGAAAGTTTGGGGCATTCAAGAAAAGGTGGGGATGGAGGTGCTTCTGTTTTTGCATGTAACACCTTTCTAGATTGACAGTACACTCACTAAGCTGTGCACTCTTAACATATTTTCCACACTTAATTGTAATAATCTAGGAACCATATCAAATGCTTCAAACTTACTATTTTCGTCTTCATCCAAATCATGGTGCTGTGTAGAGTGACTTGATCCCGCTGCTGGCTCGAATGTCAGGGTCCAATAGTTCATAGCTTTCCTTGGGATGTTTAATTTTTATTAGTTAGTTTTGAGGTGGTGAGGTGAGGTGAAATGGGGTTTAACGTCGCATCCAAGATTATTGCACTTATATAGCGACGTATACATGTGTGTGTGTTTGTGTGGCTGCTTGTACTAGTCCGGACTGATGCCGATTTATAGTGCTAGCTCACTGAGATACCATGCCACAGTTTAACATGAATACCCCACTCAGACACAGTATACTGACTCCGAGCCGACCAGTCCTTGTTTTAGCCCCTTTATGCCGAGCGCCAGACAGGGTAACAACAAGTACCATCTTTTAACATCTTTTGGTATGACGCGGTCGGGGATGGAACCCCGGACCTTCCGCTCTCCGGGCGGACGCTCTACCCCTAGACCACGAAGGCGGTCTAGTTGGTTTTGAAAAAAAATGTCCTATAAATCAATGCAGGTTATCAAAACTTAATAAAACAAATCCACTTCCAGATTAGAACTGATGCTAATGAATGGAAAACAAACAATTGTTAACATAGCAAGATACCAATAGATAATTGATTGTTCTTTTGTTTTTTGTTTGAATAAAGATTTTTATACATATTAGTCACGATGTCTTGCCACCAGCGGTGATTAAAATCTCATGGGATTTTTCATTTCACCTAATTGTAGACCTGGAAAACGTTTGTCAAAAGTCTTTTTTTTCTAATTTCAGTTTTTTTTTGTGAGTTGGGTCTTGTGAACCAACTAAAATAAATATAATACCTTGTCATAATATGCCTTGCCTTGTTGCTATATGACTGAAATAATGCTGATGCGACGTTATATTTTTAACTCACTCACTCATAATTTGTTGAAAAAGCAGGTTAATATTCGACATTACGATTGTGCAGGAATGGCAAAACAAATTAAAAATAGTTATTCCACCTTTAAATCAACTAAAGGAGGAAGGCTGGGATATTTGTGTGTATTGTGAAGAGACAAATCACTTGTGGTCAGTAAAGAAATTGTATGTTTTGAGAAATAATCAGAAAAATTGTTTTCAAATAGTCATTGCCATGTGAGCTTATATTGAAGGAAACCTTTGGACTTCTTTTGCAGTAACATCATAATTACCTCATACGGGTCATTTTACCTTTTATAAACTGCCAGTGTGGTATATCATGTGCCAGTGTGGTATATCATGTGTCAGTGTGGTATAGCATGTGTCAGTGTGGTACATCATGTGTCAGTGTGGTATATCATGTGCCAGTGTGGTATATCATGTGTCAGTGTGGTATATCCCATGTCAGTGTGGTATATCATGTGCCAGTGTGGTATTTCCCATGTCAGTGTGGTATATCCCATGTCAGTGTGGTATATCATGTGCCAGTGTGGTATTTCCCATGTCAGTGTGGTATATCCCATGTCAGTGTGGTATATCCCATGCCAGTGTGGTATATCCCATGTCAGTGTGGTATATCCCATGTCAGTGTGGTCTATCCCATGTCAGTGTGGTATATCCCATGTCAGTGTGGTATATCCCATGTCAGTGTGGTATATCCCATGTCAGTGTGGTATATCTCATGTCAGTGTTGTATATCATGTGTCAGTGTGGTATATCTCATGTCAGTGTGGTATATCATGTGCCAGTGTGGTATATCATGTGTCAGTGTGGTATATCCCATGTCAGTGTGGTATATCTCATGCCAGTGTGGTATATCCCATGTCAGTGTGGTATATCCCATGTCAGTGTGGTATATCCCATGTCAGTGTGGTATATCTCATGTCAGTGTGGTATATCATGTGCCAGTGTGGTATATCATGTGTCAGTGTGGTATATCCCATGTCAGTGTGGTATATCTCATGCCAGTGTGGTATATCCCATGTCAATGTGGTATATCCCATGTCAGTGTGGTATATCCCATGTCAGTGTGGTATATCCCATGCCAGTGTGGTATATCCCATGTCAGTGTGGTATATCCCATGTCAGTGTGGTATATCCCATGCCAGTGTGGTGTATCCCATGTCAGTGTGGTATATCCCATGTCAGTGTGGTATATCTCATGTCAGTGTGGTATATCATGTGCCAGTGTGGTATATCTCATGCCAGTGTGGTATATCCCATGCCAGTGTGGTATATCCCATGTCAGTGTGGTATATCATGTGTCAGTGTGGTATAGCATGTGTCAGTGTAGTATATCATGTGTCAGTGTGGTATATCATGTGTCAGTGTGGTATGTCTCATGTCAGTGTGGTATATCATGTGTCAGTGTGGTACATCTCATGCCAGTGTGGTATATCATGTGTCAGTGTGCTATATCTCATGTCAGTGTGCTATATCATGTATCAGTGTGGTATATCCACTGTCAGTGTGGTATATCCCATGTCAGTGTGGTATATCCCATGTCAGTGTGGTATATCTCATGTCAGTGTGGTATATCCCATGTCAGTGTGGTATATCTCATGCCAGTGTGGTATATCCCATGTCAATGTGGTATATCCCATGTCAGTGTGGTATATCCCATGTCAGTTTGTTATATCTCATGTCAGTGTGGTATATCATGTGTCAGTGTGGTATATCTCATGCCAGTGTGGTATATCATGTGTCTGTGTGGTATATCTCATGCCAGTGTGGTATATCATGTGTCAGTGTGGTATATCTCATGCCAGTGTGGTATATCATGTGTCAGTGTGGTATATCCCATGCCAGTGTGGTATATCATGTGTCAGTGTGGTATATCTCATGCCAGTGTGGTATATCATGTGTCAGTGTGGTATATCTCATGCCAGTGTGGTATATCATGTGTCAGTGTGGTATATCTCATGCCAGTGTGGTATATCATGTGTCAGTGTGGTATATCTCATGCCAGTGTGGTATATCATGAGAAAGTGACCTGTGGTTTGTATCTAGTTATGTGAGTAGTGTACTACAAACATGTGATTGTGTTACAGGAAGCAACAGTGAGCTGAACGGACTTGTGGAAGACAAAGAAATCGCTGCCCGAGCTGTGGCATTCGTTGTAAACAGCACTCGCAAAGGAATCGTCCCACTATGTGCCGACGTGGCCAACCTCCTGCATGCGAAGAGACGGTGAGATAAATGAGGCATAAGTGAAATTTGTATAAATGAGGCATTTGTGAGATATGTTTAAATAAGGCATCAGTGAGATATGTCTAAATGAGGCATTAGTAAGATATGTCTAAATGAGGCATTAGTGAGATATGTCTAAATGAGGCATTAGTAAGATATGTCTAAATGAGGCATTAGTGAGATATGTCTAAATCAGGCATTAGTGAGATATGTCTAAATGAGACATTAGTGAGATTTATCATCCAAAACCGGCTCCCACCGGAGTTATGGCTTGTGTGAGATCAAGCTGTATCTACATTGTATCACCATGCTTTGCAGACCATTGTGTTATCATTGGTTACCATGACATCACAATCAAATTACATCACTTATGGCTCTACTACTGAAGCTGTTAGCAGTACTTTTTACACTTAAGACACTGCTTATTACTGTCTACGAACTGAAAAAGTTGGAAGAATGATGTTGGATGATAAATAAAATCTCACCTTTGTGTCTTTTGATATAAAATATAGCAACACTCATTGATAAAAGTGGAAAATGTCCTTGGCAACCCTAGAGTTTTTCCACTTTTATCAACTCATGTTGATATATTTTATACCAAAAGACACGAGGGTGAGATTCTCCATATGTCCAGCTGAGGAATTAGTGAGATATGTCCAGCTGAGGAATTAGTGAGATATGTCTAAATGAGGCATTAGTGAGATATGTCTAAATGAGGCATTAGTGAGATATGTCTAAATGAGGCATTAGGGAGATATGGGAAATCAGGCATTAGTGAGATATGTCTAAATGAGGCATTAGTGAGATATGTCTAAATGAGGCATTAGGGAGATATGTCTAAATGAGGCATTAGTGAGATATGTCTAAATGAGGCATTAGGGAGATATGGGGAAATCAGGCATTAGTGAGATATGTCGAAATCAGCTTTCATGGACAAATATTAATGGAATTTTACCAAATGTGATACTTACAATTTAGTCCTCATTTTTAAACCCACATGGGTATTCTGGTATACAGTCAGTCACTGTTATGGTCGCCGTGACAGTCGTCTGAATGGATTGTGTAGTGAGGCTGACATAACATCGTGGCCCAGTGGTGGGGGTTGTTGCTGATGCATTCAGTCATTGGTTTGTCTGGTCCAGGCGCCATTCCGGCTGGAATATTGTTGATTTTGGCATTAAACAAGATTCAATCACTCTTCTCCTTCATCAATCACAGGTCAAGTTAGAAAATAGAATGGATGAATCATTAGGAACAAAGCCTGAGGTCACAAATACTTGTCATGGCCTGGGACTGGTTTCCAGATGAGAAATTTATATTGCTCACATGATACTGGCTAAGATTGGCCCAGGAAAATACCTTAACTACTGACATATTAACGTCATGTCAAAATTATTAAAATGTAAATAATACATTGTTCTTATGTTGCACTGGACTCCATACTCAAGGTGCATGCTTAAAGTGCTGATATTATTACCCCGTTCAATGGATCAGTGTGCTCTCAATTATCATTATCAGCTCCCTGGGGAGTATACAATCCAAGTTGCCAGTTTCAAAAAGGAGATAAATAACCTGTGTTTTGAGTGTAAAGCTATTTTGTCAGTACTCAATTGCGACAGGAAGGCTCCTGTGAAGGCGAGGCTTCCCAGACATTCAGGTGAGCTAACAGGCTTCATGAATCACTTGTTCATCACACTACACGTTGTGTTACCTTTCCTCATGAACTGTTTCAGATTAGAGAAGAAAGTATTTATGATGAAACGTGAGAATGAAGCCCTGCGATCATCAGCGTCCATCAGCTTTAGAACCAGCCATTCCACAAGTCCCACACAGCCTGCTTTCTCAGCCTACACTGACAAGTCTTTGCTCCACGACCAGGGTGGTCACACACAGGTAGGTCACAGTCACACACAGGTAGATCAGTCACACACATGTAGGTCACAGTCATACACATGTAGGTCACAGTCACACACATGTAGATCACAGTCATACACACTCAGGTCACAGTCACACACATGTAGGTCACAGTCATACACATGTAGGTCACAGTCACACACATGTAGGTCACAGTCACACACAAGTAGGTCACAGTCACACACATGTAGATCACAGTCATACACACTCAGGTCACAGTCACACACATGTAGGTCACAGTCATACACATGTAGGTCACAGTCACACACATGTAGGTCACAGTCATACACACTCAGGTCACAGTCACACACATGTAGGTCACAGTCACACAGGTAGATCAGTCACACACATGTAGGTCACAGTCACACACATGTTGGTCACAGTCACACACAGGTCACAGTCACACACAGGTCACAGTCACACACATGTAGGTCACAGTCACACAGGTAGATCAGTCACACACATGTAGGTCACAGTCACACACATGTTGGTCACAGTCACACACAGGTCACAGTCACACACAGGTCACAGTCACACACATGTAGGTCACAGTCACACACATGTTGGTCACAGTCACACACAGGTCACAGTCACACACAGGTCACAGTCACACACATGTAGGTCACAGTCACACACATGTAGGTCACAGTCACACACAGGTCACAGTCACACACAGGTCACAGTCACACACATGTAGGTCACAGTCACACACATGAAGGTCACAGTCACACACATGAAGGTCACAGTCACACACAAGTAGGTCACAGTCACACACAAGTAGGTCACAGTCACACACATGTAGATCACAGTCATACACACTCAGGTCACAGTCACACACATGTAGGTCACAGTCATACACATGTAGGTCACAGTCACACACATGTAGGTCACAGTCATACACACTCAGGTCACAGTCACACACATGTAGGTCACAGTCACACAGGTAGATCAGTCACACACATGTAGGTCACAGTCACACACATGTTGGTCACAGTCACACACAGGTCACAGTCACACACAGGTCACAGTCACACACATGTAGGTCACAGTCACACAGGTAGATCAGTCACACACATGTAGGTCACAGTCACACACATGTTGGTCACAGTCACACACAAGTAGGTCACAGTCACACACAGGTAGGTCACAGTCACACACAGGTCACAGTCACACACAGGTCACAGTCACACACATGTAGGTCACAGTCACACACAAGTAGGTCACAGTCACACACAGGTAGGTCACAGTCACACACAGGTAGGTCACAGTCACACATGTCACAGTCACACACAAGTAGGTCACAGTCACACACAAGTAGGTCACAGTCTCACATGTCACAGTCACACACAGGTAGGTCACAGTCTCACATGTCACAGTCACACACAGGTAGGTCACAGTCACACACAGGTCACAGTCACACACAAGTAGGTCACAGTCACACACACAGGTCACAGTCACACACATGTAGGTCACAGTCACACACATGTAGGTCACAGTCACACACAGGTAGCCCACAGTCACACACAGGTAGATCACAGTCACACTCAGGTCACAGTCACACACATGTAGGTCACAGTCACACACAGGTCTCAGTCAGACACATGTAGGTCACAGTCACACAAAAGTAGGTCACAGTCACACAAGTAGGTCACAGTCACAAACAAGTAGGTCACAGTCACACACAGGTAGATCACAGTCACACACAGGTTACAGGCACGCACAAGTAGGTCACAGTCACACACAAGAAGGTCACAGTCTCACATGTCACAGTCACACACAAGTAGGTCACAGTCTCACATGTCACAGTCACACACAAGAAGGTCACAGTCTCACATGTCACAGTCACACACAAGTAGGTCACAGTCTCACATGTCACAGTCACACACAAGTAGGTCACAGTCACACATGTCACAGTCACACACAGGTAGGTCACAGTCACACACAGGTAGATCACAGTCACACTCAGGTAGGACACAGTCAAATACAGGTAGATCACAGTCACACACAGGTAGGGCACATTTAAATACAGGTAGATCATAGTCACACACAGGTAGGATACATTTAAATACAGGTAGATCCTAGTCACACACAGGTAGGGCACATTTAAATACAGGTAGATCATAGTCACACACAGGTAGGACACAGTCAAATACAGGTAGATCACAGTCACACACAGGTAGGACACAGTCAAATACAGGTAGATCACAGTCACACACAGGTAGGGCACATTTAAATACAGGTAGATCATAGTCACACACAGGTAGGATACATTTAAATACAGGTAGATCCTAGTCACACACAGGTAGGGCACATTTAAATACAGGTAGATCATAGTCACATACAGGTAGGGCACAGTCACATACAGGTCAGGTAATCTGAAGATCAGGATACCAACTGAAAGCCTTTTAACTGTATATTTTGTTTGATAAATTATGTATATTAAAGACGGTGTTATGTTGTAGAATAGAAACATCAGATGTTATGGCTGTTGCTCAATGTGTGTCCCCAGGAGTGTCATGTGTGTGGTCTGTGTGTGTCTCCAGAAGCGTCATGTGTGTGGTCTGTGTGTGTCTCCAGGAGCGTCATGTGTGTGGTCTGTGTGTGTCTCCAGGAGTGTCGTGCGTGGTCTGTGTGTGTCTCCAGGAGTGTCATGTGTGTGGTCTGTGTCTCCAGGAGTGTCATGTGTGTGGTCTGTGTGTGTCTCCAGGAGTGTCATGTGTGTGGTCTGTGTCTCCAGGAGTGTCATGTGTGTGGTCTGTGTCTCTAGGAGTGTCATGTGTGTGGTCTGTGTCTCCAGGAGCGTCATGTTTGTGGTCTGTGTGTGTCTCCAGGAGTGTCATGTGTGTGGTCTGTGTCTCCAGGAGTGTCATGTGTGTGGTCTGTGTGTGTCTCCAGGAGCGTCATGTGTGTGGTCTGTGTGTGTCTCCAGGAGCGTCATGTGTGTGGTCTGTGTGTGTCTCCAGGAGCGTCATGTGTGTGGTCTGTGAGTGTCTCCAGGAGCGTCATGTTCGTGGTCTGTGTGTGTCTCCAGGAGTGTCATGTGTGTGGTCTGTCTGTGTCTCCAGGAGCGTCATGTGTGTGGTCTGTGTGTGTCTCCAGGAGCGTCATGTGTGTGGTCTGTGTGTGTCTCCAGGAGCGTCATGTGTGTGTCTCCAGGAGTGTCATGTGTGTGGTCTGTGAGTGTCTCCAGGAGTGTCATGTGTGTGGTCTGTGTCTCCAGGAGCGTCATGTGTGTGGTCTGTGTGTGTCTCCAGGAGTGTCATGTGTGTGGTCTGTGTGTGTCTCCAGGAGTGTCATGTGTGTGGTCTGTGTCTCCAGGAGTGTCATGTGTGTGGTCTGTGTGTGTCTCCAAGAGTGTCATGTGTGTGGTCTCTGTCTCCAGGAGTGTCATGTGTGTGGTCTGTGTGTGTCTCCAGGAGCATCATGTGTGTGGTCTGTGTGTGTCTCCAGGAGCATCATGTTTGTGGTCTGTGTGTGTCTCCAGGAGCGTCATGTGTGTGGTCTGTGTCTCCAGGAGCGTCATGTGTGTGGTCTGTGTGTGTCTCCAGGTGCGTCATGTGTGTGGTCTGTGTCTCCAGGAGCATCATGTATGTGGTCTGTGTCTCCAGGAGCGTCATGTGTGTGGTCTGTGTCTCCAGGAGCGTCATGTGTGTGGTCTGTGTCTCCAGGAGCGTCATGTGTGTGGTCTGTGTGTGTCTCCAGGAGCGTCATGTGTGTGGTCTGTGTCTCCAGGAGCGTCATGTGTGTGGTCTGTGTCTCCAGGAGCGTCATGTATGTGGTCTGTGTCTCCAGGAGCGTCATGTGTGTGGTCTGTGTCTCCAGGAGTGTCATGTATGTGGTCTCTGTCTCCAGGAGTGTCATGTGTGTGGTCTGTGTCTCCAGGAGCGTCATGTGTGTGGTCTGTGTCTCCAGGAGCGTCATGTTTGTGGTCTGTGTGTGTCTCCAGGAGTGTCATTGTGTGGTCTATGTGTGTCTCCAGGAGCGTCATGTGTGTGGTCTGTGTCTCCAGGAGTGTCATGTGTGTGGTCTGTGTCTCCAGGAGTGTCATGTATGTGGTCTGTGTCTCCAGGAGTGTCATGTGTGTGGTCTGTGTGTGTCTCCAGGAGTGTCATGTGTGTGGTCTGTGTCTCCAGGAGTGTCATGTGTGTGGTCTGTGTGTCCAGGAGTGTCATGTATGTGGTCTGTCTGTGTCTCCAGGAGTGTCATGTGTGTGATCTGTGTCTCCAGGAGTGTCATGTATGTGGTCTGTGTATCCAGGAGCGTCATGTGTGTGGTCTGTGCCTCCAGGAGTGTCATGTGTGTGGTCTGTGTGTGTCTCCAGGAGTGTCATGTGTGTGGTCTGTGCCTCCAGGAGTGTCATGTGTGTGATCTGTGTCTCCAGGAGTGTCATGTGTGTGGTCTGTGTCTCCAGGAGTGTCATGTGTGTGGTCTGTGTCTCCAGGAGTGTCATGTGTGTGGTCTGTGTCTCCAGGAGCGTCATGTGTGTGGTCTGTCTGTGTCTCCAGGAGCGTCATGTGTGTGGTCTGTCTGTGTCTCCAGGAGTGTCATGTGTGTGGTCTGTGTCTCCAGGAGCGTCATGTGTGTGGTCTGTGTCTCCAGGAGTGTCATGTGTGTGGTCTGTGTCTCCAGGAGCGTCATGTGTGTGGTCTGTGTCTCCAGGAGCGTCATGTGTGTGGTCTGTCTGTGTCTCCAGGAGCGTCATGTGTGTGGTCTGTCTGTGTCTCCAGGAGTGTCATGTGTGTGGTCTGTGTCTCCAGGAGCGTCATGTGTGTGGTCTGTGTCTCGAGGAGTGTCATGTGTGTGGTCTGTGTCTTCAGGAGCGTCATGTGTGTGGTCTGTCTGTGTCTCCAGGAGTGTCATGTGTGTGGTCTGTCTGTGTCTCCAGGAGCGTCATGTGTGTGGTCTGTCTGTGTCTCCAAGAGCATCATGTGTGTGGTCTGTGTCTCCAGGAGTGTCATGTGTGTGGTCTGTCTGTGTCTCCAAGAGCATCATGTGTGTGGTCTGTGTCTCCAGGAGCGCCATGTGTGTGGTCTGTCTGTGTCTCCAAGAGCATCATGTGTGTGGTCTGTGTCTCCAGGAGTGTCATGTGTGTGGTCTGTCTGTGTCTCCAAGAGCATCATGTGTGTGGTCTGTGTCTCCAGGAGCGTCATGTGTGTGGTCTGTCTGTGTCTCCAAGAGCATCATGTGTGTGGTCTGTGTCTCCAGGAGCGTCATGTGTGTGGTCTGTCTGTGTCTCCAAGAGCATCATGTGTGTGGTCTGTCTGTGTCTCCAAGAGCATCATGTGTGTGGTCTGTGTCTCCAGGAGCATCATGTGTGTGGTCTCTGTCTCCAGGAGCGTCATGTGTGTGGTCTGTGTGTGTCTCCAAGAGCATCATGTGTGTGGTCTGTGTCTCCAGGAGTGTCATGTGTGTGGTCTGTCTGTGTCTCCAAGAGCATCATGTGTGTGGTCTGTGTCTCCAGGAGCGTCATGTGTGTGGTCTGTCTGTGTCTCCAAGAGCATCATGTGTGTGGTCTGTGTCTCCAGGAGCGTCATGTGTGTGGTCTGTCTGTGTCTCCAAGAGCATCATGTGTGTGGTCTGTCTGTGTCTCCAAGAGCATCATGTGTGTGGTCTGTGTCTCCAGGAGCATCATGTGTGTGGTCTCTGTCTCCAGGAGCGTCATGTGTGTGGTCTGTGTGTGTCTCCAGGAGTGTCATGTGTGTGGTCTGTGTCTCCAGGAGCATCATGTGTGTGTCTCCAGGAGCGTCATGTATGTGGTCTGTGTCTCCAGGAGTGTCATGTGTGTGATCTGTGTCTCCAGGAGTGTCATGTGTGTGGTCTCTGTCTCCAGGAGTGTCATGTGTGTGATCTGTGTCTCCAGGAGTGTCATGTGTGTGGTCTGTGTCTCCAGGAGTGTCATGTGTGTGGTCTGTGTCTCCAGGAGCATCATGTGTGTGGTCTCTGTCTCCAGGAGTGTCATGTGTGTGGTCTGTGTCTCCAGGAGTGTCATGTGTGTGATCTGTGTCTCCAGGAGCATCATGTGTGTGATCTGTGTCTCCAGGAGTGTCATGTGTGTGATCTGTGTCTCCAGGAGTGTCATGTGTGTGGTCTGTCTGTGTCTCCAGGAGCGTCATGTGTGTGGTCTGTGTCTCCAGGAGTGTCATGTGTGTGGTCTCTGTCTCCAGGAGCGTCATGTGTGTGGTCTGTCTGTGTCTCCAGGAGTGTCATGTGTGTGGTCTGTGTCTCTAGGAGCGTCATGTGTGTGGTCTGTGTCTCGAGGAGTGTCATGTGTGTGGTCTGTGTCTTCAGGAGCGTCATGTGTGTGGTCTGTCTGTGTCTCCAGGAGTGTCATGTGTGTGGTCTGTCTGTGTCTCCAGGAGCGTCATGTGTGTGGTCTGTCTGTGTCTCCAAGAGCATCATGTGTGTGGTCTGTGTCTCCAGGAGTGTCATGTGTGTGGTCTGTCTGTGTCTCCAAGAGCATCATGTGTGTGGTCTGTGTCTCCAGGAGCGCCATGTGTGTGGTCTGTCTGTGTCTCCAAGAGCATCATGTGTGTGGTCTGTGTCTCCAGGAGTGTCATGTGTGTGGTCTGTCTGTGTCTCCAAGAGCATCATGTGTGTGGTCTGTGTCTCCAGGAGCGTCATGTGTGTGGTCTGTCTGTGTCTCCAAGAGCATCATGTGTGTGGTCTGTGTCTCCAGGAGCGTAATGTGTGTGGTCTGTCTGTGTCTCCAAGAGCATCATGTGTGTGGTCTGTCTGTGTCTCCAAGAGCATCATGTGTGTGGTCTGTGTCTCCAGGAGCATCATGTGTGTGGTCTGTGTCTCCAGGAGCGTCATGTGTGTGGTCTGTGTGTGTCTCCAAGAGCATCATGTGTGTGGTCTGTGTCTCCAGGAGTGTCATGTGTGTGGTCTGTCTGTGTCTCCAAGAGCATCATGTGTGTGGTCTGTGTCTCCAGGAGCGTCATGTGTGTGGTCTGTCTGTGTCTCCAAGAGCATCATGTGTGTGGTCTGTGTCTCCAGGAGCGTCATGTGTGTGGTCTGTCTGTGTCTCCAAGAGCATCATGTGTGTGGTCTGTGTCTCCAGGAGCATCATGTGTGTGGTCTGTGTCTCCAGGAGTGTCATGTGTGTGGTCTGTGTCTCCAGGAGCATCATGTGTGTGGTCTCTGTCTCCAGGAGTGTCATGTGTGTGGTCTGTGTCTCCAGGAGTGTCATGTGTGTGATCTGTGTCTCCAGGAGCATCATGTGTGTGATCTGTGTCTCCAGGAGTGTCATGTGTGTGATCTGTGTCTCCAGGAGTGTCATGTGTGTGGTCTGTCTGTGTCTCCAGGAGCGTCATGTGTGTGGTCTGTGTCTCCAGGAGTGTCATGTGTGTGGTCTCTGTCTCCAGGAGTGTCATGTGTGTGATCTGTGTCTCCAGGAGTGTCATGTGTGTGGTCTCTGTCTCCAGGAGTGTCATGTGTGTGGTCTCTGTCTCCAGGAGCGGTCGCGGCCGTGTTCTCGGTGCAGCCAGTGCTCCAGCACGCTCAGCAACTCCCCCAAACTGGAGCAGACGTACAGCTTCAAGGGGCACCTCCACTCCCCCTCCACGCACCGAGAGAGTCGACGGCGAGGATCCCCACGTGTCGGGCATCGCCCGGTCAACGGAATCCTGACCCAGGCGCTGATCCACAGTCCGCCTGAGGGAGTGGCCACGGACTCCAGTGATTCCAATGTTGCCTCTGACAGGAAAAACTCTCTTCCAGAAATCATTTCTGAGCCTGATGATGGTATCAAGAAGATAAGGTAGGTGTGAGGATGTGGAAGCTGAATTTGTAGTTAGTTTAACTTTTTATTCCCCCGGTTTAAAAAAAGGGGGAGTTCGTGATCAGCATGTCCACCCATCAGCTGTCCATTTTCCGTTTCCAGGGCAGAACTCCAAAACCGTTGAAGCTTGCTACATATAGATCAATCTAGTGGTGATTTGGTGCCTTTTGATGATTTGGGATTACTATTTTTTTATGTCTTCTTGATGACAAGTTTTACTGAAAATGAGGGTAGTGCTCGTTTCCGGCGCAGAACTCCAAAACTGTTGAATATTTCAGGCTGTAACTTGCGATACAGATCAGTCTAGTAGTGAACTGGTGCCTTTTGTTGATTTGGGAAATTTGAAAACTACTGAACCGCTTGAGTTTTTTTCTTCACTGAACTGAAGGTATCTAATGGCGATGAAGCAAAAGTTGGGTATTCATAGCTAAACTCGGAAATAATTTCGAAATTGCACCAGACCAGGGGATATGTCTTCTCTTGATGACTCTTTTGGTTGTTGTTTAACGCCACAATCAGCAATACTCCAGCTATATGATTAGCAGTCTGTTAATAATCAAGTCTGGACCAGGGATTGACATCATGAGCATCTATGTGTGCAAATGGGATAAGATGACATGCATCAACCAAGTCAGCGAGTCTGACCACCCGGTCTTGTTGGTTGCCTCTTACAACAAGCAAGTGTTGCTGAAGACCTATTCTAGCCCAGATATTCACAAGGGTGTACCGGTAGTTACGTTGGTGTGGGGATTGTAATGAGGATGTGGTTTGTTAATTTAATGAACCAAGGTCTCCGATATTCAACAGTATACAGTGTTCCAGCGCAACCAATCAGAAACTATCGTTGTGGTCACAGGATTGGATGATAGTCTCAGGAACTGTAAATATGGTTTGACAGTGTCATGTACAATGTTGCCTGATGGCATTAACTGATGGTAAATATACGACTCAAAAGAAGTTAACTAACACCTGATTCTTTTGTGTTACTATATACAGTTAACCTTGTCATGGCGTGACAGCTGGATTATTTGTGTTACTATAGTTAACCTTGTCATGGCTGTAACCTTAACTTCGTTTGAGTCGTATGTAAAGGACTTGTAGTTGACATCAACCAAATGGGGTTCCTTTTTCGGATGAATTCTGCTGTAAAATTAGCAAAATTCTGCTGTAAATTTTGCTGTAAAACATAACCATATCCACGTCAAAAATTGATATTTTTCTTTACAAATTTTAATCTCTTGCATTTATGATTAGATATAAATATAGTTTATGTACTCACAATACCACAAGAAGGTTTAAAAGTGAGAATTACTAATTTAAAATTTCGTTCAAATTTGGTATGTTTGAATCACATGTTATGTGTTAGGGCATCATTCAAGTGCAAATTTTGATAGAAAAGCTTGAAATTAGTCAAAATGTATTTATCAAAAAAGTCAAATTAAATAATTTTTCTGCAAGTTACATTTACCGCTCGGAATAGAGGAATTCACGTGGGACAGGTGGTTTGCATGACTGGAGCTGAAGAGGCCAGGTGTTGGGGCCAGCTGAGTCCGAGATTATATAGCCCAGTCTCATGTCAGTCCACAACCTAGGCCAGTGTGAGACTGATTTCAACCAAATTCAATATGTACAACCGAAAGGGATGCAAGTTTTATGTTTAAAATTTATTTATTTCAGTCCGAAGGCATCAAAAGAATCCCAGTGCTCGTTGCTACAAAACACAGACTCTACCATTGAAGAACAGTTCATTGAAAGTAAGGAAATCAGGATAACTATTTGAATACATTATAAGATTGTACACCAGACCAGGGCCATAGGTGGCACATTTTAATTTGCTGTGCAGAGTTGTGTCCCTTAGCCATGCCAGGATATGCTGATCATGGTTTCCCATCCATTTTTCTTCATCCCTGACTAAAAATGTTGCGGTTTGCGCCCCGACTACAGATGTGGCACTTTAACCACAGACTACAGATGTGGCACTTTGGCTCTTGACAACAAATATTGCACTTTGGCCCCCGACTACAAATATTGCACTTTGGCCCCGACTACAGATGTTGCACTTTCACTCCTAACAGCTCATGTGCACCGCTGATGTGTTTTCAGTGATGTTGATTCTGCACATTCTCCAGTACTGCTGATGTTGCACTTTAATCTCAAATTATTGTGACTTGACTCATCTTGAAAGACTAAAAAAAATATTCAAAGTCTTAATATATCTGACATAACTCCACTGAGCCAGTGGTCTAGTGGTAGAGTGTCTGCCCGGAGATGGTAGGGGCGGGGGTTCGACCCCCAGACATGTCATACTCAAAGAGGTTAAAAGATGGTACTTATTGTCACCCTGCCTGGCATAGGCATAAAGGTGCTAAACCAAGGACTGGTTGGCTTGATGTCGGTATACTGTGTCTGAGTGGGGCATTCATGTTAACATGCGGCATGGTATGTCAGTGGGATAGCACTATAAAACTGGCATTAGTCCGGACTAGTATGAGCGGCTTCACACACACGTGCATGTGTTATAAGATATTCATTCCTAATATCCTTACTAAAGGTTTTCAGTGGAAATGGCTGCCAAGGATATTATTTCCACAGCCAGTATCTCTCTAACACTGGAATATTTTCCCTTATGAATATTATTTCATTAATCATGTTCACATGCTTTATAAGTGCAACAATCTTGAACACGATGTTAAACCCTCACCTCACCTCACCTCACCTCACCTCACCTCACCTCACCTTACCTTACCTCAACCTGAAATAACTCCAACCCAATTCCATGAAAAGGCAGATTGAAGAATTTTATCATGCAATTTGTTTGTTTCAGCAGTGAAGCTCAATTCAAAATTAGCAGAAGAACTCGGCTCTGCCCGAAAAGAGATAGAAATATTGAAAGGAAGATTAAAGGAACTAGAGGTCAGAATTTGAATACAAACTTCTTGCTGTATGTCTAATTTATTGGGGGCGGTCGGGTAGCCTAGTGGTTAAAGCGTTCACTCATCACGCCAAAGACCCGGGTTCGATTCCTGACATGGGTACAATGTGTGAAGCCCATTTCTGGTGTCCCCCTCCGTGATATTGCTGGAATATTGCTAAAAGCGGCGTAAAACCATACTCTCTCACTCACTCACTATTGACACACAAACTAGATATCCGTATTTCTACAGAAGACAGTGACAGTGTTGATGATGTGTGGGTTGTTACAGATGAACCATCTGGCCCGGGAGTGTGTCAACACATTCGTCCAGGATGAGGATGGTGAGGGAAGTCAGTCGTCCAGCTCGCTGGAGGAGAAGTCGTTCACCGACTACGTCCTGCAGACAGTCGGGGGACAGCGCAACAACTACGTGCTCAATGGGTGCGGACACAGATTTATATATTTTGCCCAGTCATCCTGGAAATTGATTAATGCCACTTCCCACTTCCTGATACGAATCTCAAGTGTAAAATGAAGTATATATGATGAAAACAGTACCTTCAGAGTATAGCTGAAGAGAAGATCAGCTATTTTGTCATGGCAGCTAAGGCAGACATATTGAAAATGTCACTTGTCCCCAACATAACCTTCCTATTCTAATGACCAATGAAACTGACTCTATTTATACACTGTTGATTTACTTGTCATATTTTTTTTACGGTCAAAGTGGTGTTAAACGAAACCTCTCTCACTCAGTATTAAGCCCTATGGGAGGTATGGTTAGCAGTGCTGTAGCCACAGTTAACTGTCTGGTGTATAACGTATCTCCGGGACACTAGATCCTGTTATATAACCACAGTATATTTGTAGGTAAGGCCACACAGTTTTTATTTTACGTTTCCCAGACCCGCTGCCCCTACGAAAAAGCATCCGGTCCATGAAATGAATTAAACATAAAAATATTTACATTTATTATGTCTCCTGTTAGTAATATAGACCCTCTGATACAATTAAAGTTGTCCTATATAAACTCCATGTCTACATCACTATCGGTGATTCAAGAAGCCAGCTGCAGTTTTAAATCCACGGCAGAATGACTTTCATTGGAATTAATAAATACTAAATAAATTATCCACATTGCTATCAATTTATATTTTTATTTTATCCGACTTTGTGTGAAAAGCTGGAATAAATCCGTGAAACATAAAATTAGAACAGTGTGGCCTCATGATAGCATTATGAGCAAAATTATTTACGAAAAATAGCAAAGCCTTTTAAGAACAGCCATATGACTCGCTGGGCCAAGGGAGTAATGAAATTGAATACCGGAGAATAATTGAAATAGTCAGTGATAATGATTACACGCTAGTCAATACTCAATGGTTAAACAATCTGGAGCATTGAATACTAACGTACATACATTCCCACACAGACTAAGTAAGCCACGGATTCATCGGAAGATTGCACTGACCAGCTTGATGTTCCCGGAGCCTCTGTTTGGCTGCAAGTGCACGGCGTGCGAGGAAGCGATGGGAGGGGAGGACAACACCGCCTTGTCTCACAGCCTCAGCGAGCACTTGCAGAAGTTCCCCATCAGGTGAAAACATGCTTATATCCGTCACCTTCACCTTGGCCATCTCTACGTAGACTTCTGACTGTTCCCTTTCACTTTCAAACAACCCTGCCTCCTTCCGTCACTTTCTGTAATCGCAACAAAGACTTGTGTTAACGTTAACATGTTTATTTTTTCTTAGTGTTATATATACCTAGCAACTTATTTTGAAGAACTGATACTAAGTATATTCCAAGGATACTTGTATACAACAACGTTTTGAAAATATAGTTCCAACTGTTGATGTACACAGATATAAATTGCTCAGGGACCAGACCAGGTCTGACAGGGTACACTGATTGGTGTAAATAACTAAAACACTATAATAAACGTAAGATGAGTTACATAACTTATGCAAATGGCCACATAAGATGCAGTTCTTGACCTCTGACAAGCCATTGATGACTTGTCTGGATGCTAGGATGTTTACATCATGTGACGGTCATGTAGTCAAATATTGTCTCCGCTTTCAATGGCCACGAGTCGGCTCAGAGGCCTATTTTCACCGGAAATAGCCGATCATGTCCATCTAGACATGCTCCATGCACTCTATACACAGATGTCACAATCGTGTCAGATGCCCCAGTTCTTTGTTCAGTGTTGTACAATGATCAGCTGATTGTTGGTTCGAAACCCACATTGGTCAGCACAATACTCCTGCATGTGGGTGGTGTGGAATTGATAAGTGTCCGTGACCTGTCTTCTTGGACTTTGGGGCAGTCGGGTAGCCTAGTGGTTAAAGCGTTCGCTCGTCACGCCGAAGACCCGGGTTCGATTCCCGACATGGGTATGATGTGTGAAGCCCATTTCTGGTGTCCCCCTCCGTGATATTGCTGGAATATTGCTAAAAGCGGCGTAAAACCATACTCATTCACTCACACTCACTTCTTGGACTTTGCTTTGTCATTTATAAAGCTGACTTGCCAAGATATGCTCACTCATCCTCAGATTAAGCTCTTCCTGTCAAAATGTCAAATTATGTCTTTCTGTCTTTTTTGTTTTGTCAGAGTTTTGTCAGATCTGTAACACTTACTTAGTTCCTCATCATAGACAGGCCTCAAATTTGGCTGTCTGTCTTGAATTTGGAAGTGCTTGAATTTAGATTCTGCCTTGAAATTTGATCATGTGCTCTGAAAGTTTGCCCACCAATCCCATTTGTCAAGTAAACATACCTAAAAGATACTGGATAAATCTGTGGATAGCAAATTGTACACAACCTATTTCTGGTGAGTAACCACAGAGTTATCTACCTTCCTATGATCAGCTGCATCACGATGTGTAAAATGTTAAAGTTGCAAGGCTTTGAAATGTTGGAAGGAAACATTGTAGTGATTGTTATCCCTCATTGTAATGATTGTCCATCCGTCCATCTGTTTCCATTTCCTGATCAGAACGCCTAAACCGTTGAATATTTCTTGATGAAACTTGCTGTACAGATCAGTCTAGTTGTGAACTGATGCCTTTTGATAATTTGTGACTTATGTTTTCTTAATTTTGTTTTGGTTTTATGGCAAGTTAGACTTTACTGAAAACGAGAGAAGTGCTTGTTTTAGAGCAGAATTCCAAAACTGTTGAATGTTTCTAAATGAAACTTGCTATGCAGATCAGTCTAGTGCTGAACTTTTGATGATTTGGGATTTGGAAAAATACGTAATTAGTTTTTTCTTCCTCAGTGTGTCTGTAGAGACTGATGTAACCATGGTAACCACTCTGGTGTTGCAGTGGGCGTGTCCAGGTGCAGCTGGACGACCATGTGGTCATCAAGGGGGACAGAACAGGACACATCCGCTATGTGGGACATTTGGACAAAATCGGACAACCCAACATGATATTTGTGGGCTTGGAGCTTGATGCTCCTGGTGAGTCTCCTCCCTGTGTCAATCCTCACAACCCATGATCCCAGGGTCGGCAAGGTCCCCACTAAGAGCTGACGAAGATGTGCTCTGAGAATACCTTGATTAGGCTAAAACCAATAATGTCTTGGTTCTCAGACGACACCCGCATCATCATAAAGTCCGCCACACGTTTCATTTTTATTTCCATTTTCAAAAAAATAAAAAAGACATAATACTTAACAATGTGATCCAGTCATGCACACAGTTACTTCCCTTTACTTGCACACTGCTTTACTGCACATCTCGTGTTATGGTCATGGCGGCAGTAGGAGTTTGTGTGCTTGTTTATGTAGGGAGGTGCTTTCCCAGGTTTATGGTTATTTGGTTACATACTAGTTTGAACAAGTATAAAAAAACAAAAACACTGCCCACCCGCACTATATTTTCAAAAGTCATTGCCTTTATTTTATTTTATAAGCCTTACACTGATACCCCCAAATTCTTCAATTCAGTCCAGTATGGGAATACCTGCTGTTAGAAGACATGTTCTATCATCAGAGGAATAGACAGCAGAGCCAACTGATTCACTTTATTTGGCAAAATTTGTAACTAGCGAATATTTGTTTTGATGTAAACATGACATGTTTGTACAACAATTTGTATTGCTGTTTACAGTTGGAAGGCATGATGGCTTTTTAGACGGGAAGCGATATTTTTATTGTCGGAAGGATCATGGGATATTTCTGCCACTCCATGACATTGTCTGTCATGTACACGCGAAGGTATGTTATGTACACACGAAGGTATGTTATGTACACACGAAGGTATGTCACGTACACACGAAGGTATGTCACGTACACGCGAAGGTATGTCACGTACACGCGAAGGTATGTCACGTACACACGAAGGTATGTCACGTACACACGAAGGTATGTCACGTACACACGAAGGTAGGTCATGTACACGCGAAGGTATGTCACGTACACACGAAGGTATGTCACGTACACACGAAGGTATGTCACGTACACGCGAAGGTATGTTATGTACACACGAAGGTATGTTATGTACACACGAAGGTATGTCATGTACACACGAAGGTATGTCATGTACACACGAAGGTATGTTATGTACACACGAAGGTATGTCATGTACACACGAAGGTATGTCACGTACACACGAAGGTATGTCACGTACACACGAAGGTATGTCATGTACACACGAAGGTAGGTCATGTACACACGAAGGTATGTCACGTACACACGAAGGTATGTCACGTACACACGAAGGTATGTCATGTACACACGAAGGTATGTCACGTACACGCGAAGGTATGTTATGTACACGAAGGTATGTCATGTACACACGAAGGTATGTCACGTACACACGAAGGTATGTCACGTACACACGAAGGTATGTTATGTACACACGAAGGTATGTTATGTACACACGAAGGTATGTCACGTACACACGAAGGTATGTCACGTACACACGAAGGTATGTTATGTACACACGAAGGTATGTTATGTACACACGAAGGTATGTTATGTACACGAAGGTATGTCATGTACACACGAAGGTATGTCATGTACACACGAAGGTATGTCACGTACACACGAAGGTATGTTATGTACACACGAAGGTATGTCACGTACACACGAAGGTATGTTATGTACACACGAAGGTAGGTCACGTACACACGAAGGTATGTCATGTACACACGAAGGTATGTTATGTACACACGAAGGTATGTCACGTACACACGAAGGTATGTCACGTACACACGAAGGTATGTCACGTACACGCGAAGGTATGTCACGTACACACGAAGGTATGTCACGTACACACGAAGGTATGTCACGTACACGCGAAGGTATGTTATGTACACACGAAGGTATGTCATGTACACACGAAGGTATGTCATGTACACACGAAGGTATGTCACGTACACGAAGGTATGTCACGTACACACGAAGGTATGTCACGTACACACGAAGGTATGTCACGTACACACGAAGGTAGGTCACGTACACACGAAGGTAGGTCACGTACACACGAAGGTAGGTCACGTACACACGAAGGTATGTCACGTACACGCGAAGGTATGTTATGTACACGAAGGTATGTCATGTACACACGAAGGTATGTCACGTACACACGAAGGTATGTCACGTACACGCGAAGGTATGTTATGTACACGAAGGTATGTCATGTACACACGAAGGTATGTCATGTACACACGAAGGTATGTCACGTACACACGAAGGTATGTCACGTACACGCGAAGGTATGTTATGTACACGAAGGTATGTCACGTACACGCGAAGGTATGTCATGTACACACGAAGGTATGTCACGTACACACGAAGGTATGTCATGTACACGCGAAGGTAGGTCATGTACACACGAAGGTATGTCATGTACACACGAAGGTATGTCACGTACACGCGAAGGTATGTTATGTACACGAAGGTATGTCATGTACACACGAAGGTATGTCACGTACACGCGAAGGTATGTCATGTACACACGAAGGTATGTCACGTACACACGAAGGTATGTCACGTACACACGAAGGTATGTCATGTACACACGAAGGTATGTCACGTACACGCGAAGGTATGTCATGTACACACGAAGGTATGTCACGTACACACGAAGGTATGTTATGTACACACGAAGGTATGTCACGTACACACGAAGGTATGTCATGTACACACGAAGGTATGTCACGTACACACGAAGGTATGTCATGTACACACGAAGGTATGTCACGTACACACGAAGGTAGGTCATGTACACACGAAGGTATGTCATGTACACGCGAAGGTATGTTATGTACACACGAAGGTATGTTATGTACACACGAAGGTATGTTATGTACACACGAAGGTATGTCACGTACACACGAAGGTATGTTATGTACACACGAAGGTATGTCACGTACACACGAAGGTATGTCACGTACACACGAAGGTATGTCATGTACACACGAAGGTATGTTATGTACACGAAGGTATGTCACGTACACACGAAGGTATGTCACGTACACACGAAGGTATGTCATGTACACACGAAGGTATGTTATGTACACGAAGGTATGTCACGTACACACGAAGGTATGTCACGTACACACGAAGGTATGTCATGTACACACGAAGGTATGTCACGTACACGCGAAGGTATGTTATGTACACGAAGGTATGTCATGTACACACGAAGGTATGTCACGTACACGCGAAGGTATGTCATGTACACACGAAGGTATGTCACGTACACACGAAGGTATGTTATGTACACACGAAGGTATGTCATGTACACACGAAGGTATGTCACGTACACGCGAAGGTATGTCATGTACACACGAAGGTATGTCACGTACACACGAAGGTATGTTATGTACACGAAGGTATGTCATGTACACACGAAGGTATGTCACGTACACGCGAAGGTATGTCATGTACACACGAAGGTATGTCACGTACACACGAAGGTATGTTATGTACACACGAAGGTATGTTATGTACACACGAAGGTAGGTCATGTACACACGAAGGTATGTTATGTACACACGAAGGTATGTCACGTACACACGAAGGTATGTCACGTACACGCGAAGGTATGTCACGTACACACGAAGGTATGTCACGTACACACGAAGGTATGTCACGTACACGCGAAGGTATGTTATGTACACACGAAGGTATGTTATGTACACACGAAGGTATGTCATGTACACACGAAGGTATGTCATGTACACACGAAGGTATGTCATGTACACACGAAGGTATGTCACGTACACACGAAGGTATGTCATGTACACACGAAGGTATGTCACGTACACACGAAGGTATGTCACGTACACACGAAGGTATGTCACGTACACGAAGGTATGTCACGTACACGCGAAGGTATGTTATGTACACACGAAGGTATGTTATGTACACACGAAGGTATGTCACGTACACGCGAAGGTATGTTATGTACACACGAAGGTATGTCACGTACACACGAAGGTATGTTATGTACACACGAAGGTATGTCACGTACACACGAAGGTATGTTATGTACACACGAAGGTATGTTATGTACACACGAAGGTAGGTCACGTACACACGAAGGTATGTCATGTACACACGAAGGTATGTCACGTACACACGAAGGTATGTTATGTACACACGAAGGTATGTCACGTACACACGAAGGTATGTTATGTACACACGAAGGTAGGTCACGTACACACGAAGGTATGTCATGTACACACGAAGGTATGTCATGTACACACGAAGGTATGTCACGTACACACGAAGGTATGTCATGTACACACGAAGGTATGTCACGTACACACGAAGGTATGTTATGTACACGAAGGTATGTCACGTACACACGAAGGTATGTTATGTACACACGAAGGTATGTCATGTACACACGAAGGTATGTCATGTACACACGAAGGTATGTCATGTACACACGAAGGTATGTCACGTACACACGAAGGTATGTCATGTACACACGAAGGTATGTCACGTACACACGAAGGTATGTCACGTACACACGAAGGTATGTCACGTACACGAAGGTATGTCACGTACACGCGAAGGTATGTTATGTACACACGAAGGTATGTTATGTACACACGAAGGTATGTCATGTACACACGAAGGTATGTCACGTACACGCGAAGGTATGTTATGTACACGAAGGTATGTCATGTACACACGAAGGTATGTCACGTACACGAAGGTATGTCACGTACACGCGAAGGTATGTTATGTACACACGAAGGTATGTTATGTACACACGAAGGTATGTCATGTACACACGAAGGTATGTCACGTACACGCGAAGGTATGTTATGTACACGAAGGTATGTCATGTACACACGAAGGTATGTCACGTACACGCGAAGGTATGTTATGTACACACGAAGGTATGTCACGTACACACGAAGGTATGTTATGTACACACGAAGGTATGTCACGTACACACGAAGGTATGTTATGTACACACGAAGGTATGTTATGTACACACGAAGGTAGGTCACGTACACACGAAGGTATGTCATGTACACACGAAGGTATGTCACGTACACACGAAGGTATGTTATGTACACACGAAGGTATGTCACGTACACACGAAGGTATGTTATGTACACACGAAGGTAGGTCACGTACACACGAAGGTATGTCATGTACACACGAAGGTATGTCACGTACACACGAAGGTATGTCACGTACACGCGAAGGTATGTTATGTACACGAAGGTATGTCATGTACACGCGAAGGTATGTCATGTACACGCGAAGGTATGTCATGTACACACGAAGGTATGTTATGTACACACGAAGGTAGGTCACGTACACACGAAGGTATGTCATGTACACACGAAGGTATGTCACGTACACACGAAGGTATGTCACGTACACGCGAAGGTATGTCACGTACATACGAAGGTATGTCATGTACACACGAAGGTATGTCATGTACACACGAAGGTATGTTATGTACACACGAAGGTATGTTATGTACACACGAAGGTAGGTCACGTACACACGAAGGTATGTCATGTACACACGAAGGTATGTCATGTACACACGAAGGTATGTTATGTACACACGAAGGTATGTTATGTACACACGAAGGTATGTCACGTACACACGAAGGTATGTCACGTACACACGAAGGTATGTTATGTACACATGAAGGTAGGTCACGTATACACGAAGGTATGTCATGTACACACGAAGGTATGTCATGTACACACGAAGGTATGTCATGTACACACGAAGGTATGTTATGTACACACGAAGGTATGTTATGTACACACGAAGGTATGTCACGTACACACGAAGGTATGTCACGTACACACGAAGGTATGTTATGTACACATGAAGGTAGGTCACGTATACACGAAGGTAGGTCATGTACACACGAAGGTATGTCACGTACACACGAAGGTATGTCACGTACACACGAAGGTATGTTATGTACACACGAAGGTATGTGATGTACACACGAAGGTATGTCACGTACACACGAAGGTATGTCACGTACACACGAAGGTATGTTATGTACACATGAAGGTAGGTCACGTATACACGAAGGTAGGTCATGTACACACGAAGGTATGTCACGTACACACGAAGGTATGTCACGTACACACGAAGGTAGGTCACGTACACACGAAGGTATGTCATGTACACATGAAGGTAGGTCACGTATACACGAAGGTATGTCACGTACACACGAAGGTATGTCACGTACACGCGAAGGTATGTCATGTACACACGAAGGTAGGTCATGTACACACGAAGGTATGTCATGTACACACGAAGGTATGTCATGTACACACGAAGGTATGTCATGTACACACGAAGGTATGTTATGTACACACGAAGGTATGTCACGTACACGCGAAGGTATGTCACGTACACACGAAGGTATGTCATGTACACACGAAGGTATGTCACGTACACACGAAGGTATGTCATGTACACACGAAGGTATGTCACGTACACACGAAGGTAGGTCATGTACACACGAAGGTATGTCATGTACACACGAAGGTAGGTCACGTACACATGAAGGTATGTCATGTACACACGAAGGTATGTTATGTACACACGAAGGTATGTTATGTACACACGAAGGTAGGTCATGTACACACGAAGGTATGTCACGTACACACGAAGGTATGTCATGTACACACGAAGGTATGTTATGTACACACGAAGGTATGTCATGTACACGAAGGTATGTCACGTACACACAAAGGTATGTCACGTACACACGAAGGTATGTCACGTACACGCGAAGGTATGTTATGTACACGAAGGTATGTCATGTACACACGAAGGTATGTCACGTACACACGAAGGTATGTCATGTACACACGAAGGTATGTTATGTACACACGAAGGTAGGTCACGTACACATGAAGGTATGTCACGTACACACGAAGGTATGTCACGTACACACGAAGGTATGTTATGTACACACGAAGGTATGTTATGTACACACGAAGGTAGGTCACGTACACACAAAGGTATGTCATGTACACACGAAGGTATGTCATGTACACACGAAGGTATGTCACGTACACACAAAGGTATGTCATGTACACACGAAGGTATGTCATGTACACACAAAGGTATGTCATGTACACACGAAGGTAGGTCATGTACACACGAAGGTATGTCATGTACACACGAAGGTATGTCATGTACACACGAAGGTATGTCATGTACACGAAGGTATGTCATGTACACACGAAGGTAGGTCATGTACACACGAAGGTATGTCACGTACACGCGAAGGTAGGTCACGTACACACGAAGGTATGTCATGTACACGAAGGTATGTCATGTACACACGAAGGTAGGTCACGTACACACGAAGGTATGTCATGTACACGAAGGTATGTCACGTACACACGAAGGTATGTCACGTACACGCGAAGGTAGGTCACGTACACACGAAGGTATGTCATGTACACGAAGGTATGTCATGTACACACGAAGGTAGGTCATGTACACACGAAGGTATGTCATGTACACGAAGGTATGTCATGTACACACGAAGGTATGTCATGTACACACGAAGGTATGTCACGTACACACGAAGGTATGTCATGTACACGAAGGTATGTCATGTACACACGAAGGTAGGTCATGTACACACGAAGGTATGTCATGTACACGAAGGTATGTCATGTACACACGAAGGTATGTCATGTACACGAAGGTAGGTCATGTACACACGAAGGTATGTCACGTACACACGAAGGTATGTCACGTACACACGAAGGTATGTCATGTACACACGAAGGTATGTCATGTACACGAAGGTATGTCAAGTACACACGAAGGTAGGTCATGTACACACGAAGGTATGTCACGTACACGCGAAGGTAGGTCACGTACACACGAAGGTATGTCATGTACACGAAGGTATGTCATGTACACGAAGGTAGGTCACGTACACACGAAGGTATGTCACGTACACACGAAGGTATGTCATGTACACGAAGGTAGGTCACGTACATACGAAGGTAGGTCACGTACACACGAAGGTATGTCATGTACACACGAAGGTATGTCATGTACACACGAAGGTATGTTATGTACACACGAAGGTAGGTCACGTACACACGAAGGTATGTTATGTACACGAAGGTATGTCACGTACACTCGAAGGTATGTCACGTACATGCGAAGGTATGTCATGTACACACGAAGGTAGGTCACGTACACTCGAAGGTATGTCACGTACATGCAAAGGTATGTCATGTACACACGAAGGTAGGTCATGTACACACGAAGGTAGGTCAAGTACACACGAAGGTATGTCATGTACACACGAAGGTATGTCACGTACACACGGAGGTAGGTCACGTACACACGGAGGTAGGTCACGTACACACGAAGGTAGGTCATGTACACACGAAGGTAGGTCACGTACACACGGAGGTAGGTCACGTACACACGGAGGTAGGTCACGTACACACGAAGGTAGGTCATGTACACACGAAGGTAGGTCACGTACACACGAAGGTATGTCACGTACACACGAAGGTATGTCACGTACACACGAAGGTATGTCACGTACACACGAAGGTATGTCACGTACACACGAAGGTATGTCACGTACACACGAAGGTATGTCACGTACACACGAAGGTATGTCATGTACACACGGAGGTATGTCATGTACACACGGAGGTATGTCACGTACACACGGAGGTAGGTCAAGTACACACGAAGGTATGTCATGTACACGAAGGTATGTCATGTACACATGAAGGTAGGTCATGTACACACGGAGGTAGGTCAAGTACACACGGAGGTATGTCATGTACACACGAAGGTATGTCAAGTACACACGAAGGTAGGTCAAGTACACACGAAGGTATGTCATGTACACACGAAGGTATGTCATGTACACGAAGGTATGTCATGTACACGAAGGTATGTTATGTACACGAAGGTATGTTATGTACACGAAGGTATGTCATGTACACGAAGGTAGGTCATGTACACACGAAGGTATGTCATGTACACGAAGGTATGTCATGTACACGAAGGTATGTTATGTACACACGGAGGTATGTCATGTACACGAAGGTATGTTATGTACACGAAGGTATGTCATGTACACATGAAGGTAGGTCACGTACACACGAAGGTAGGTCATGTACACACGAAGGTAGGTCATGTACACACGAAGGTAGGTCAAGTACACACGAAGGTATGTCATGTACACGAAGGTATGTCACGTACACACGAAGGTATGTCACGTACACTCGAAGGTATGTCATGTACACGAAGGTATGTCATGTACACGAAGGTATGTCATGTACACGAAGGTATGTTATGTACACACGAAGGTATGTTATGTACACACGGAGGTATGTCATGTACACACGGAGGTATGTCATGTACACACGAAGGTATGTCATGTACACGAAGGTATGTCATGTACACGAAGGTATGTCAAGTACACACGAAGGTATGTCATGTACACACGAAGGTATGTTATGTACACACGGAGGTATGTCATGTACACGAAGGTATGTTATGTACACACGGAGGTATGTCATGTACACGAAGGTATGTTATGTACACACGAAGGTATGTCATGTACACGAAGGTATGTCATGTACACGAAGGTATGTTATGTACACGAAGGTATGTTATGTACACGAAGGTATGTCATGTACACGAAGGTAGGTCATGTACACACGAAGGTATGTCATGTACACGAAGGTATGTCATGTACACGAAGGTATGTTATGTACACACGGAGGTATGTCATGTACACGAAGGTATGTTATGTACACGAAGGTATGTCATGTACACATGAAGGTAGGTCACGTACACACGAAGGTAGGTCATGTACACACGAAGGTAGGTCATGTACACACGAAGGTAGGTCAAGTACACACGAAGGTATGTCATGTACACGAAGGTATGTCACGTACACACGAAGGTATGTCACGTACACTCGAAGGTATGTCACGTACACACGAAGGGTGATATAGAAAAGGGTGCTGCCCTTCCGTCAGTCTGTCTATCCGTCACGTTTTGTTTCCAGAGCAGAACTCAAAAACCAAGAGAGATATTTCAACCAAATGTGGCACATAGATAGGTCTAGTGGTAAACTGGAGCCTTTTGATATTTTGGGATTTAAAATAAATTATTTACGAGTTCCCATGGCAACGACTTTGACTTAAACTGAAAATGGCAGTAGTGCTCCTTTCCAGGGCAGATCTTGAAAACCATAAATATTTCTTGCCTTGCACATGACAGGACATGTCATATTGGGGGGGGATATGAGTATTTCATGCTTGTTATGATAAGTCTCATGGTTAAGTGTCACGAGTACGACAGATGATGCTGTACGTCATCACACTCTTGACACAAGCAATGGAAGACATGACATCATCTTACTTGTGTAGCCAGCCTTGATATTGTTTGCTTTAGAAACATGAGTCGAAGGATACGGACGAGAGGATCAAGAAGTCCCACCACATCCCACCAACGTCCTCGCCCCTCCCGCGCAGCCGGATACGAGCTTTGGCCCGCCGGAAGCTGGAGAAGAAGGAACTGGCGTCCTTCCTGAATAAGGACAACAATAGGTAGGACTGCAGGGACATATTGTCTTCTTGTGTCTGTGTGGACGGGGGGTATCTTCTTGTGTCTGTGTGGACAGGGTGTGTCTGTGTGGACAGGGTGTCTTCTTGTGTCTGTGTGGACAGGGTGTCTTCTTGTGTCTCTGTGAACATATTGTCTTCTTGTGTCTGTGTAGACAGGGTGTCTTCTTGTGTCTATGTGAACATATTGACTTCTTGTGTCTATGTGGGTGGGGGGTATCTTCTTGTGTCTGTGTGGACAGGGTGTCTTCTTGTGTCTATGTGGATGGGGTGTCTTGTGTCTATGTGAACATATTGACTTCTTGTGTCTATGTGGGTGGGGGGTATCTTCTTGTGTCTGTGTGGACAGGGTGTCTTCTTGTGTCTATGTGGACAGGGTGTCTCTTTGTGTCTGTGTGGATGGGGTGTCTCTTTGTGTCTGTGTGGACAGGGTGTCTCTTTGTGTCTGTGTGGACGGGGTGTCTTCTTTTGTCTGTGTGGACGGGGTGTCTCTTTGTGTCTGTGTGGACGGGGTGTCTCTTTGTGTCTGTGTGGACAGGGTGTCTGTTTGTGTCTGTGTGGACAGGGTGTCTCTTTGTGCCTGTGTGGACAGGGTGTCTTCTTGTGTCTGTGTGGACAGGGTATCTTCTTGTGTCTGTGTGGATGGGGTGTCTCTTTGTGTCTGTGTGGACGGGGTGTCTTCTTTTGTCTGTGTGGACGGGGTGTCTCTTTGTGTCTGTGTGGACAGGGTGTCTCTTTGTGTCTGTGTGGACAGGGTGTCTGTTTGTGTCTGTGTGGACAGGGTGTCTCTTTGTGCCTGTGTGGACAGGGTGTCTTCTTGTGTCTGTGTGGACGGGGTGTCTCTTTGTGTCTGTGTGGACGGGGTGTCTCTTTGTGTCTGTGTGGACGGGGTGTCTCTTTGTGTCTGTGTGGACAGGGTGTCTGTTTGTGTCTGTGTGGACAGGGTGTCTCTTTGTGCCTGTGTGGACAGGGTGTCTTCTTGTGTCTGTGTGGACAGGGTATCTTCTTGTGTCTGTGTGGACAGGGTGTCTCTTTGTGTCTGTGTGGACGGGGTGTCTTCTTTTGTCTGTGTGGACGGGGTGTCTCTTTGTGTCTGTGTGGACAGGGTGTCTCTTTGTGTCTGTGTGGACAGGGTGTCTGTTTGTGTCTGTGTGGACAGGGTGTCTCTTTGTGCCTGTGTGGACAGGGTGTCTTCTTGTGTCTGTGTGGACGGGGTGTCTCTTTGTGTCTGTGTGGACGGGGTGTCTCTTTGTGTCTGTGTGGACGGGGTGTCTCTTTGTGCCTGTGTGGACAGGGTGTCTCTTTGTGCCTGTGTGGACGGGGTGTCTCTTTGTGGACAGGGTGTCTCTTTGTGTCTCTGTGGACAGGGTGTCTCTTTGTGCCTGTGTGGACGGGATGTCTCTTTGTGCCTGTGTGGACGAGTGTCTCTTTGTGCCTGTGTGGACAGGATGTCTCTTTGTGTCTGTGTGGACGGGGTGTCTCTTTGTGCCTGTGTGGACGGGGTGTCTCTTTGTGCCTGTGTGGACGGGGTGTCTCTTTGTGTCTGTGTGGACGGGTTGTCTCTTTGTGCCTGTGTGGACGGGGTGTGTCTGTGTGGACGGGGTGTCTCTTTGTGTCTGTGTGGACAGGGTGTCTCTTTGTGTCTGTGTGGACGGGGTGTCTCTTTGTGTCTGTGTGGACGGGGTGTCTCTTTGTGCCTGTGTGGACAGGGTGTCCCTTTGTCTGTGTGGATGGGGTGTCTCTTTGTGTCTGTGTGGACGGGGTGTCTCTTTGTGCCTGTGTGGACAGGGTGTCTCTTTGTGTCTGTGTGGACGGGGTGTCTCTTTGTGTCTGTGTAGACAGGGTGTCTCTTTGTGTCTGTGTGGACAGGGTGTCCCTTTGTGTCTGTGTGGACGGGGTGTGTCTGTATGGACAGGGTGTCTTCTTGTGTCTGTGTGGACAGGGTGTTTTCTTGTGTCTGTGTGGACGGGATGTCTGTTTGTGTCTGTGTGGACGGGATGTCTCTTTGTGCCTGTGTGGATGGGGTGTCTCTTTGTGCCTGTGTGGACGGGGTGTCTCTTTGTGTCTGTGTGGACAGGGTGTCTCTTTGTGTCTGTGTGGACGGGGTGTCTCTTTGTGTCTGTGTGGACAGGGTGTCTCTTTGTGTCTGTGTAGGCGGGGTGTGTCTGTGTGGACGGGGTGTCTCTTTGTGTCTGTGTGGATGGGGTGTCTCTTTGTGTCTGTGTGGACGGGGTGTCTCTTTGTGTCTGTGTGGACGGGGTGTCTCTTTGTGTCTCTTTGTGTCTGTGTGGACGGGGTGTCTCTTTCTGTCTGTGTGGACGGGATGTCTCTTTGTGCCTGTGTGGACGGGGTGTCTCTTTGTGTCTGTGTGGACAGGGTGTCTCTTTGTGTCTGTGTGGACAGGGTGTCTCTTTGTGCCTGTGTGGACAGGGTGTCTCTTTGTGTCTGTGTGGACGGGGTGTCTCTTTGTGTCTGTGTGGACAGGGTGTCTCTTTGTGTCTGTGTGGACAGGGTGTCCCTTTGTGTCTGTGTGGACGGGGTGTGTCTGTATGGACAGGGTGTCTTCTTGTGTCTGTGTGGACAGGGTGTTTTCTTGTGTCTGTGTGGACGGGATGTCTGTTTGTGTCTGTGTGGACGGGATGTCTCTTTGTGCCTGTGTGGATGGGGTGTCTCTTTGTGCCTGTGTGGACGGGGTGTCTCTTTGTGTCTGTGTGGACAGGGTGTCTCTTTGTGTCTGTGTAGACGGGATGTCTCTTTGTGTCTGTGTGGACGGGGTGTCTGTGTGGACAGGGTGTCTCTTTGTGCCTGTGTGGACAGGGTGTCTCTTTGTGTCTGTGTGGACGGGATGTCTCTTTGTGTCTGTGTGGACGGGGTGTGTCTGTATGGACAGGGTGTCTCTTTGTGTCTGTGTGGATGGGGTGTCTATTTGTGTCTGTGTGGACAGGGTGTCCCTTTGTGTCTGTGTGGACGGGGTGTATCTGTATGGACAGGGTGTCTTCTTGTGTCTGTGTGGACAGGGTGTTTTCTTGTGTCTGTGTGGACGGGATGTCTGTTTGTGTCTGTGTGGACGGGATGTCTCTTTGTGCCTGTGTGGATGGGGTGTCTCTTTGTGCCTGTGTGGACGGGGTGTCTCTTTGTGTCTGTGTGGACAGGGTGTCTCTTTGTGTCTGTGTGGACGGGATGTATCTTTGTGTCTGTGTGGACGGGGTGTCTGTGTGGACAGGGTGTCTCTTTGTGCCTGTGTGGACAGGGTGTCTCTTTGTGTCTGTGTGGACGGGATGTCTCTTTGTGTCTGTGTGGACGGGGTGTGTCTGTATGGACAGGGTGTCTCTTTGTGTCTGTGTGGATGGGGTGTCTCTTTGTGTCTGTGTGGACAGGGTGTCTCTTTGTGTCTGTGTGGACAGGATGTCTCTTTGTGCCTGTGTGGACGGGGTGACTCTTTGTGCCTGTGTGGACGGGGTGTCTCTTTGTGTCTGTGTGGACAGGGTGTCTCTTTGTGTCTGTGTGGACGGGGTGTGTCTGTATGGACAGGGTGTCTCTTTGTGTCTGTGTGGATGGGGTGTCTCTTTGTGTCTGTGTGGACAGGGTGTCTCTTTGTGTCTGTGTGGACAGGATGTCTCTTTGTGCCTGTGTGGATGGGGTGTCTCTTTGTGCCTGTGTGGACGGGGTGTCTCTTTGTGTCTGTGTGGACAGGGTGTCTCTTTGTGTCTGTGTGGACGGAATGTCTCTTTGTGCCTGTGTGGACGGGGTGTCTCTTTGTGTCTCTTTGTGTCTGTGTGGACGGGGTGTCTCTTTGTGTCTGTGTGGACGGGATGTCTCTTTGTGCCTGTGTGGACGGGGTGTCTCTTTGTGTCTGTGTGGACAGGGTGTCTCTTTGTGTCTCTGTGGACAGGGTGTCTGTTTGTGTCTGTGTGGACGGGGTGTCTCTTTGTGCCTGTGTGGACGGGGTGTCTGTTTTTGCCTGTGTGGACAGGGTGTCTCTTTGTGTCTGTGTGGACAGGATGTCTCTTTGTGTCTGTGTGGACGGGATGTCTCTTTGTGCCTGTGTGGACGGGGTGTCTCTTTGCGCCTGTGTGGACGGGGTGTCTCTTTGTGCCTGTGTGGACGGGATGTCTCTTTGTGTCTGTGTGGACAGGGTGTCTCTTTGTGTCTGTGTGGACGGGGTGTCTCTTTGTGTCTGTGTGGACGGGGTGTCTCTTTGTGTCTGTGTGGACGGGATGTCTCTTTGTGCCTGTGTGGACAGGGTGTCTCTTTGTGTCTGTGTGGACAGGGTGTCTCTTTGTGTCTGTGTGGACGGGATGTCTCTTTGTGCCTGTGTGGACAGGGTGTCTCTTTGTGTCTGTGTCGACGGGGTGTCTGTGTGGACAGGGTGTCTCTTTGTGCCTGTGTGGACAGGGTGTCTCTTTGTGCCTGTGTGGACAGGGTGTCTCTTTGTGTCTGTGTGGACGGGATGTCTCTTTGTGTCTGTGTGGACGGGGTGTGTCTGTATGGACAGGGTGTCTCTTTGTGTCTGTGTGGACAGGGTGTCTCTTTGTGTCTGTGTGGACAGGGTGTCTCTTTGTGTCTGTGTGGACAGTATGTCTCTTTGTGCCTGTGTGGATGGGGTGTCTCTTTGTGCCTGTGTGGACGGGGTGTCTCTTTGTGTCTGTGTGGACAGGGTGTCTCTTTGTGTCTGTGTGGACGGAATGTCTCTTTGTGCCTGTGTGGACGGGGTGTCTCTTTGTGTCTCTTTGTGTCTGTGTGGACGGGGTGTCTCTTTGTGTCTGTGTGGATGGGATGTCTCTTTGTGCCTGTGTGGACGGGGTGTCTCTTTGTGTCTGTGTGGACAGGGTGTCTCTTTGTGTCTGTGTGGACAGGGTGTCTCTTTGTGTCTGTGTGGACGGGGTGTCTCTTTGTGCCTGTGTGGACGGGGTGTCTGTTTTTGCCTGTGTTGACAGGGTGTCTCTTTGTGTCTGTGTGGACAGGATGTCTCTTTGTGTCTGTGTGGACGGGATGTCTCTTTGTGCCTGTGTGGACGGGGTGTCTCTTTGCGCCTGTGTGGACGGGGTGTCTCTTTGTGCCTGTGTGGATGGGATGTCTCTTTGTGTCTGTGTGGACAGGGTGTCTCTTTGTGTCTGTGTGGACGGGGTGTCTCTTTGTGTCTGTGTGGACAGGGTGTCTCTTTGTGTCTGTGTGGACGGGATGTCTCTTTGTGCCTGTGTGGACAGGGTGTCTCTTTGTGTCTGTGTGGACAGGGTGTCTCTTTGTGTCTGTGTGGACAGGGTGTCTCTTTGTGTCTGTGTGGACAGGGTGTCTCTTTGTGCCTGTGTGGACGGGGTGTCTCTTTGTGTCTGTGTGGACGGGATGTCTCTTTGTGTCTGTGTGGACAGGGTGTCTCTTTGTGTCTGTGTGGATGGGGTGTCTCTTTGTGTCTGTGTTGACAGGGTGTCTCTTTGTGTCTGTGTGGACAGGGTGTCTCTTTGTGCCTGTGTGGACGGGGTGTCTCTTTGTGTCTGTATGGACAGGGTGTCTCTTTGTGCCTGTGTGGACGGGGTGTCTTCTTGTGTCTGTGTGGATGGGGTGTCATGAGTGGACGGGGTGTCTCCTATTAAGGATAAGTTGACATCAATCACTGGATTATGTGGGTCAGACTTTACAGGCTGCGGTCATGTAGAGCAAGTACATGAATGTCAATGAGCAAGTTTTTGTTAATGGTGCATTGAACGTGTACTTCAGCTGTTTATGATTATGTAACTGAACTGTTTGTGCCTTGAATATGTGAGGTGTGAGGTGAAATGGGGTTTAACGTCACGTCCAAGATTATTGTACTTATGTAGCGACGTGCATGCACGTGTGTGTGTGTAAGTGTGGCTGCTTATACCAGTCCGGACTGATGCCGATTTATGATGCTAGCCTACTGAGATACCATGCCTTAATTGAACAGGAATACCCCACGACCAGTCCTTGTTTATGACGAGTGCTAGACAGGGTAACAACAAGTACTGTATTTAATAGTGGTGTAACGATACGGCGATACAGTATTGTATCCCGATGCACAGCCCACGATACGATGCATTGATTTGGAAAGCATGTATCGCGATACATACGATATTTTCATAACACAGTTTTACCTACCGTATTTTCTTGAGTATAGTGCGCACTTTTTTTTCCAAAAAACACAGCTGTGTAGAAGGGGTTGCGCATTATACACGAATTAATGAGTTTTTATGTTTTTCCCCCATGGAAAGACATTACCGTGAGCACGTAACACCAGAAATACCATGTCAACAAATCCATACTGAAGTTCGCAAATTATTCATGTACTTACACTGGCTATAAAAAAAAGTGTTCTTTGTATATCTGGACTCATGTTTGTAACTTATTTCATTAATTTTATTCAAAATTCCTTTTAATATTGTTTTAATTAATTTCGGCGAAATCGTGTGTGAAGCGATCGGAAGATCGCACAACTCACCGTTATTAACAGAAACCACGGTCAGATTACCGCTATTGACGCCTTGAAAGGAATCTAGTTGACAGAGAATGGATACATATATCATAAATGCCATACTTTGATTCGTTAAAAGTCACATTTGTTTTGTTTGACGATTCTATGTCAACACGTAATTCTCGCGATCACTTGCACCGGGGCCTTGACGGTGACTGGTCAGACTGGTTCCATGTAAAAAATAATACCCGGCAATAGCGATCAGCTGCTTCGCTTAGGGTTATTATTATTTTAAATATGTTTAGTAAAAGCTGCATCTAAATTAACAATGTATTGGAATATATTATTCCTGATAAAAAATAGTTTCAGATACAACTTTTGCCGATCCTTGCATTAGAATACTGTGAAGTTATATCATTGGGTGTGTCTTTACCGAATCACCGGTAGATTCCAAGAAAACATGTGTACATGTACAGCTGATTGCTGTGTCCGGCTTAGTTTACGAGAAAATACACAAGGTAATCTTAATCCCTGGATATAAAACAATGCCTAGCTGAACAAAAAATACAATTTAAACGGTAAATCAACATGTTTGGTGATTTTTTATCTCAAATTTCGAATTTGTACTGACGAAGTTTCTCATCACCCGTTCGTTTGGCGGACTTCGCTGTAGGGGTACGGTGTAAAAATTTTCTGCGCATAATATTCAAAAAAAAAATTTTCAAAATATTGAACCCGCTAGAGGGGCGTGCGCATTATACATTGGTGCGCACTATACTTAAGAAAATACATGAAATACATGGGCGGATACAGCTTTTTTGAAAAGGGGGGGGGGTGCACAATTAAGATCTATTTATTGTATTTGGTGGTAATTTATACAGAAATAAAGATTTTTTTCGAAATAAAAAAAAAAGGGATGGGGGTGGTCGCGTTTAACAGTTTCAAAGCCAGTTTGTTGTTTCAGTAAAACATTCTGTATTGCTGACAATTTGCTATAACAGTAAATAAACACCTTATATCTTCTTCAACTGTACTTGTCACATCTTTTAGATAGCAGAAAGACATCAACTTGGCTTAGCTTGTACCAGTAAACACTGTATCGTGATACGTATCGTATCGCGACCCCTGTATCGGGATACATATCGTATCGCGACTCTCCCGTATCGTTACACCTCTAGTATTTAAATGTTTTTGGTATGACGCGGCCAAGGATCAAACGCCGGACCTTCCGCTCTACCACTAGACCATGGAGGCAGTCACACCTTGAATATGTTCTTCAGCTATTTGGAATATGTAATTGAACTGTTTCTGCCTTGAATGTGTACTTAAACTTCTGTTTGTGGCTTGACAGGAAACAAAATTCAAGTGATGTCTTGTGATCCTGGCTCCTGGAATTGTACAGAGAATCCCTGTCTGTCCTCATCGATCCGCCTCATCACCTGCTGACACACCCTGGACGGGTCTGGGTTAGAATACAGGGGGGGGCCACAACAATGAAATACTTGGCAGATGTTTTGTTTTGTCAACGTGAGGATGATTGTGTTTTTGTTTTTATATTGTAATGACAAGTTTGTTAATGACAGCATAAGTCCAGGACACTAGTGATGAACAGCTCATTAGTTTGTTGTGGCCTTTCCTCGGTGTGTCCTTGCTGCAGTACTGCTGATGTGGCTTAAAGCAATGTGTAGTCTCACTCTGATCTTGTTGCCTCCTTGAACTGATTTCTGACCAACAGTGTTAGCAGCGAGAAGCCTTGGACCCAATCTCATTAAAATCAGAACTTAGTTCTCGCTATCGCTAAACAAAGACCTGAGGACATCCCATTACGGGTCACGTCAGAATGACCTTTCATCTGACCAATCAAAGGGTCGCTTACCAGATCATGAAAGTGACAGTCAGAATGTGTTTTCAAATCATGCAACCTTGAAACCGGAAACACGGGGTATTCCGAACAACTGATTCCGTCAAAATTATCATCTATCTGTCGCTTCCGTGGGATAAACATTTGAAAGGAGGAGGCCTTGCACAGTACTAGGGAAGTACTGCCATACAATCTCAACCATATATTAGACTACCAGAATGTTCGTTTGTTCCTTTAACAAAATTTTAATCAAGAACTGTGTCAACATATTTTATTGTAGTCTGAAATGGAAGTTGCCAGGTTGAAACAAGTGCCGTAAAGCTCAAGAAAGCTGCTTTCTAATTGGCTGATGTCGACTTCTTGTCAGTCATTTCTGTGGTCTGTCAAATTTTGCGAAAGGTCGTTCTGTCGTGACCCATAATGAGATGTCCTCAGATCTTTGTTCAGCGAGAGCGAGAACTTAGATCTGATTTGAATGAGATTGCCTTGGACTGGATTACAGACCCAACAGAGCATTCGCATGTCGAATATTCCCAGTTGGATATATTGACTTGGCATTGTAGGAATAATTCCGTTTTTGAAATTGTTGCAAACAAGAGTGCAAGAACTATTTTGGCAGGTTGATTTAGTGCTGAAGAGTGCCAAGCCCAAGGTCGAGTAGTTACGTAGCTATCTGGAAAGTTGGTGTAGCTGAAAAGGGTTTTCATATGACTTTGCAAGCTGCTGTTTTCAGAGCTTTGACTTCTCATTCATATGATCTGAAGCTATATCAGTGTGAATGTTGATAAATACAAGCTATTTTGACATGTATGTATGAAATGGTGCATATATCTGTGATAAGGAGATTGCTAGTTCAGCGTGGTGTGACCGAGGGTAGACTTCAACAAAACAGGACCCATACAAACGTCTTGCAGGCTTGGTGCATGAACTGCTGTGACCTGGAGAAACATCTCGCGGCAGTGACCAGGATTTCTGTCACAGAACACAACTGATTTGATCTTGGACACGTCATTGCATTCTTCTACAATTTTCGCTCGGAGTGTCAACAGTTTGTAGAACATGCCTTGAAACACAAAGCAGACGTGAACATATAATTCAAGATGTTTGTAGTTGATGGAGCCTCTGACCATGTCTGTGTTGCTGCAATCTCGTCCAATGTAAATCTCAATTACACCGAAGGAGTTACCATGAAGTTTGTTAATCGGGCAGCTGCTAAAGGGAGTTAATCTGTAGTAACAGCCACTTCTGACTCAAGCTCTCGTATGAACTGGTGCTACTGCTGTTGCTAGATCACCTGTCATCTGTTTAATAATTTATTCCCAAATGTTGGCTGAACAATGAGGTGTTTGGATGGAGGTTCCATCGTAATGTTTCAGCGTGAGGATTACCCAGAATCCCTCTGCTCCAATGATGAGTTGACCTTTTCCTGTAGTTCATATCTTAGGTCAAAACGACATCTTTGAGTGATGCTGCCATCTACATTCAGTCCCACATTATTGAAATGTATTATTGTATTGATGTATCATGGAATTCTGTTATTTATGAAATAAACAAGACTGCATGTGTTAGGGGGAGCATCCCTGAAGTGACTACGGCCATGTTTAAAACCCAAGAGTAAAGCGTGAAATTGTATTGACAATTTGAAATTTGAAGAAAAATAATAATGAATTTGATTTCAAAGTTCCTAAATATAACAGTATCCATCCATAATGTATATTTGGTCCGAGTCCCCGAAATCTTGACCATTGTCATCCATTCAGGAGTGCTCCTCAGACGAGGCCGGTCTGTGTGATACCAGATTGAGCACACTCGGACATTTCCCGATGTATGTATTCACAAATCTGTCTCTGTTAACGACGACGAGGAGCTTGCTTGCTACAAGTCCTCAGAAGTTTGATCGAAAGTGTGCGCTGCGTACAAGGGTGACATGTTTGTCTGCAAGTGTTTTATTAATCAACCACTGTGTACAGTTTATGTTGACATGTTCTTGACGATGCCGATCTGGCGAGATTCTCATGACTGATGTTGTTTAGCACATATTTTGCTGTGTGCATTCTGCCTGTAACAAGCTTGATGATGTATATACATGAGATACAAGTGCTTGGAGTTATTAATGACTATGACAAGATTGGATTAGTTCTGTAGATGGTTTTCCATGTGTTGACACACCAGGGTGACAGTCAGTGGCGAGATGTACACCATCAGTGGTGGATTTAAACCAACCGATCAAACCCAGGTCTTCGGCGTGACGAGCAAACATTTTAACCACTAGGCTACCCCACGGCCCCTCAAATGATAGATGAAAAAGATCACTGTTAGATAAAGGACTCAGGTTATGACACATAATTAGGTGGTTCTTCATATTGCAGTGTCTCAATGGTAAATAGTTGTAGTTGAGAGAAACGGAAATGTTTGTGCATCCAGTATTGAGGCATATTATGCAAGCAGGAGTTACAAAACAGGAAGTGCCTGGAATTGGCCTTCCTGGTCCTGGTTTAGTTCTCAGTTGTTTTTCTGGAATGTTGCAGGCGACGAGAAGAACATAAAGACAATCGCTACTTCATTGGTTGTCCTGAGAGTTTTATATGTGTACTGTAGTGAAGTTGTAGTCTTCCAGGTGAGCTACAGTGTAGCCGTGGCACTATTTTTGACATCACTAGGTTGAAGAAGCTGAGCTTTATTATTATTGGCATCTTACAAAATGTCTGCATCTATTATTATATATCCTATTTGACTTACCAACCACCATTTGGATGACTATGTCGCCACTGACTGGCCCCTGCCATTTCTGTATGGATAGGTTCTGCCAGTGGAGGAATAGTTGCTGGGGTGGGGTAGCTTCTAACTGCAAAGACGTTTGGTAACTTGGTTTCAAAATTACTTTGTTAACATGAGAATGATAATTACTAGTCTTGATATTTTGTGAACTATTTCTTTGAAGAACCTGTCCATGAACTAATTCTGTGTTGATAATATTAAATGTGTCTCCTTTCTTGCTCTGTAAAGGAATAAATTTCACAGTAAATGTCATTTTGTTCAATGATTGTGTTGTATGTTATTTTGCACGTCACTACCAGGGAGGCTCAAGTAAAGCCGCAGTTGGCAACACACCATGATACATGTCCCTATAGGGAGGCTCAAGTAAAGCCAGCAGTTGGTGACACACCTTGATACATGTCCCTATAGGGAGGCTCAAGTAAAGCCAGCAGTTGGTGACACACCTTGATACATGTCCCTATAGGGAGGCTTAAGTAAAGCCAGCAGTTGGTGACACACCATGATTCATGTCCCTAAAGGGAGGCTCAAGTAAAGCCAGCAGTTGGTGACACACCATGATACATTACCCAAAAGGGAGGCTCAAGTAAAGCCGCAGTTGGCAACACACCATGATACATGTCCCTACAGGGAGGCTCAAGTAAAGCCAGCAGTTGGTGACACACCATGATGCATTACCCAAAAGGGAGGCTCAAGTAAAGCCGCAGTTGGCAAAACACCATGATACATGTCCCTATAGGGAGGCTCAAGTAAAGCCAGCAGTTGGTGACACACCATGATGCATTACCCAAAAGCGAGGCTCAAGTAAAGCCAGAAGTGGGCGACACACCATGATACATGTCCCTAAAGAGAGGCTCAAGTAAAGCCAGCAGTGGGCGACACACCATGATTCATGTCCCTATAGGGAGGCTCAAGTAAAGCCACAGTTGGTGACACACCATGATTCATGTCCCTATGGGGAGGCTCAAGTAAAGCCAGCAGTGGGCGACACACCATGATTCATGTCCCTATAGGGAGGCTCAAGTAAAGCCACAGTTGGTGACACACCATGATACATGTCCCTAAAGAGAGGCTCAAGTAAAGCCAGCAGTGGGCGACACACCATGATTCATGTCCCTATAGGGAGGCTCAAGTAAAGCCACAGATGGTGACACACCATGATTCATGTCCCTATAGGGAGGCTTAAGTAAAGCCAGAAGTGGGCGACACACCATGATTCATGTCTCTATAGGGAGGCTCAAGTAAAGCCAGCAGGGGCGACACACCTTGATACATTTCCCTACAGGGAGGCTCAAGTAAAGCCAGAAGTGGGCGACACACCATGATACATGTCCCTAAAGAGAGGCTCAAGTAAAGCCAGCAGTGGGCGACACACCATGATACATTTCCCAAAAGGGAGGCTCAAGTAAAGCCGCAGTTGGCAACACACCATGATACATGTCCCTATAGGGAGGCTCAAGTAAAGCCAGCAGTTGGTGACACACCTTGATACATGTCCCTAAAGAGAGGCTCAAGTAAAGCCAGCAGTTGGTGACACACCATGATACATGTCCCTATAGGGAGGCTTAAGTAAAGCCAGCAGTTGGTGACACACCTTGATACATGTCCCTAAAGGGAGGCTCAAGTAAAGCCAGCAGTTGGTGACACACCATGATACATTACCCAAAAGGGAGGCTCAAGTAAAGCCGCAGTTGGCAACACACCATGATACATGTCCCTACAGGGAGGCTCAAGTAAAGCCAGCAGTTGGTGACACACCATGATACATGTCCCTATAGGGAAGCTCAAGTAAAGCCAGCAGTTGGTGACACACCATGATGCATTACCCAAAAGGGAGGCTCAAGTAAAGCCGCAGTTGGCAAAACACCATGATACATGTCCCTATAGGGAGGCTCAAGTAAAGCCAGCAGTTGGTGACACACCATGATGCATTACCCAAAAGGGAGGCTCAAGTAAAGCCAGAAGTGGGCGACACACCATGATACATGTCCCTAAAGAGAGGCTCAAGTAAAGCCAGCAGTTGGTGACACACCATGATACATGTCCCTATAGGGAGGCTCAAGTAAAGCCAGCAGTGGGCGACACACCATGATTCATGTCCCTATAGGGAGGCTCAAGTAAAGCCACAGTTGGTGACACACCATGATACATGTCCCTAAAGAGAGGCTCAAGTAAAGCCAGCAGTGGGCGACACACCATGATTCGTGTCCCTATAGGGAGGCTCAAGTAAAGCCAGAAGTGGGCGACACACCATGATACATGTCCCTGTAGGGAGGCTCAAGTAAAGCCAGCAGTTGGTGACACACCATGATGCATTACCCAAAAGGGAGGCTCAAGTAAAGCCGCAGTTGGCAAAACACCATGATACATGTCCCTACAGGGAGGCTCAAGTAAAGCCAGCAGTGGGCGACACACCATGATTCATGTCCCTATAGGGAGGCTCAAGTAAAGCCACAGTTGGTGACACACCATGATTCATGTCCCTATGGGGAGGCTCAAGTAAAGCCAGCAGTGGGCGACACACCATGATTCATGTCCCTATAGGGAGGCTCAAGTAAAGCCACAGTTGGTGACACACCATGATACATGTCCCTAAAGAGAGGCTCAAGTAAAGCCAGCAGTGGGCGACACACCATGATTCATGTCCCTATAGGGAGGCTCAAGTAAAGCCACAGATGGTGACACACCATGATTCATGTCCCTATAGGGAGGCTCAAGTAAAGCCAGAAGTGGGCGACACACCATGATTCATGTCTCTATAGGGAGGCTCAAGTAAAGCCAGCAGGGGCGACACACCTTGATACATTTCCCTACAGGGAGGCTCAAGTAAAGCCAGAAGTGGGCGACACACCATGATACATGTCCCTAAAGAGAGGCTCAAGTAAAGCCAGCAGTGGGCGAGACACCATGATTCATGTCTCTATAGGGAGGCTCAAGTAAAGCCAGCAGGGGCGACACACCTTGATACATTTCCCTACAGGGAGGCTCAAGTAAAGCCGCAGTTGGTGACACACACCATGATACATGTCCCTATAGGGAGGCTCAAGTAAAGCCAGCAGTTGGTGACACACCATGATACATTTCCCAAAAGGGAGGCTCAAGTAAAGCCGCAGTTGGCAACACACCACGATACATGTCCCTATAGGGAGGCTCAAGTAAAGCCAGCAGTTGGTGACACACCATAATACATGTCCCTATAGGGAGGCTTAAGTAAAGCCAGCAGTTGGTGACACACCTTGATACATGTCCCTAAAGGGAGGCTCAAGTAAAGCCAGCAGTTGGTGACACACCATGATACATTACCCAAAAGGGAGGCTCAAGTAAAGCCGCAGTTGGCAACACACCATGATACATGTCCCTACAGGGAGGCTCAAGTAAAGCCAGCAGTTGGTGACACACCATGATACATGTCCCTACAGGGAGGCTCAAGTAAAGCCAGCAGTTGGTGACACACCATGATGCATTACCCAAAAGGGAGGCTCAAGTAAAGCCGCAGTTGGCAAAACACCATGATACATGTCCCTATAGGGAGGCTCAAGTAAAGCCAGCAGTTGGTGACACACCATGATGCATTACCCAAAAGGGAGGCTCAAGTAAAGCCAGAAGTGGGCGACACACCATGATACATGTCCCTAAAGAGAGGCTCAAGTAAAGCCAGCAGTTGGTGACACACCATGATACATGTCCCTATAGGGAGGCTCAAGTAAAGCCAGCAGTGGGCGACACACCATGATTCATGTCCCTATAGGGAGGCTCAAGTAAAGCCACAGTTGGTGACACACCATGATACATGTCCCTAAAGAGAGGCTCAAGTAAAGCCAGCAGTGGGCGACACACCATGATTCATGTCCCTATAGGGAGGCTCAAGTAAAGCCAGAAGTGGGCGACACACCATGATACATGTCCCTGTAGGGAGGCTCAAGTAAAGCCAGCAGTTGGTGACACACCATGATGAATTACCCAAAAGGGAGGCTCAAGTAAAGCCGCAGTTGGCAAAACACCATGATACATGTCCCTACAGGGAGGTTCAAGTAAAGCCAGCAGTGGGCGACACACCATGATTCATGTCCCTATAGGGAGGCTCAAGTAAAGCCACAGTAGGTGACACACCATGATTCATGTCCCTATGGGGAGGCTCAAGTAAAGCCAGCAGTGGGCGACACACCATGATTCATGTCCCTATAGGGAGGCTCAAGTAAAGCCACAGTTGGTGACACACCATGATACATGTCCCTAAAGAGAGGCTCAAGTAAAGCCAGCAGTGGGCGACACACCATGATTCATGTCCCTATAGGGAGGCTCAAGTAAAGCCACAGATGGTGACACACCATGATTCATGTCCCTATAGGGAGGCTCAAGTAAAGCCAGCAGTGGGCGAGACACCATGATTCATGTCTCTATAGGGAGGCTCAAGTAAAGCCAGCAGGGGCGACACACCTTGATACATTTCCCTACAGGGAGGCTCAAGTAAAGCCGCAGTTGGTGACACACACCATGATACATGTCCCTATAGGGAGGCTCAAGTAAAGCCAGCAGTTGGTGACACACCATGATACATTTCCCTACAGGGAGGCTCAAGTAAAGCCGCAGTTGGCAACACACCACGATACATGTCCCTATAGGGAGGCTCAAGTAAAGCCAGCAGTTGGTGACACACCATAATACATGTCCCTATAGGGAGGCTTAAGTAAAGCCAGCAGTTGGTGACACACCTTGATACATGTCCCTAAAGGGAGGCTCAAGTAAAGCCAGCAGTTGGTGACACACCATGATACATTACCCAAAAGGGAGGCTCAAGTAAAGCCGCAGTTGGCAACACACCATGATACATGTCCCTACAGGGAGGCTCAAGTAAAGCCAGCAGTTGGTGACACACCATGATACATGTCCCTACAGGGAGGCTCAAGTAAAGCCAGCAGTTGGTGACACACCATGATACATGTCCCTACAGGGAGGCTCAAGTAAAGCCAGCAGTTGGTGACACACCATGATACATGTCCCTATAGGGAGGCTTAAGTAAAGCCAGCAGTTAGTGACACACCTTGATACATGTCCCTATAGGGAAGCTCAAGTAAAGCCAGCAGTTGGCAACACACCATGATACATGTCCCTATAGGGAGGCTTAAGTAAAGCCAGCAGTTGGTGACACACCTTGATACATGTCCCTAAAGGGAGGCTCAAGTAAAGCCAGCAGTTGGTGACACACCATGATACATTACCCAAAAGGGAGGCTCAAGTAAAGCCGCAGTTGGCAACACACCATGATACATGTCCCTACAGGGAGGCTCAAGTAAAGCCAGCAGTTGGTGACACACCATGATACATGTCCCTATAGGGAAGCTCAAGTAAAGCCAGCAGTTGGTGACACACCATGATACATGTCCCTACAGGGAGGCTCAAGTAAAGCCAGCAGTTGGTGACACACCATGATACATGTCCCTACAGGGAGGCTCAAGTAAAGCCAGCAGTTGGTGACACACCATGATACATGTCCCTACAGGGAGGCTCAAGTAAAGCCAGCAGTTGGTGACACACCATGATACATGTCCCTATAGGGAGGCTCAAGTAAAGCCAGCAGTTGGTGACACACCATGATGCATTACCCAAAAGGGAGGCTCAAGTAAAGCCGCAGTTGGCAACACACCATGATACATGTCCCTATAGGGAGACTTAAGTAAAGCCAGCAGTTGGTGACACACCATGATGCATTACCCAAAAGGGAGGCTCAAGTAAAGCCGCAGTTGGCAACACACCATGATACATGTCCCTATAGGGAGGCTCAAGTAAAGCCAGCAGTTGGTGACACACCTTGATACATGTCCCTAAAGAGAGGCTCAAGTAAAGCCGCAGTTGGCAACACACCATGATACATGTCCCTATAGGGAGGCTTAAGTAAAGCCAGCAGTTGGTGACACACCATGATGCATTACCCAAAAGGGAGGCTCAAGTAAAGCCGCAGTTGGCAACACACCATGATACATGTCCCTATAGGGAGGCTCAAGTAAAGCCAGCAGTTGGTGACACACACCATGATGCATTACCCAAAAGGGAGGCTCAAGTAAAGCCGCAGTTGGCAACACACCATGATACATGTCCCTATAGGGAGGCTTAAGTAAAGCCAGCAGTTGGTGACACACATTGATACATGTCTCTATAGGGAGGCTTAAGTAAAGCCGCAGTTAGTGACACACCATGACACATGTCTCTATAGGGAGGCTCAAGTAAAGCCGCAGTTAGTGACACACCATGACACATGTCTCTATAGGGAGGCTCAAGTAAAGCCAGCAGTTAGTGACACACCATGATACATGTCCCTATAGGGAGGCTTAAGTAAAGCCAGCAGTTAGTGACACACCATGATACATGTCCCTATAGGGAGGCTTAAGTAAAGCCAGCAGTTGGTGACACACCATGATACATGTCCCTATAGGGAGGCTTAAGTAAAGCCAGCAGTTAGTGACACACCTTGATACATGTCCCTATAGGGAGGCTCAAGTAAAGCCGCAGTTGGCAACACACCATGATACATGTCCCTATAGGGAGGCTCAAGTAAAGCCAGCAGTTGGTGACACACCATGATGCATTACCCAAAAGGGAGGCTCAAGTAAAGCCGCAGTTGGCAACACACCATGATACATGTCCCTATAGGGAGGCTTAAGTAAAGCCAGCAGTTGGTGACACACCTTGATACATGTCTCTATAGGGAGGCTTAAGTAAAGCCAGCAGTGGGTGACACACCATGATACATGTCTCTATAGGGAGGCTTAAGTAAAGCCAGCAGTTGGTGACACACCATGATACATTACCCAAAAGCGAGGCTCAAGTAAAGCCGCAGTTGGCAACACACCATGATATATGTCCCTATAGGGAGGCTCAAGTAAAGCCAGCAGTTGGTGACACACCTTGATACATGTCCCTATAGGGAGGCTCAAGTAAAGCCAGCAGATGGTGACACACCTTGATACATGTCCCTATAGGGAAGCTCAAGTAAAGCCAGAAGTGGGTGACACACCATGATACATGTCCCTAAAGAGAGACTCAAGTAAAGCCAGCAGTGGGCGACACACCATGATTCATGTCTCTATAGGGAGGCTCAAGTAAAGCCAGCAGGGGCGACACACCTTGATACATTTCCCTACAGGGAGGCTCAAGTAAAGCCAGCAGTTGGTGACACACCATGATACATTTCCCAAAAGGGAGGCTCAAGTAAAGCCGCAGTTGGCAACACACCATGATACATGTCCCTATAGGGAGGCTCAAGTAAAGCCAGCAGTTTGTGACACACCATGATACATGTCCCTATAGGGAGGCTCAAGTAAAGCTAGCAGATGGTGACGCACCATGATACATGTCCCTATAGGGAGGCTCAAGTAAAGCCGCAGTTGGTGACACACCTTGATACATGTCCCTATAGGGAAGCTCAAGTAAAGCCAGCAGTGGGCGACACACCATGATAAATGTCCCTATAGGGAGGCTCAAGTAAAGCCAGCAGTTTGTGACACACCATGATACATGTCCCTATAGGGAGGCTCAAGTAAAGCCACAGTTGGTGACACACCATGATACATGTCCCTATAGGGAGGCTCAAGTAAAGCCAGCAGTGGGCGACACACCATGACACATGTCTCTATAGGGAGGCTCAAGCAAAGCCAGCAGTGGGTGACACACCATGATACATGTCCCTATAGGGAGGCTTAAGTAAAGCCAGCAGTTGGTGACACACTTTGATACATGTCCCTATAGGGAGGCTTAAGTAAAGCCAGCAGTGGGTGACACACCATGATACATGTCCCTATAGGGAGGCTCAAGTAAAGCCAGCAGTTGGTGACACACCTTGATACATGTCCCTATAGGGAGGCTTAAGTAAAGCCAGCAGTGGGCGACACACCATGATACATGTCCCTATAGGGAGGCTCAAGTAAAGCCAGCAGGTGGAGACACACCATGATTCATGTCCCTATAGGGAGGCTCAAGTAAAGCCAGCAGATGGTGACACACCATGATACATGTCCCTATAGGGAGGCTCAAGTAAAGCCAGGAGTGGGCGACACACCATGATACATGGCCCTATAGGGAGGCTCAAGTAAAGCCAGCAGAAGGTGACACACCATGATACATGTCCCTATAGGGAGGCTCAAGTAAAGCCAGCAGATGGTGACACACCATGATACATGTCCCTATAGGGAGGCTCAAGTAAAGCCACAGTTGGTGACACACCATGATACATGTCCCTATAGGGAGGCTTAAGTAAAGCCAGCAGTTGGTGACACACCATGATGCATTACCCAAAAGGGAGGCTCAAGTAAAGCCGCAGTTGGCAACACACCATGATACATGTCCCTATAGGGAGGCTCAAGTAAAGCCAGCAGTTGGTGACACACACCATGATGCATTACCCAAAAGGGAGGCTCAAGTAAAGCCGCAGTTGGCAACACACCATGATACATGTCCCTATAGGGAGGCTTAAGTAAAGCCAGCAGTTGGTGACACACATTGATACATGTCTCTATAGGGAGGATTAAGTAAAGCCGCAGTTAGTGACACACCATGACACATGTCTCTATAGGGAGGCTCAAGTAAAGCCGCAGTTAGTGACACACCATGACACATGTCTCTATAGGGAGGCTCAAGTAAAGCCAGCAGTTAGTGACACACCATGATACATGTCCCTATAGGGAGGCTTAAGTAAAGCCAGCAGTTAGTGACACACCATGATACATGTCCCTATAGGGAGGCTTAAGTAAAGCCAGCAGTTGGTGACACACCATGATACATGTCCCTATAGGGAGGCTTAAGTAAAGCCAGCAGTTAGTGACACACCTTGATACATGTCCCTATAGGGAGGCTCAAGTAAAGCCGCAGTTGGCAACACACCATGATACATGTCCCTATAGGGAGGCTCAAGTAAAGCCAGCAGTTGGTGACACACCATGATGCATTACCCAAAAGGGAGGCTCAAGTAAAGCCGCAGTTGGCAACACACCATGATACATGTCCCTATAGGGAGGCTTAAGTAAAGCCAGCAGTTGGTGACACACCTTGATACATGTCTCTATAGGGAGGCTTAAGTAAAGCCAGCAGTGGGTGACACACCATGATACATGTCTCTATAGGGAGGCTTAAGTAAAGCCAGCAGTTGGTGACACACCATGATACATTACCCAAAAGCGAGGCTCAAGTAAAGCCGCAGTTGGCAACACACCATGATATATGTCCCTATAGGGAGGCTCAAGTAAAGCCAGCAGTTGGTGACACACCTTGATACATGTCCCTATAGGGAGGCTCAAGTAAAGCCAGCAGATGGTGACACACCTTGATACATGTCCCTATAGGGAAGCTCAAGTAAAGCCAGAAGTGGGTGACACACCATGATACATGTCCCTAAAGAGAGACTCAAGTAAAGCCAGCAGTGGGCGACACACCATGATTCATGTCTCTATAGGGAGGCTCAAGTAAAGCCAGCAGGGGCGACACACCTTGATACATTTCCCTACAGGGAGGCTCAAGTAAAGCCAGCAGTTGGTGACACACCATGATACATTTCCCAAAAGGGAGGCTCAAGTAAAGCCGCAGTTGGCAACACACCATGATACATGTCCCTATAGGGAGGCTCAAGTAAAGCCAGCAGTTTGTGACACACCATGATACATGTCCCTATAGGGAGGCTCAAGTAAAGCTAGCAGATGGTGACGCACCATGATACATGTCCCTATAGGGAGGCTCAAGTAAAGCCGCAGTTGGTGACACACCTTGATACATGTCCCTATAGGGAAGCTCAAGTAAAGCCAGCAGTGGGCGACACACCATGATAAATGTCCCTATAGGGAGGCTCAAGTAAAGCCAGCAGTTTGTGACACACCATGATACATGTCCCTATAGGGAGGCTCAAGTAAAGCCACAGTTGGTGACACACCATGATACATGTCCCTATAGGGAGGCTCAAGTAAAGCCAGCAGTGGGCGACACACCATGACACATGTCTCTATAGGGAGGCTCAAGCAAAGCCAGCAGTGGGTGACACACCATGATACATGTCCCTATAGGGAGGCTTAAGTAAAGCCAGCAGTTGGTGACACACTTTGATACATGTCCCTATAGGGAGGCTTAAGTAAAGCCAGCAGTGGGTGACACACCATGATACATGTCCCTATAGGGAGGCTCAAGTAAAGCCAGCAGTTGGTGACACACCTTGATACATGTCCCTATAGGGAGGCTTAAGTAAAGCCAGCAGTGGGCGACACACCATGATACATGTCCCTATAGGGAGGCTCAAGTAAAGCCAGCAGGTGGAGACACACCATGATTCATGTCCCTATAGGGAGGCTCAAGTAAAGCCAGCAGATGGTGACACACCATGATACATGTCCCTATAGGGAGGCTCAAGTAAAGCCAGGAGTGGGCGACACACCATGATACATGGCCCTATAGGGAGGCTCAAGTAAAGCCAGCAGAAGGTGACACACCATGATACATGTCCCTATAGGGAGGCTCAAGTAAAGCCAGCAGATGGTGACACACCATGATACATGTCCCTATAGGGAGGCTCAAGTAAAGCCACAGTTGGTGACACACCATGATACATGTCCCTATAGGGAGGCTTAAGTAAAGCCAGCAGTTGGTGACACACCATGATGCATTACCCAAAAGGGAGGCTCAAGTAAAGCCGCAGTTGGCAACACACCATGATACATGTCCCTATAGGGAGGCTCAAGTAAAGCCAGCAGTTGGTGACACACACCATGATGCATTACCCAAAAGGGAGGCTCAAGTAAAGCCGCAGTTGGCAACACACCATGATACATGTCCCTATAGGGAGGCTTAAGTAAAGCCAGCAGTTGGTGACACACATTGATACATGTCTCTATAGGGAGGATTAAGTAAAGCCGCAGTTAGTGACACACCATGACACATGTCTCTATAGGGAGGCTCAAGTAAAGCCGCAGTTAGTGACACACCATGACACATGTCTCTATAGGGAGGCTCAAGTAAAGCCAGCAGTTAGTGACACACCATGATACATGTCCCTATAGGGAGGCTTAAGTAAAGCCAGCAGTTAGTGACACACCATGATACATGTCCCTATAGGGAGGCTTAAGTAAAGCCAGCAGTTGGTGACACACCATGATACATGTCCCTATAGGGAGGCTTAAGTAAAGCCAGCAGTTAGTGACACACCTTGATACATGTCCCTATAGGGAGGCTCAAGTAAAGCCGCAGTTGGCAACACACCATGATACATGTCCCTATAGGGAGGCTCAAGTAAAGCCAGCAGTTGGTGACACACCATGATGCATTACCCAAAAGGGAGGCTCAAGTAAAGCCGCAGTTGGCAACACACCATGATACATGTCCCTATAGGGAGGCTTAAGTAAAGCCAGCAGTTGGTGACACACCTTGATACATGTCTCTATAGGGAGGCTTAAGTAAAGCCAGCAGTGGGTGACACACCATGATACATGTCCCTATAGGGAGGCTCAAGTAAAGCCAGCAGTTAGTGACACACCATGATACATGTCCCTATAGGGAGGCTTAAGTAAAGCCAGCAGTTGGTGACACACTTTGATACATGTCCCTATAGGGAGGCTCAAGTAAAGCCAGCAGTGGGCGACACACCATGACACGTCTCTATAGGGAGGCTCAAGTAAAGCCAGCATTGGGTGACACACCATGATGCATGTCCCTATAGGGATGCTTAAGTAAAGCCGCAGTTGGTGACACACCTTGATACATGTCCCTATAGGGAAGCTCAAGTAAAGCCAGCAGTGGGCGACACACCATGATAAATGTCCCTATAGGGAGGCTCAAGTAAAGCCAGCAGTTTGTGACACACCATGATACATGTCCCTATAGGGAGGCTCAAGTAAAGCCACAGTTGGTGACACACCATGATACATGTCCCTATAGGGAGGCTTAAGTAAAGCCAGCAGTTGGTGACACACTTCGATACATGTCTCTATAGGGAGGCTCAAGTAAAGCCAGCAGTTTGTGACACACCATGATACATGTCCCTATAGGGAGGCTCAAGTAAAGCCGCAGTTGGTGACACACCTTGGTACATGTCCCTATAGGGAGGCTTAAGTAAAGCCAGCAGTTGGTGACACACCTTGATACATGTCCCTAAAGGGAGGCTCAAGTAAAGCCAGCAGTGGGCGACACACCATGATACATGTCCCTAAAGGGAGGCTCAAGTAAAGCCAGCAGTTGGTGACACACCTTGATACATGTCCCTATAGGGAGGCTCAAGTAGAGCCATCAGTTGGCAACACACCATGATACATGTCCCTATAGGGAGGCTCAAGTAAAGCCAGCAGTTGGTGACACACCATGATACATTACCCAAAAGCGAGGCTCAAGTAAAGCCGCAGTTGGCAACACACCATGATATATGTCCTTATAGGGAGGCTCAAGTAAAGCCAGCAGTTGGTGACACACCTTGATACATGTCCCTATAGGGAGGCTCAAGTAAAGCCAGCAGATGGTGACACACCTTGATACATGTCCCTATAGGGAAGCTCAAGTAAAGCCAGAAGTGGGTGACACACCATGATACATGTCCCTAAAGAGAGACTCAAGTAAAGCCAGCAGTGGGCGACACACCATGATTCATGTCTCTATAGGGAGGCTCAAGTAAAGCCAGCAGGGGCGACACACCTTGATACATTTCCCTACAGGGAGGCTCAAGTAAAGCCAGCAGTTGGTGACACACCATGATACATTTCCCAAAAGGGAGGCTCAAGTAAAGCCGCAGTTGGCAACACACCATGATACATGTCCCTATAGGGAGGCTCAAGTAAAGCCAGCAGTTTGTGACACACCATGATACATGTCCCTATAGGGAGGCTCAAGTAAAGCTAGCAGATGGTGACGCACCATGATACATGTCCCTATAGGGAGGCTCAAGTAAAGCCGCAGTTGGTGACACACCTTGATACATGTCCCTATAGGGAAGCTCAAGTAAAGCCAGCAGTGGGCGACACACCATGATAAATGTCCCTATAGGGAGGCTCAAGTAAAGCCAGCAGTTTGTGACACACCATGATACATGTCCCTATAGGGAGGCTCAAGTAAAGCCACAGTTGGTGACACACCATGATACATGTCCCTATAGGGAGGCTCAAGTAAAGCCAGCAGTGGGCGACACACCATGACACATGTCTCTATAGGGAGGCTCAAGCAAAGCCAGCAGTGGGTGACACACCATGATACATGTCCCTATAGGGAGGCTTAAGTAAAGCCAGCAGTTGGTTACACACTTTGATACATGTCCCTATAGGGAGGCTTAAGTAAAGCCAGCAGTGGGTGACACACCATGATACATGTCCCTATAGGGAGGCTCAAGTAAAGCCAGCAGTTGGTGACACACCTTGATACATGTCCCTATAGGGAGGCTTAAGTAAAGCCAGCAGTGGGCGACACACCATGATACATGTCCCTATAGGGAGGCTCAAGTAAAGCCAGCAGGTGGAGACACACCATGATTCATGTCCCTATAGGGAGGCTCAAGTAAAGCCAGCAGATGGTGACACACCATGATACATGTCCCTATAGGGAGGCTCAAGTAAAGCCAGGAGTGGGCGACACACCATGATACATGGCCCTATAGGGAGGCTCAAGTAAAGCCAGCAGAAGGTGACACACCATGATACATGTCCCTATAGGGAGGCTCAAGTAAAGCCAGCAGATGGTGACACACCATGATACATGTCCCTATAGGGAGGCTCAAGTAAAGCCACAGTTGGTGACACACCATGATACATGTCCCTATAGGGAGGCTCAAGTAAAGCCAGCAGTGGGCGACACACCATGATACATGTCCCTAAAGGGAGGCTCAAGTAAAGCCAGCATCGGGTGACACACCTTGATACATGTCTCCATAGGGAGGCTCAAGTAAAGCCAGCAGTGGGCGACACACCATGATTCATGTCCCTATAGGGAGGCTCAAGTAAAGCCAGCAGATGGTGACACACTATGATACATGTCCCTAAAGGGAGGCTCAAGTAAAGCCAGCAGTGGGCGACACACCATGATACATGTCCCTATAGGGAGGCTCAAGTAAAGCCAGCAGTTGGTGACACACCATGATACATGTCCCTATAGGGAAGCTCAAGTAAAGCCAGCAGTTGGTGACACACCATGATACATGTCCCTACAGGGAGGCTCAAGTAAAGCCAGCAGTTGGTGACACACCATGATACATGTCCCTACAGGGAGGCTCAAGTAAAGCCAGCAGTTGGTGACACACCATGATACATGTCCCTACAGGGAGGCTCAAGTAAAGCCAGCAGTTGGTGACACACCATGATACATGTCCCTATAGGGAGGCTCAAGTAAAGCCAGCAGTTGGTGACACACCATGATGCATTACCCAAAAGGGAGGCTCAAGTAAAGCCGCAGTTGGCAACACACCATGATACATGTCCCTATAGGGAGACTTAAGTAAAGCCAGCAGTTGGTGACACACCATGATGCATTACCCAAAAGGGAGGCTCAAGTAAAGCCGCAGTTGGCAACACACCATGATACATGTCCCTATAGGGAGGCTCAAGTAAAGCCAGCAGTTGGTGACACACCTTGATACATGTCCCTAAAGAGAGGCTCAAGTAAAGCCGCAGTTGGCAACACACCATGATACATGTCCCTATAGGGAGGCTTAAGTAAAGCCAGCAGTTGGTGACACACCATGATGCATTACCCAAAAGGGAGGCTCAAGTAAAGCCGCAGTTGGCAACACACCATGATACATGTCCCTATAGGGAGGCTCAAGTAAAGCCAGCAGTTGGTGACACACACCATGATGCATTACCCAAAAGGGAGGCTCAAGTAAAGCCGCAGTTGGCAACACACCATGATACATGTCCCTATAGGGAGGCTTAAGTAAAGCCAGCAGTTGGTGACACACCTTGATACATGTCTCTATAGGGAGGCTTAAGTAAAGCCGCAGTTAGTGACACACCATGACACATGTCTCTATAGGGAGGCTCAAGTAAAGCCGCAGTTAGTGACACACCATGACACATGTCTCTATAGGGAGGCTCAAGTAAAGCCAGCAGTTAGTGACACACCATGATACATGTCCCTATAGGGAGGCTTAAGTAAAGCCAGCAGTTAGTGACACACCATGATACATGTCCCTATAGGGAGGCTTAAGTAAAGCCAGCAGTTGGTGACACACCATGATACATGTCCCTATAGGGAGGCTTAAGTAAAGCCAGCAGTTAGTGACACACCTTGATACATGTCCCTATAGGGAGGCTCAAGTAAAGCCGCAGTTGGCAACACACCATGATACATGTCCCTATAGGGAGGCTCAAGTAAAGCCAGCAGTTGGTGACACACCATGATGCATTACCCAAAAGGGAGGCTCAAGTAAAGCCGCAGTTGGCAACACACCATGATACATGTCCCTATAGGGAGGCTTAAGTAAAGCCAGCAGTTGGTGACACACCTTGATACATGTCTCTATAGGGAGGCTTAAGTAAAGCCAGCAGTGGGTGACACACCATGATACATGTCCCTATAGGGAGGCTCAAGTAAAGCCAGCAGTTAGTGACACACCATGATACATGTCCCTATAGGGAGGCTTAAGTAAAGCCAGCAGTTGGTGACACACTTTGATACATGTCCCTATAGGGAGGCTCAAGTAAAGCCAGCAGTGGGCGACACACCATGACACGTCTCTATAGGGAGGCTCAAGTAAAGCCAGCATTGGGTGACACACCATGATGCATGTCCCTATAGGGATGCTTAAGTAAAGCCGCAGTTGGTGACACACCTTGATACATGTCCCTATAGGGAAGCTCAAGTAAAGCCAGCAGTGGGCGACACACCATGATAAATGTCCCTATAGGGAGGCTCAAGTAAAGCCAGCAGTTAGTGACACACCATGATACATGTCCCTATAGGGAGGCTCAAGTAAAGCCACAGTTGGTGACACACCATGATACATGTCCCTATAGGGAGGCTTAAGTAAAGCCAGCAGTTGGTGACACACTTCGATACATGTCTCTATAGGGAGGCTCAAGTAAAGCCAGCAGTTTGTGACACACCATGATACATGTCCCTATAGGGAGGCTCAAGTAAAGCCGCAGTTGGTGACACACCTTGGTACATGTCCCTATAGGGAGGCTTAAGTAAAGCCAGCAGTTGGTGACACACCTTGATACATGTCCCTAAAGGGAGGCTCAAGTAAAGCCAGCAGTGGGCGACACACCATGATACATGTCCCTAAAGGGAGGCTCAAGTAAAGCCAGCAGTTGGTGACACACCTTGATACATGTCCCTATAGGGAGGCTCAAGTAGAGCCATCAGTTGGCAACACACCATGATACATGTCCCTATAGGGAGGCTCAAGTAAAGCCAGCAGTTGGTGACACACCATGATACATTACCCAAAAGCGAGGCTCAAGTAAAGCCGCAGTTGGCAACACACCATGATATATGTCCCTATAGGGAGGCTCAAGTAAAGCCAGCAGTTGGTGACACACCTTGATACATGTCCCTATAGGGAGGCTCAAGTAAAGCCAGCAGATGGTGACACACCTTGATACATGTCCCTATAGGGAAGCTCAAGTAAAGCCAGAAGTGGGTGACACACCATGATACATGTCCCTAAAGAGAGACTCAAGTAAAGCCAGCAGTGGGCGACACACCATGATTCATGTCTCTATAGGGAGGCTCAAGTAAAGCCAGCAGGGGCGACACACCTTGATACATTTCCCTACAGGGAGGCTCAAGTAAAGCCAGCAGTTGGTGACACACCATGATACATTTCCCAAAAGGGAGGCTCAAGTAAAGCCGCAGTTGGCAACACACCATGATACATGTCCCTATAGGGAGGCTCAAGTAAAGCCAGCAGTTTGTGACACACCATGATACATGTCCCTATAGGGAGGCTCAAGTAAAGCTAGCAGATGGTGACGCACCATGATACATGTCCCTATAGGGAGGCTCAAGTAAAGCCGCAGTTGGTGACACACCTTGATACATGTCCCTATAGGGAAGCTCAAGTAAAGCCAGCAGTGGGCGACACACCATGATAAATGTCCCTATAGGGAGGCTCAAGTAAAGCCAGCAGTTTGTGACACACCATGATACATGTCCCTATAGGGAGGCTCAAGTAAAGCCACAGTTGGTGACACACCATGATACATGTCCCTATAGGGAGGCTCAAGCAAAGCCAGCAGTGGGTGACACACCATGATACATGTCCCTATAGGGAGGCTTAAGTAAAGCCAGCAGTTGGTGACACACTTTGATACATGTCCCTATAGGGAGGCTTAAGTAAAGCCAGCAGTGGGCGACACACCATGATACATGTCCCTATAGGGAGGCTCAAGTAAAGCCAGCAGTTGGTGACACACCTTGATACATGTCCCTATAGGGAGGCTTAAGTAAAGCCAGCAGTGGGCGACACACCATGATACATGTCCCTATAGGGAGGCTCAAGTAAAGCCAGCAGGTGGAGACACACCATGATTCATGTCCCTATAGGGAGGCTCAAGTAAAGCCAGCAGATGGTGACACACCATGATACATGCCCCTATAGGGAGGCTCAAGTAAAGCCAGGAGTGGGCGACACACCATGATACATGGCCCTATAGGGAGGCTCAAGTAAAGCCAGCAGAAGGTGACACACCATGATACATGTCCCTATAGGGAGGCTCAAGTAAAGCCAGCAGATGGTGACACACCATGATACATGTCCCTATAGGGAGGCTCAAGTAAAGCCACAGTTGGTGACACACCATGATACATGTCCCTATAGGGAGGCTCAAGTAAAGCCAGCAGTGGGCGACACACCATGATACATGTCCCTAAAGGGAGGCTCAAGTAAAGCCAGCATCGGGTGACACACCTTGATACATGTCTCCATAGGGAGGCTCAAGTAAAGCCAGCAGTGGGCGACACACCATGATTCATGTCCCTATAGGGAGGCTCAAGTAAAGCCAGCAGATGGTGACACACTATGATACATGTCCCTAAAGGGAGGCTCAAGTAAAGCCAGCAGTGGGCGACACACCATGATACATGTCCCTATAGGGAGGCTCAAGTAAAGCCAGCAGTTGGTGACACACCTTGATACATGTCCCTAAAGGGAGGCTCAAGTAAAGCCAGCAGTGGGCGACACACCATGATACATGTCCCTAAAGGGAGGCTCAAGTAAAGCCAGCAGTTGGTGACACACAATGATACATGTCCCTATAGGGAGGCTCAAGTCAGGCTGCAGTTGGTGACACACCATGTTACAGGTCACAATGAGCCCAACTCTGGCTGAGTACACAGTTTACCATCCCACGGTGCAAGTAGAGTTGTAAGGTCTCTAGTGGAAGTCTGGCGTAAGAATAATCGAACAACACTGACATAATTGCATTGGTTTCGACACATTACGTTCCTCCATACCCCAAAATGCAGTATAGCCAAGCAATGAATTTAGCCATGTTTGACTTGTGAATTGGGTTTCAGATTGTTTTGAACAGTATTCCAGTCATACCATGGCATGTCAGCTTACTATGGGAGGAAAGCCCGAAGTGATGCAAATTTCAAGACATTTTCTACTTTGGTGCTGACATGGGCAAGGGTATGGTGCTAACACGGGCAAGGGTATGGTGCTGACATGGGCAAGGGTATGGTGCTAACACGGGCAAGGGTATGGTGCTGACGTTGGCAAGGGTATTGTGCTGACAGGGGCAAGGGTATTGTGCTGACATGGGCAAGGGTATTGTGCTGACATGGGCAAGGGTATGGTGCTGACAGGGGCAAGGGTATGGTGCTGACATGGGCAAGGGTATGGTGCTCACGTGGGCAAGGGCATGGTGCTGACAGGGGCAAGGGTATGGTGCTGACAGGGGCAAGGGTATGGTGCTCACGTGGGCAAGGGCATGGTGCTGACAGGGGCAAGGGTATGGTGCTGACACGGGCAAGGGTATGGTGCTGACACGGGCAGGGGTATGGTGCTGACACGGGCAAGGGTATGGTGCTGACAGGGGCAAGGGTATGGCGCTGACAGGGACAAGGGTATGGTGCTGACAGGGGCAAGGGTATGGTGCTGACAGGGACAAGGGTATGGTGCTGACACGGGCAAGGGTATGGTGCTCACTTGTCCCTGTCAGCACCATACCCTTGCCCCTGTCAGCACCATACCCTTGTCCCTGTAGGGTATGGTGCTGACACGGGCAAGGGTATGGTGCTGACAGGGGCAAGGGTATGGTGCTCACGTGGGCAAGGGCATGGTGCTGACAGGGGCAAGGGTATGGTGCTGACAGGGACAAGGGTATGGTGCTGACGTGGGCAAGGGTATGGTGCTGACATGGGCAAGGGTATGGTGCTGACAGGGGCAAGGGTATAGTGCTGACAAACGTACAAATATAATCGGGTAGCGCATGCTTCTGGCGTGACCAAGGGACACAACTCTGCTCAGCAAATTATGGCGCCTCAGACGACTGGGCCATCTGTACCTATGTCCTGTACAACTAAGACCTGAGCTCTACTCTGTGCAAATCCTACTATTGCACTTAATTGAAACAATGTGAAAAGATGGTGAGGTGAAATGGGGTTAAACATCGTGTCCAAGATTATTGCACTTGTATATAGCTGTGTGTGTGTGTGTGTGTGTGTGTGTGTGTGTGTGTGTGTGCGTGTGCGTGCGTGTGTGTGCGCCACAGTTTAACATGAATACCCCACTCAGACACAGCATACTGACTCCGAGCTGACCAGTCCTTGTTTTAGTCCCTTAGACGCCAGGCAGGGTAACAACAAGTACCATCTTTTAACGTCTTTTGGTATTACGCGGCCAGGGATCAAACCCCGGACCTTCCGCTCTCCGGGAGGACGCTCTACCACTAGACCATGGAGGCGGTCTAAGGGCTGTAGCACGTTATATGAAACACCTTATGTAATCTGAGCACTCACTGGTTCCCTCTAGGTGAGTGAGTATTGTTTTACGCCACTTTTAGCGACATTCCAACAATATCACGGAGGGGGACACCAGAAATGGGCGCTACATATTGTACCCAGGTGGGGAATCGAACCAGGGCCCTCGGCATGAGGAAGGAATGCTTAAACCACTAGGCTACCCCGCCGCTACCCTCTGGGTGGAGCCAGGCCATAGCTTCATTCGTTGGTTGAAAATAGTGACCATGTGTCGTCGTGGGTGATGGTGAGGTGAGGTGAAATGGGGTTTAACGTCGCGTCCAAGATTATTGCACTTATATAGCGACGTGCATGCACGTGTATGTGTGTGTGTGGCTGCTTGTACTAGTCCGGACTGATGCCGATTCATAGTGCTAGCTCACTGAGATACCATGCCGCAGTTTAACATGAATACCCCACTCAGACACAGTATACTGACTCCGAGCCGACCAGTCCTTGTTTTAGCCCCTTAATGCCGAGCGCCAGACAGGGTAACAACAAGTACAATCTTTAAACGTCTTTTTGTATGACGCGGCCCGGGATCGAACCCTGGACCTTCCGCTCTCCGGGCGGACGCTCTACCACTAGACCACGGAGGCGGTCCGTGGGTGATGGAGGAACATAGTAAAACAAAGACATATTGACAAGGACTCTCTAATAACGGTAAAATTAAAATACCTGTAAATAACTTTGTGGAATGGAACACTTTCTGATAGTATATCACTGTTTTAATCACCATCACTGATATAGGAAGATCTGACAGTATGTAGTTCTTGCATAACAATAAGAGACCATTTCTCTGAAATGGCAATACTGATTTCGACCATAATCAATACACTGTGAGGCCTGGACAAAACTACACATACAGGACAATAGGAAATCTTGGTAAAACATGGCAACACAACCTCAAAACTGATAAATGACCATGCTTGAAAATAGGATTCAATTGGATTGTGACTGGGCGTGATGTCATATTATGCAGAGTGTGAGCAGCTACCATGAGGCCCAGTGACCACACCACATTACCGTGTTGTCTTTCAGTAGCCACGAAGCATGGACCACATTTCAAGCATAGTCGGAAACATAACTGCGATAGTTTGTAAACAAGGCTGTCACTGCACTAAGCCAACAACCAGACTAAACAAGAAACCACAACAAACAAATAAACTGTGCGGCTGATAAAACTCGTCCAGATACTTGGAGCCCAACGCAAGTGGTGGAAAACTGTGAAAAGAGACCGTCTTCGTTCATGGGGAGCTACGAGTTGTTGGTGCTGTAGCCCAGCTAAATGACATCCAGAAAGGGGAACAGAATGCGGTCTACGGTAGCCAACGCCTGCACCACTCGGCTGCAAGACCTTCCAGACTGCACATCCAACACTGCGCAGCAAGGCTTTCTGCTTCATGAAATATTGCTTCTAAAATTCATTCCATTCTGACCCTGATATAAAAGCCCAAACAACTTGACACTCTGCCAAGAAAAACAATCTCATGTTTTTGCCCCCAAATGCCAACAAGCACTTTATTAATTTGTTGTGGTTAAGAAGACTAATCAGCAACAAGAGCAGCTAAAATTGTCAATATTTGATTTTTCGTCAACTTCATGAACATAACAGTGAGGTACCAACATCTTCAACTAAACATAAGACAATGATATAAAATACAACTAACAAAGTATAAAATGGCTGATGGAATGTTGACAATCGCTGGAAATACAGGACTCGTATAGGATTACATCGTCAGTCAGAGTACATATATATATATGGAAAAGATTTGACAATGCATCATGGGTAATGAAACTATCACTGATGATGATAACAGAGTGATCAGTAAATCACAAGACGTTTGTATGTACAACATGATGTTCTGATTTACACACATGGGAGCATCACGCTTTCATCCTCGCCACACTAAATATGTTCAACTCTCATGTGTAGCAAACCACACTGCCAAGCAAATGTTACGACCGATTATGATAAATGAGTTTAACAGTGACTTGCATCATCAACTGGTGGACAAGCTGACCCCCGGGCACACAGGAGCCAGTTTTTGTAATTATTCTTAACAAGGTTGTAACTGAAATCACATCTGGCTTGAATAGAAACTACATGAGAACGATGTCTATTTTGAATGAACGAATGAAATCATTTCATTCCAATATTGCACAATCAATGACATCATTGCTGCAGCAGTCTGGTCTTCCTATTGCAATTAGTTGTGAATCAAATCAGTGAGTGAGTGAGTGAGTTTTTACGCCGCTTTTAGCAATATTCCAGCAATATCACGGCGGGGGACACCAGAAATGGGCTTCACACATTGTACCCATGTCGGGATTCGAACCCGGGTCTGAGGCGTGACGAGCGAACGCTTTAACCACTAGGCTACCCGACCGCCCCGAATCAAATCAGCACAATTACTGAACAGAACACTTTACGTATGTTGGGGATTTCTTTATCCAGTTAACAATATGAAGACCTCTGTAAGCCATCCATGGGCTCGGACTACTGTAAGCCTATGCTACCATTTAAAAGTCTGTAAAACAGTGCCCTATGGGGTTAGTGAGTGAGTTGGGTTTTACACCGCTTTTGCAATATTTCAGCAATATTTTTGAGGGCAACCCAAGATATGGGCTTCAAACATTGTACCTAAACAGGGAATCAAACACAGACTTTAGGTGTGATGAGCAACCACTTGGCTACCTCAGCCCCACCCCACAGTGCCCTATGGAAGGAGGGAGGTGGCTGCTTGACCAAGTGGGAAACAAATGGGAGTTGACATAAGACCATAGACTACTACATGTAACATCACCATGAAGGAAAGAGATACCGCTATGTACACAGACAATATTTACAGATAAATCTATACATAATATGCAACAATAAAACAAGGTACAAATACACATGATATGCTTCACTGCCTCAGAGTGCTCAGTGGAAACACCGCAGAAACTCCAATGGAAACACTGCGGAAATTCTGCAGAAACTCCAACAAAAGACTGCAGAAATTCCATGGAAAACTGCAGGAACTCCACAGTGAGATTGACTGCCACAAGTCCAGGTATTCAGCTAAAGAAAACTCTGCACTAATTACAACTGAATCTGATACATGAACCTCGGAATAACTACCCAATCATTGGTAAGCATTTACATACATTTCCTGGGTATCAAACAAGCTAAAAAATTTATCATAATAATGGCGTTATAGCCAAAAAGAAATTGATTGAAAATAGGCCTGATGATTTCCTTCAATCAATGAATGGTTAAATCTTATTGGACATATTCTATTTATATACAATCAAATGTACAAAAATAGATAAGAAATAATCTTTGTGATACCTGAAGTATGATACCTTACAAACTTCATACAGAACACTTAAGATACATAATTAAAATACGTAATATGAAAAGTAATTAAGATACAGCTGCTGCATCAGAAAGATGGGAAGACGTAACACAGTGATTCAGTTAAAGCTTTCGGCCATGTTAACACTTAAAGCAGTTTCACACCGAACAGCCACATGTCCGCACTGGCAATGAAACCCATGTGTTTGCAAAGTCTGAAACATCTATATCCTTGTTTGTACGAGGGACTTTTTCTAGTTATGATGGAATTGTATAGAATATAGAATGACTGGACTAAAAAGAAGTATTTACAAGAAATGACCTATAAATCTGTACAATTACTTTCAAAAGCAAACAATGCATTTCAGCTTAAAACATGAACAGTTTTAAATAGAAGCTCCTAAATGAGAGGACAGGGAGACAGGCGTGCGTGTCTCTGCTGGGGAATTTCATCCATCTTTGGGGATAGTTCTGCATAATGTACCCCAAAAAGACACAACAAATTAAGGACTTGTTCATCCTCCAAAGTCACCAAAGACTACCTATAACATTCCCAAGCAACAGAAACTACTGCCTAGCAACCAATGTAGGAATACTTTTTTATCACAAATTTCTACCCCCCATGTGACCCCAAGTGTGATCAAATATGGCTCAAACATCTGACAAACTAGTACTTTGAATATCTGATGATCTGGTAATTAAAACATCAGATGACCTAGGAATTTTAATATCTGATAATCTGGTTATCAAAACATCTGACCTACTAATTAAAATATCTGACGACCTTGGAATGAAAACATTTAATGACCTAGTAATTAAAACATCTGAACTAGTAATTAAAACATAAGACGACCTGTAATTAAAAGATATGATGACATAGAAATTAAAACATAACACAGCCTAGTTATTAAAACCTAGGTTGACCTTTTAATTGAACAATATGATGACGTGGTAATTAAATTATCTGATCTAGTAATTAAAACATCATATGACCTAGCAAATAAAACATCTGACAACCTAGCAAATAAAGCATCACGTGACCTAGCAAATAAAACATCACACGACCTAGGAAATAAAACACCACATGACCTAGGAAATAAAACATCACATGACCTAGGAAATAAAACATCTGACGACCTAGCAAATAAAACATCTGACGACCTAGCAAATAAAACATCTGACGATCCGACTAAAACCTGTGAGGAACAAGTGATAATTTGTTGTGGCCTCCCGTGGCCTTTTGTGTCTGCACCTCAGTCCCACCAAGACACTACCTTAATGATCAAACAGTCATATAAAAGTTATAAAAATAGTTGTTTTGTTAAAAGATTTAACAATTGCAGATCCTCGAGATTTTCATAAACTGCTGTAGCTGAATTTGTAAATAATAAAGGTTATATCCATATAAAATAAACCATAGAATTAGTCCATTCCATTACTGGAACAAGTAGCAGCAGTATCCGAACTTTGACCTCTTAAGGTCAACCATGTGACCTTGACCTTTTGATCTGAAGCAGTTTCATCACAACCATAGATACAAAGTCTCATGATCACAGTTGTATATACTCCCTGTTAGCGCTTCACTGCATCTATCACACTTAAAGGTCACGGACGCTGTCACCTTGACCCTGAAAGATCATGTCAAGGTCACATAACCATCACTGTTGTCCTTTGAATAAATATATATATATATTTATATATATGTATATATGAGCACTTTGGCAAGTCATGTCTTGATTGTAACTCTTGTCCGGTTCCGGGAATCAGATGTCGCCACATCTGAAGCATGTCCTTCATCACGCTTTAGCAGGTTTTGTGGCGTTATCTCCTGTTCCGAAGTAGCGCACATTGGACCCCTCCTCCAGCAGTTGGTTCTCCTCGCTGTCGTGCACAACCTCCTGGTTCAACAGCATCTGCATGCTCTCACTCGTGTTGTACACGTCGTACATCGGATTGGCGAAGTTTGTGGACTGAAACAGAAGAATGTCATCAGTCTACATAACAATGAATGACTAAACATTTGAGCAGCCACTGTGTCAAATTCCCACATCATGACAATAGCACAGTGTCATCCTACACAGGCCAGGGCAATGGTTCTGAATGTCATACAGCTGGAATGGAGATCACTAACCGTCTTACAGTGATTCATAAACATAAGTTTTATTCTGTTTAACATTTGGATAATATATTTACTGAAATGGTTCATAATTTACCATTGCACCATTGTTTGCTGATAAAAACATGCAAATTTATGCTCAGTTAAATTGAAGATATCATAAATATGATTATTGAAATCAGTTTGCGCAAATTTGACAATTTATACAGGCTTCTAATATGAAACGCATTCCATATTCATTCAAGCAATTCAGGTTCAAGAAAATTTACAAGTTTTATGCTCCCTTTGGTCCTAACCTCTGTATGTTTGAAAATGTCATGATATATTTATATATAAATGTGTACTTTGCTATCAGGAATAAATGTGCAAAATATTGGTTTATTCGTCCCATGTTTAATGAAGCCTCGACTGTTTGAAATCAGCCACCCTCTTTCGAACACCTTATGCTAAAATTAATCCAGCAGGTAGCTAGGGATAAGACGCGTAACAACAAATCAGCAGGCTAAAGGTTAAGCAAACCTATTACAATTGGACACACTAAGACAGCATTTGTAGCCCATTTCACATGCTTGGCTTTCAAGTGCTCGTCTGTCACGTGCTTGGTGCTAACTGACGTATAACATGTTGGCCTCTCTCCCCTCTTGTCTGAATCGAATCGTCCAACCTTGGCGTGTCATGTGTGGTAGGATAGTTACACAGAGCCGAGATACGCCAGAACAATAGTCATAACACAAAGACCCTAGTGGTATAACGTCACTTACAGCATCGCCTCTAAATATAGGATTATTTCCGAGTGGGTCTCTCTCGTCCGGCTCCTCCTCGTGGCGCAGGTACATGGGGTTCTTCACATCCATCCTGTTGGGTTCCTTCATCCGCTTGTGGCCGTACTGCTCCACCCTGCACACATTGTTACACATCACCACAGGTGTATACATCATGGAGGCTCGCGGGGAAACGTTTCATTCTTCTATGTATTATCTTCTATATAAGCATTACAGTCATATGTGACTCGAACATGACTGGCATTCTGCTTAATAGTGCAGGAAAAACAGTTCTTAGAACACTCTCAAAAGAACCAGATAAAATATTTTCCAAAATGGCACCTTGATATTACTAAAATCTCATCGAATTATGTACCTCCTTCTGACTGCCCTTGACATTACATACGTGCCCCCGATCCCCTCGACATTACATACCTGCCCCCGATCCCCTCGACATTACGTACCTGCCCCCAATCCCCTCGACATTACATACCTGCCCCCGATCCCCTCGACATTACGTACCTCCCCCGATCCCCTCAACATTACATACCTGCCCCCAATCCCCTCGACATTACATACCTGCCCCCGATCCCCTCGACATTACATACCTGCCCCCGATCCCCTCGACATTACGTACCTCCCCCGATCCCCTCAACATTACATACCTGCCCCCAATCCCCTCGACATTACATACCTGCCCCCGATCCCCTCGACATTACATACCTGCCCCCGATCCCCTCGACATTACGTACCTCCCCCGATCCCCTCAACATTACATACCTGCCCCCGATCCCCTCGACATTACATACCTCCCCCGATCCCCTCGACATTACGTACCTCCCCCGATCCCCTCGACATTACGTACCTCCCCCGATCCCCTCAACATTACATACCTGCCCCCAATCCCCTCGACATTACATACCTGCCCCCGATCCCCTCGACATTACGTACCTCCCCCGATCCCCTCGACATTACGTACCTCCCCCGATCCCCTCAACATTACATACCTGCCCCCAATCCCCTCGACATTACATACCTGCCTCCGATCCCCTCAACATTACATACCTGCCTCCGATCCCCTCGACATTACATACGTGCCCCCGATCCCCTCGACATTACATGGCTCCCTGTGATCCCCTCAACATTACATAGCTCCCTGTGATCCCCTCGACATTACATACCTCCCCCGATCCCCTCGACATTACGTACCTGCCCCCGATCCCCTCGACATTACATACCTGCCCCCGATCCCCTCGACATTACATACCTGCCCCGATCCCCTCGACATAACATACCTGCCCCCGATCCCCTCGACATTACATACCTGCCCCCGATCCCCTCGACATTACATACCTGCGCCCGATCCCCTCGACATAACATACCTGCCCCCGATCCCCTCGACATTACATACCTGCCCCCGATCCCCTCGACATTACATACCTGCCCCCGATCCCTTCGACATTACATACCTGCCTCCGATCCCCTCGACATTACATACCTGCCTCCGATCCCCTCGACATTACATACCTGCCCCCGATCCCCTCGACATAACATACCTGCCCCCGATCCCCTCGACATTACATACCTCCCCCAATATTACGCACCTCCACCAGATCCCCTCGACATTACATAGCTCCCCCCAACATTACATACCTCCCTGTGATCCCCTCGACATTACATACCTCCCCCTAATCTCCTCGACATTACATGGCTCCCCCAACATTACATACCTCCACACATTCCCCCGACATTATGTACCTCTCCCCGATCCCCTCGACATTACATAGCTCTCCCTGTGATCCCCTTGACATTACATAGCTCCCTGTGATCCCCTCGACATTACATAGCTCCCTGTGATCCCCTCAACATTACATACCTCCCCCTAATCCCCTCGACATTACATAGCTCCCCCAACATTACATACTTCCACTCATTCCCCCGACATTATGTACCTCTCCCCGATCCCCTCGACATTACATAGCTCCCTGTGATCCCCTCGACATTACATACCTCACTGTGATCCCCTCGACATTACATAGCTCCCCCAACATTACATACCTCCACACATTCCCCCGACATTATGTACCTCTTCCCAATCCCCTCGAATTAACCTAGCTTCGCCAGACATTACATAGCTCCCCCAACATTCCGTACCTCTGTTTCCTCCTGTAGAAGACGATACCAAGGACGAGGAGCAGCACCAGGACCAGGGCTATTGCCGGGATGATGATGTACAACGGGTCTGGAAGAGACAACGTCAGGTCATCACAAACATTAGAGACACAAGAGACTTATGGAAGAGTCTCAGTAAAAGCTTTCATCAGTAGTTTTGTTATATAACTGAAAGTCAGCTCAATGTTTAGGGAATGTAGACAATGTCTACAGCAGGATCAACTCACTGAGGACACCCTGGGGCTGGTGGACGACTGGCTTGGTTATCCCGCTGTCTTCACATAATGTCCCAGAGAAACCTTCCTTACAACTGAAAAAAGCAGAATTATTTTGTTGCAGTTGTTTAAAGATACTCTTCAATAAATACACAAAGTAAAAACAACAACAACACAAGCACAATGTTACATGAAATGAATTCAGTTGTCTTTACATCAGGCACCATGTCAGCCTTGAATTCGTCCGTAATCCCTCACGCACAGATCAGAAGGGTTGACATGGATGTATGGAGGAAATAATGTCATGATCAAACAAAAAGATCAAACATATTCTACTCATAGGCGGTTAAAAAACAGGACAGATTAACTATAGTAATATTAAAGAATCGGGTGTTCTTAAACTTCTTATGAGTAGAAAACTACAATATTGTTTGATCAGCCTTTCCCTTCCCTTTAAAAATTACGGACCAAAATGACTGCTGTCCAAATATGTTGTAAGTCACTAGAACTTCTGAAGCTATAATAAATTTGACACCACCTTGGCTCAAGAAGAATGTGTTTACAAGTAATTGTGTAATTGTGTGCACAATTCAGGCTTCAGAAAAAGCCTGTGTACTTAACAAGAAACCAGCACATGATGAATACATGGTCTTCAACTGACAGACACTTCAGACAAAGCTCTTGCTTTCAAACATGTCATTTTACATCAACTTCTGTTGTCTCATTTAACCCTTTACCTCTGCAAATGTGGCGGCTATTGCATGATAGCAAGTTGTTAGGGGAGCTCAAGACAAGCAATGGATGATTGTTATAATGTTAGTTTCGATGATACAGACTGGTGAGACAGCATGGAGTAAAGCAGCCAGGAGTCCTGCAGTATTCTCAAAGCATGGATCACAACACACAGATGTTACAAGTAGGCCTTGGCCCTGTCTCACAGCGCTACACCTGGCATATTTGCCATAGGAATTACAACAATTATAGAGGCACAGTGATTTTGTATGTGTATGATAAAGTACAGGAATAACGGCGGTTACAGAGGCATGATCATTCTGTATGTCTATGATAAAGTACAGGAATTACGGTGGTTACAGAGGCACGATCATTCTGTATGTCTATGATAAAGTACAGGAATTACGGTGGTTACAGAGGTACGATGATTCTGTATGTCTATGATAAAGTACAGGAATTACGGCGGTTACAGAGGCACGATCATTCTGTATGTCTATGATAAAGTACAGGAATTACGATGGTTACAGAGGTACGATCATTCTGTATGTCTATGATAAAGTACAGGAATTACGGTGGTTACAGAGGCACGATGATTCTGTATGTGTATGATAAAGTACAGGAATTACGGTGGTTACAGAGGTACGATGATTCTGTATGTCTATGATAAAGTACAGGAATTACGATGGTTACAGAGGTACGATCATTCTGTATGTCTACGATAAAGTACAGGAATTACGGCGGTTACAGAGGCACAATCATTCTGTATGTCTACGATAAAGTACAGGAATTACGACGGTTACAGAGGTACGATCATTCTGTATGTCTATGATAAAGTACAGGAATTACGGCGGGTTCAGAGGCACGATCATTCTGTATGTCTATGATAAAGTACAGGAATAACGACGGTTACAGAGGTACGATCATTCTGTATGTCTATGATAAAGTACAGGAATTATGACGGTTACAGAGGTACATTCATTCTGTATGTCTATGATAAAGTACAGGAATTACGGCGGTTACAGAGGCACGATGATTCTGTATGTCTATGATAAAGTACAGGAATTACGGCGGTTACAGAGGCAAGATGATTCTGTATGTCTATGATAAAGTACAGGAATTACGATGGTTACAGAGGCACGATAATTCTGTATGTCTATGATAAAGTACAGGAATTACGGCGGTTACAGAGGTACGATGATTCTGTATGTCTATGATAAAGTACAGGAATTACGGCGGTTACAGAGGTACGATGATTCTGTATGTCTATGATAAAGTACAGGAATTACGGCGGTTACAGTGGTACATTCTTTCTGTATGTCTATGATAAAGTGCAGGAATTACGGCGGTTACAGAGGTACGACCATTCTTTATGTCTATGATAAGGTACAGGAATTACGACGGTTACAGAGGTACGATCATTCTGTATGCCTATGATAAAGTACAGGAATTATGACGGTCACAGAGGTACGATCATTCTGTATGTCTATGATAAAGTACAGAAATTACGGCGGTTACAGAGGCACGATCATTCTGTATGTCTATGATAAAGTACAGGAATTACGGCGGTTACAGAGGCACGGTGATTTTGCATGTCTATGATAAAGTACAGGAATTACGATGGTTACAGAGGTACGACCATTCTGTATGTCTATGATAAAGTACAGAAATTACGGCGGTTACAGAGGCACGGTGATTTTGCATGTCCATGATAAAGTACAGGAATTACGATGGTTACAGAGGTACGACCATTCTGTATGTCTATGATAAAGTACAGGAATTACGATGGTTACAGAGGTACGATGTTTCTGTATGTCCATGATAAAGTACACGTATTATGACAATTGTAGAGCTATGATATGTCTATACATCTATGCATACCAATAACAAGTCGTAGAGCTATGATCACTTTGCGAAACAGGGTCGAGGAAATACTTATCTCAGAGATGCCAACCCCTATTGAAGCATTGGAGTAATCAGGTGGGTAAAAACGTGTAATCTTAATGTGGAAAAGAGTAATGTTAATAGTACCATGGCACAGGTTTTCGCTACAACATTTTCGTTAGGCCTAGACGTGAAACATGGGTACACAGGTATTGTCGCTAGGCTTAGACGTGAGTGAGTGAGTTTGGTTTAACGCCGCTTTTAACAGTATTCCAGTTATATCGCGGCGTGTCAGCTTAATGTGGGAGGAAAGCCCGAAGTGATGCAGGTCTCAGATGCTTACCACTTCGGTGAAACCCACGGGCACGGGTATGGTGCTGACAAACCTAGAAACATAATCGGGGCGAACCGGGATTCGAACCCACAATCATAGGTTTCTGGCGTGCCTTAGGGACGCAACTCTGCACAGCGAATCGCGGCGCCTTAGACGACTGGGCCACCCGTGCCCCCGCCTAGACGTGAAACATGGGTACACAGGTATTGATGCTAGGCCTAGACGTGAAACATGGGTACACAGGTATTGATGCTAGGCCTAGACGTGAAACATGGGTACACAGGTATTGATGCTAGGCCTAGACGTGAAACATGGGTACACAGGTATTGATGCAAGGCCTAGACGTGAAACATGGGTACACAGGTATTGACGCTAGGCCTAGACGTGAAACATGGGTACACAGGTATTGACGCTAGGCCTAGACGTGAAACATGGGTACACAGGTATTGACGCTAGGCCTAGACGTGAAACATGGGTACACAGGTATTGACGCTAGGCCTAGACGTGAAACATGGGTACACAGGTATTGATGCTAGGCCTAGACGTGAAACATGGGTACACAGGTATTGATGCTAGGCCTAGACGTGAAACATGGGTACACAGGTATTGACGCAAGGCCTAGACGTGAAACATGGGTACACAGGTATTGACGCTAGGCCTAGACGTGAAACATGGGTACACAGGTATTGATGCTAGGCCTAGACGTGAAACATGGGTACACAGGTATTGATGCTAGGCCTAGATGTGAAACATGGGTACACAGGTATTGACGCAAGGCCTAGACGTGAAACATGGGTACACAGGTATTGATGCTAGGCCTAGACGTGAAACATGGGTACACAGGTATTGACGCAAGGCCTAGACGTGAAACATGGGTACACAGGTATTGATGCTAGGCCTAGACGTGATACATGGGTACACAGGTATTGACGCTAGGCCTAGACGTGAAACATGGGTACACAGGTATTGACGCTAGGCCTAGACGTGAAACATGGGTACACAGGTATTGACGCTAGGCCTAGACGTGAAACATGGGTACACAGGTATTGATGCTAGGCCTAGACGTGATACATGGGTACACAGGTATTGATGCTAGGCCTAGACGTGATACATGGGTACACAGGTATTGACGCTAGGCCTAGACGTGAAACATGGGTACACAGGTATTGACGCTAGGCCTAGACGTGAAACATGGGTACACAGGTATTGATGCTAGGCCTAGACGTGATACATGGGTACACAGGTATTGACGCTAGGCCTAGACGTGAAACATGGGTACACAGGTATTGACGCTAGGCCTAGACGTGAAACATGGGTACACAGGTATTGACGCTAGGCCTAGACGTGAAACATGGGTACACAGGTATTGACGCAAGGCCTAGACGTGAAACATGGGTACACAGGTATTGACGCTAGGCCTAGACGTGAAACATGGGTACACAGGTATTGACGCTAGGCCTAGACGTGAAACATGGGTACACAGGTATTGATGCTAGGCCTAGACGTGAAACATGGGTACACAGGTATTGATGCTAGTAATACAGCCACACGGGACAGCATCATTATTTCAAAAATAGGGTGATAAAGCTCAAAATAGGCAGAACACATTACTCAATTTGCATTTGAATTATTCCATATGATAAACCTCCAAATTGAAAGTCAAAGCATTCCATTAACTTCGAAAATTTGGACATAAAATGACAATAGCACTGGAAAATATAAGTTCCATAACAATTTCCAACACCTCATCTATCGGGGCCACATGTTAAACTCGTATTTTGTATATCTTTGATAATTTAAAATTACATTTAACTAGAAAGCATTTAATTCAAGCTGCCGTGTGATCAAGCCTCCCAAACCCATTATTTTAGCAAAGCGACAAAAAAAAGGCATCGGAAAAAGGCACAATACATACTATACAGCTTTGTTGCCGAAACATGTGGTGAAAGGTCCACACATTCACAACATGCATCACGTGACAATACATTCAGAACTGTACTGCAGAAAGACAACGTGGTATTTCGAGGAACGAATTACTTTCCTGTACAATGTGTCATGTGACAGGGGCATTAACAATTTGATCGCCGTGATATTTAATGCATATAAATAATATGTGAAAACAATGTCAAAAATTGTACTTTGGGAAGGACAAGCATAATAGCGTCATTTCGGGTAACAAGAGTATTTATTACGCCAACAGCGTACTGGTTGGCATCTCTGTGTTGTGTCACCATCGTAAGTTTCTACAATAACAGCCCCAACTCCATCCCACTGCACGAGTGTGTATCAACGATTGATGGCAGCGTCTAGAGACAAGTAAGACTCTCACATGCAGAACTGACAGGTGGCATTGTGGTGGCGGCCGAGGTGACAGCCGTCACACCTTCCTCCATTGTGACAGACACCTGCACACGCATGCTGGCAGAGCAGCCCCACATGACCATAGAAACACCTGTTAGTGGACACAGACAGAGGTCACAATACGCCAGGCACTGAAGCTCACCTGTACTATCAGAAATCATACGTGACCAACCAGGAGAAAAGGGACTCTACGGGTGCTAGGATACAACTGTGCTGTGACGTCATAAAGACAGGCATTTGACGTCAACTTACTTCCGTAATAACGCCATGTGAGTGGACTGTACAGAAACATTTAACTTTCTCTTGTCAGTTCATAATGTAATAAAAACATTATTTCAAAACACTGCAGCATACATGTCTACTTTCAATAATTTAGAGTGAGTGAGTGAGTGAGTGAGTGAGTATGGTTTTACGCCGCTTTTAGCAATATTCCAGCAATATCACGGCCGGGACACCACAAATGGGCTTCACACATTGTACCCATGTCGGGAATTGAACCCGGGTCTTCGGCGTGACGAGCGAACGCTTTAACCACTAGGCTACCCAACCGCCCCCAATAAATTAGACATTACATCTAAAGTCTCCAATCATTACATCAACAGTAATGCAGCTAAAAAAGGGACTTTGCAGAAAATGAGTCCAATGTTTGGTGCCCTGTATCTCTGCAATACTTATGAATTGAAGCTTATGAATTGTATTTTTGGGCTCCTAAGATACTGTAGTTTTAAGATATAATAAGTAGTCCAAATGTGATTTTTCACCGTTAGGTCCCTTACCTCATGGCTGGTCACATATTTCAATCAAGGACCAAACATTATCAGTTGGACATTGAAACCAATCTGAGAAATAGGTGAGGAATGGGCGAAAGATGTTGTCATCGATGAGAAATATTTCTGTATTACACGTATGACATGTTATGCATCGAAATAATTATGAAGCTATTTCAGGAAGAAGTCACGTACAGTATATTCCGGATGGCACATTTTAATTGATAAACGGCAAACCCTCGATCACAGGGGGGCTACCGAGGAAGAGGAGTTACGTTCAATGCTTACTTACAGATGGACAGACGGACAACGGAGGAAGAACAATGACACAGCTCACACTGACTTTGTCAGAGTGACTAAACATGCTGGACAGACATGATGAACACAGCCATGATGAACACAGTCACCTCTCCCATACCCAAACACAGGAAATAAAATAAATCTATAGTAAAGTATTAAAGATACAGAACATGTTATGTTTATATGCAAGAGAAAAATGGAGAATTCAAAGGATTTATCAGAAACAAGGACATCATTAGAAACATAAATAAATCATATATAAAAGCAAACAATTTGAAATCAAAAGTGTTAAATTTGAAGCTGAGCTGTGAGTTAAATAAGAAGCCTCGCTGATGTGTTCACAGATATGGAGGGGGCACGGGTGGCCTAGTCGTTTAAGGCACCGCGATTCGCTGTGCAGAGTTGCGTCCCTTGGGCACGCCAGAAACCTATGATTGTGGGTTCGAATCCCGGTTCGCCCCGATTATGTTTCTAGGTTTGTCAGCACCATACCCGTGCTCCTGGGTTTCACCGAAGTGGTAAGCGTCTGAGACCTGCATCACTTCGGGCTTTCCTCCCACATTAAGCTGACACGCCGCGATATAACTGGAATAATGGTAAAAGCGGCGTTAAACCCAACTCACTCACTCACTCACTCACAGATATGGAAGGTCAAGCTATATATGAATAGACATATTGACCCAGATTACAACAGAAGACAGCAAGCTCAGCCCATCTCCTCATGATCAGGCACAACAAGAAAGTGAGCGGTGAGATTCCATCTCCAGTGACATCAATATGACAGCTGTAACAGCTGTGACAGCTGTAAATGGACATGCTGCACATCATCCCACCCTATGAGGAGTCAAACCTAGGAGTACTCCAGTAAGGAGTGAACGCATTACCACAAGGCCAACCCATCACCTAGGTGATCTGACCCGTGAAGGTCCGGGATAGAATAGGTCTTCAGCAACCCATACTTGCCGTAAAAGGAGACTATGCTTGTCGTAAAAGGCGACTAACAGGATCGGGTGGTCAGGCTCGCTGACTTGGTTGATGCATGTCATCAATCCCAATTGCGTGGATCGATGCTCATGATATCAATCACTGGATTGTCTAATCCAGACTCGATTATTTACAGACCGCCGTCATATAGCTGGAATATTGCTGAGTGCGGCGTAAAACAACAAACAAACAAACAAAACAAACAACATAGGTGATCTGACATGACTGAATACGGTTTCATGCCACTTTTAGCAATATTCCTGCAATATCACAGCAATGGACAGAAATGGGTTTCACATATTGTACCCATGTGGGGAATCGAACCCTAGCCTAAGAAGGCTCAAGGCTTTAACCACTAGGCTACCCCACCACACTATATACAAACAGACATGAAGTTATTCTTGAGTTGTTACAAAAGATGGTGTATAAACAAAGATGAAGCTCTATCATTAGTACCATGCAACAACCCCAACAACTCATCCAAAACCAAATCAAACCATTCCAAGGGGAGTTAACTCCATGTTGTTACCTGCACTTGTACTGGCCGTCTTTAGTGTGGATACACTCCCCGCCCTGACCACACCGACATGAGTCGCACCTGGGGCCCTTGTGTACACTACTGCACAGGCACGTCTTCTTCCCGTTCTCTGGAAACAGACACAGTATCCCGTGTTATGGGTTTTCGGACGCTTAAGGCACAGTCGTTGTATTCTTTCTTATCACATGAACAACTGTAAAACATCTCATTCACTCATCTCACTCATTCACTTTGTCTTCAAAACAAGCCATGATCTGAGGATGTACAATTTTGGGGTGATGCTACACCCACCCTGTAATAGCACGAGTAATCACCACAATCACGGTTGTCCCAAAACCTCTGATCTGACAATATACTCACTGTAGTTAATATACAGTCACTGAAGAAACGGTACTGAAGAAACCAGAGGTTCCCGCTTTGGCATCATGACACTACCTGTAAGAACTTAACACATATTCCCACACCGCCTCTTCTATATTACACATAGCCCAAGTTACCATGTGTCTTTCTGGAATATGTACAAATAACACTGATCTGCTACTGACACTTGTATAACATGCCACCGGTACCTGCTGGGAAGTCGGTACAAGCACAATGTCGGCTTCTCTGAAGATATCATATGATGCAAAGAGGAAGCAATTAATACATTTCAAATCCTTCTGCAGCTATGGCTCCCTTCTGCTACTATGGCTCCCTTCTGTTGCTATGGCTCCCTTCGGCTGCTTTGGCTCCCTTCGGCTGCTTTGGCTCCCTTCTGTTGCTATGGCTCCCTTCTGCTGCTATGGCTCCCTTCTGCTGCTATGGCTCCCTTCTGCTGCTATGGCTCCCTTCTGTTGCTATGGCTCCCTTCTGCTACTATGGCTCCCTTCTGCTACTATGGCTCCCTTCTGTTGCTATGGCTCCCTTCTGCTACTATGGCTCCCTTCTGTTGCTATGGCTCCCTTCTGTTGCTATGGCTCCCTTCTGTTGCTATGGCTCCCAATCTGAGGTTATGGCCCCCCTCTGTGGCTGTGGCTCCCATCTATAGGTACAGGCTCCCATTTACAGCTATGGCTCCCTACCTGTGGCTATGGCTCCCTATCTGTGGCTGCGGCATCTTTCTCTAGTTATGGCTCTATTCTGTGGCTTTGGCTCCTTTCTGTAGCTATGGCTCCCTTCTGAAAAGTGGCTCCCTATCTATAGTTACAGGCTCCCTGTCTGTGGCTATGGCTCCCTTCTGTAGCTAAGGCTCGATTCTGTAGGTACAGGCATCCTATCTATAGCAGTTGCTCCATGTTTGTAGCTGTGTCTACCTGTCTGTGCAGCTATCAAGCAGACTTACCTAATATGCATTTTCCACCATTCTTGCAGAAGCCAGAACAGTTGGGGCTGATGCTGACACAAGCAGGGGCGGGGCCGGGGCACTTGTCATTACATGTACAGCGATCTGAAGCAAAATGAATGAATGAATGAATGAATGAATGAATGAATGAATGAATGAATGAATGAATGAATGAATGAATGAATGAATGAATGAATGAATGAATGAATGAATGAATGAATGAATGAATGAATGGTGGTTTTATGCTGATTTAAGCAATATTCCAGCAATATCATGGCGGGGGACACCAGAAATGGGCTTCACATATTGTACCCATGTCGGGGAAACGAACCCGGCATCTTTGGCGGGACGAGTGAATGCTTTAACCACTATGCTCAACCAATTTGAAGGTAGTGGGGGATAGACATGGGTTCAATTCCCCACATGAGTACACAGTGTGAAGCCCATTTCTGGTGTCCCCTGGCGTGATATTGCTGGAATATTGCTAAAAGTTGAATGAAACTGTACTCACTCAACACTCACCCAATTGTTGCTGGTTGTGTTCTATATGTCATATATCCCCACTTGATGCTGTGTTGTTATATCATATATCCCCACTTGATGTGAGTGTTGTTATAACACATATCCCCTACTTGTGTTTATATCCCCACTTGATGCTGTGTTGTTATATCATATATCCCCACTTGATGTGAGTGTTGTTATAACACATATCCCCTACTTGTGTTTATATCCCCACTTGATGCTGTGTTGTTATAACACATATCCCCTACTTGTGTTTATATCCCCACTTGATTCTAGTGTTGTTATAACACATATCCCCTACTTGTGTTTATATCCCCACTTGATGTGAGTGTTGTTATAACACATATCCCCTACTTGTGTTTATATCCCCACTTGATTCTAGTGTTGTTATAACACATATCCCCTACTTGTGTTTATATCCCCACCTGATGTGAGTGTTGTTATAACACATATCCCCTACTTGTGTTTATATCCCCACTTGATTCTAGTGTTGTTATAACACATATCCCCTACTTGTGTTTATATCCCCACTTGATGCTGTGTTGTTATAACACATATCCCCTACTTGTGTTTATATCCCCACTTGATGCTGTGTTGTTATAACACATATCCCCTACTTGTGTTTATATCCCCACTTGATGCTGTGTTGTTATAACACATATCCCCTACTTGTGTTTATATCCCCACTTGATACTAGTGTTGTTATAACACATATCCACTACTTATGTTTATATCCCCACTTGATGCTGTGTTGTTATAACACATATCCCCTACTTGTGTTTATATCCCCACTTGATACTAGTGTTGTTATAACACATATCCACTACTTGTGTTTATATCCCCACTTAATGCTGTGTTGTTATAACACATATCCTCTACTTGTGTTTATATCCCCACTTGATGTGATTGTTATAACACATATCCCCTACTTGTGTTTATATCCCCACTTGATGCTGTGTTGTTATAACACATATCCCCTACTTGTGTTTATATCCCCACTTGATACTAGTGTTGTTATAACACATATCCCCTACTTGTTGTGTATATATCCCCCACATAATGCTAGTGCACCATCTATCCTGTAAGTAATGTTCTAACAGACCTGAAGGTGTGTTGCTCTGACACATGTAGTCACACGTGTGTTCTGTGCACTGAGTGGAGGGCTCAAAGGTCTTCGGGCAGTGACACGTGCGCTGGTTTTGGCTGTCCACCATACAAATGCCACTGTTGTAGCAGAATAGATCCTCACACTGCTCACAGCGATGGCCTGCAACATACAAGACCCAGACATCCAGAGGAACAGTCACAGGAACGTCAAAACCTGAGCCCATTTGCACATAGCAATCTTAGCACTACAACAATCGTAACTCCCATACTCTAACATAGACTTAAGATCGCTTTGTGTAAGTGGGCCCTGCATGAGAGAGTGAAAGGGGTAGTGCAGTGCGCAGTAGGATCTGCAGTAGGGCCTCCACCTTGTCCTGGAGTAGTCAGAGCCACCAGTTAATGAACCATACCCCTGTAAACCTGATCCTGGAGTAGTCCAGCCACCAGTTAATGAACCAAGCCCCTGTAAACCTGATCCTGGAGTAGTCCAGCCACCAGTTAATGAACCATGCCCCTATAAACCTGATCCTGGAGTAGTCCAGCCACCAGTTAATGAACCATGCCCCTATAAACCTGATCCTGGAGTAGTCCAGCCACCAGTTAATGAACCATGCCCCTATAAACCTGATCCTAAAGTAGTCGAGCCACCAGTTAATGAACCAAGCCCCTATAAACCTGATCCTGGAGTAGTCGAGCCACCAGTTAATGAACCATGCCCCTATAAACCTGATCCTGGAGTAGTCGAGCCACCAGTTAATGAACCAAGCCCCTATAAACCTGATCCTGGAGTAGTCCAGCCACCAGTTAATGAACCATGCCCCTATAAACCTGATCCTGGAGTAGTCCAGCCACCAGTTAATGAACCATGCCCCTATAAACCTGATCCTAAAGTAGTCGAGCCACCAGTTAATGAACCAAGCCCCTATAAACCTGATCCTGGTCTCTCAACACTTGTGCAAACAGGCAACAGTTCACCTGGCCAACAATCAAACCACTATCCCGAGCAGAGGCCACATCCTGTTCTACTACATACATGACAGAGATCTTGGGGATGTTAGAAACCTATGATTGTGAGTTTGATCCCTGATTGCCCTGATTATTATATCTAGGTTTGTTGTGGGTTTCCTCAAAGTGTTAAACATCTAAGGCCTGCATCACTTCGGGCTTGCCGTGACATTACTGTTATACTCTTCAAAGCATCGTTAACTCATTCACTCACTCACTCACACTCACTCACATACATGAGAGGGTACTGACACCCGAGTTAGGTCGGAACCCACATGGGAAAGTGGGTGGGGACTAAAGGTACGTGGCATGCCTACCTTTGAAGCCTTCCTTGCATAGACACTGGGGTTGGCCGCTGCGCAGGGTGGTGCAGTTCAGGTAGTTGCCACTGATGCAGTACTGCCCACACCACGTCTTCTTCTTCTCGGTGCATCTCTCGCCAGAGTAGCGCACGTCACAGCTGCCAAAGACATGGATACATTTGGATGCAGATGTCAATATTATCTACAGTCTCGTTACTTTACACCCAAAGCAAGCAGCTTAATATTACTAACTACATATAGTTATCTAAAAATCAAACACTGTATTTGAGTATTGAGATGTCTGACTGTCCACATCAGGTGATCAAAAGAACAGCAGATTATGACAGCTGCTCATCGTAAGAATAGTCGATCACAGGAACAGCTGATCACCAGAACAGCCAATCAAAGGAACAGCTGATCACCAGAACAGCCGATCACCAGATGAGCTGATCACAAGAACAGTTGATCACAGGAACAGCTGATCACCAGAACAGCCGATCAACAGAACAGTTGATCACAAGAACAGCTGATCACAGGAACAGCCGATCACCAGAACAGCCGATCACAGGAACAGCTGATCACCAGAACAGCTGATCACAGGAACAGCCGATCACCAGAACAGCCGATCACCAGAACAGCCGATCACCAGAACAGCTGATCACAGGAACAGCTGACCACCAGAACAGCTGATCACCAGAACAGCCAATCACCAGAACAGCCGATCACAGGAACAGCCGATCACAGGAACAGCTGATCACTGGAACAGCCCGATGTCTCCCTGTGTGGTGAACTCACATGCACAGGGCCTTCTTGGTGATCTTGTCGATGAGGCAGGTCCCGTGCTTGCAGTAGCCGGCACACAGGTAGGTCCGGCAGCGGGGTCCCTCATAGCCGGGGGGGCAGCTGCAACATCCATACACATGGAACATGACACAGGTGCAACAGACAACAAAGGTGTAACTGCCAACAGGTTTGTTTCTTGTTTAACGCCGCACTCAGCAATATTCCAGCTATATGATTGCGGCCTGAATATAATCGAGTCTGGACCAGACAATAAAGTGATTGACATCATGAGCATCCATCCACGTAACTGGGATACAATGACATGCATCAACCAAGTCAGCGAGCCTGACGACCCGATCAAGTTAGTCACCTCTTACGACTGCATAAACAAAATAAACTGCATAATAATGAAAATTCCAATGATAAACTGGAACACACCTGAAGATACCTGAAAGTGATTACTGTGAACAACCCTCTCACCTGCAGGTGGGACTTGAGTCGTGGTCCTTGGGCATGCTGCATGAGCCGCCGCCGTCGCAGTAGTTGTCACAGACGTTGACCTCGCACTTGTCCCCAGTGTAGCCGACCTGGCAGCTGAGAGAACAACACTCACTCAGCATGTGTAGTCTTGTGTGTCTCAAATAACATCTAGCCAGCTTACTATGTCTTTTATCCATATCCAGCCCCGAGGCCATATGAAGAAGCATGGAATACTCAAATCCCCCTCCAATACTACTGCCATTGTCAGTCTAAGTCAAAGTCGTTGCCATGGAAACTCGAAAAATAATTTTTTCAAAAATCCCAAGTTATTAAAAGGCACCAGTTCACCACTAGACCTATCAATGTGCCAAGTTTGGTTGAGATATCTCTCATAGTTTTTGTGTTCTGCTCCGGAAACGAAACATGACAGACAGACCGATGGACAGCACCCATTCCTATATCTCCCTTCCCCTTTGTGGCGGGGGATAATAACTTATTATATCACAAAAAGAGTAGGATACACGGTTAGGGTCATATACGGATAAATATGAGAATACAAAAGATCAGGTAGGTACTACTTTCAGTGTTTACAAACAAATATGGCTTCGGCCTTGTCAATCAGTGATTGAGTCAGAAACAATGATTGGACAAATTACTTGGATATCTGTTATCATTATCCAAATGTTAGTATATGATACCAAAATTAGGTGTCAAAAAGCAACTTTGTGAAGAAATTCAGTGAGGACAATCGGGATATTAGTTGCCTGTGCTTGTATAGCTATTTTTCTCCAAACTTATATCTCTGATATTTAATGTTTCGTTTTGTCACTGTGTGAGATAAATGCTACATTTTTGCAATCCCCTTATGAAACGTTATGAAACGGCCTGGCAGACTCTAAACAAACGCCACGTTTCATTGACTAAAGTAGCTTCCGTTGTGCTCAAGGGCATGCGATTACTCTAGCCAGTTGACTAAAGGAATCATTGACAAAGGTGAAAAAGTATCTGAAGGAATTTGTCATTTTCACTATATGGTAGTTACACCACTGTCTACAAGACTAATATCAGTTGGAACTCTGCTGACATTTGTCACTGTCTGACTGACTAGTCACTGTCCGACTGACAAGTCACTGTCTGACTGACAAGTCACTGTCTGACTGACTAGTCACTGTCTGACTGACTAGTCACTGTCTGACTGACTAGTCACTGTCCGACTGACAAGTCACTGTCCGACTGACAAGTCACTGTCCAACTGACAAGTCACTGTCCGACTGACAAGTCACTGTCCGACTGACAAGTCACTGTCCGACTGACAAGTCACTGACATTGTGATGTGATGTACAGAAACCTATCTGCACTTAGGATTACTGACAATAACTACCGGTACATAATTACTGACAATCACTACATAATTACTGCGATCACTACATTATTACTGCGATCACTACATAATTACAATCACTACATAATTACTGCGATCACTGCATAATTACAATCACTACATAATTACTGCGATCACTACATAATTACAATCACTACGTATCTACAATCACTACATAATTACAATAACTACGTATCTATTGACACTTACCTGCATTTAGGCTCGTTGTACATCGTCATTGTGCAGTTTCCGTTCACACAGAAGTTCTGGCAGGGTTTGACGAAGTCACATCTGCCACCATTCAAGTACTTGGAATACTTCGGACATTTGCAGGAATGTCCCTTGGTGGAATCAGGAGCGTTGAAGCACATGGCCTTGCCGCAGTGGGTGTCCCTGGTACAGTTGTTGGGCACTGGAACACAGCCACAGTCACATACCAATAGCAGCAACACAACCACACACTTCCATAACCATATGATAATACGCATTCACATTCACAGCTCTTACAACAAGCATGGGGTACTGGGGGCTAGTCAGCCCTCACACCAAGCGTTGGGTACTGGGGGCTAGTCAGCTCTTACAAGCATGGGGTACTGGGGACCTCGTCAGTTCTCACACCAAGCATTGGGTACTGGGGGCTAGTCAGCTCTTACAAGCATGGGGTACTGGGGACCTCGTCAGCTCTTACACCAAGCGTTGGGTACTGGGGGCCTCGTCAGCTCTTACAAGCATGGGGTCCTGGGGACCTCCTCAGCTCTCACACCAAGTGTTGGGTACTTGGGGCTAGTCAGCTCTTACAAGCATGGGGTAGTGGGGACCTAGTCGGCTCTCACACCAAGCGTTGGGTACCGGGGACATAGCATTCACTCGACACGCCAGACTATCTGACCACCCCAGACAAAGGTTGGAGGAGACTTACAGTCATTGTTCATCTTCTGATCCTGGGCCACGACGATGGCGCTGATGTGTTCCAGGCCTGTGTAGACAACCTGGGGCTCAACCGGGGTGTGGTTTTGGGTGCGCCCAAACTTGTGGAGTCTGAGCAGCTGGTACTTGTGGAATGTTAGGACATACAGGTAGTCCTCGAACACCTCCAGCTTGAATGGGGGGTCCGACTCTGCAACAACACAACTCACAAACTAAACCCAGGAACAAGTGAAGCTCTTCATCCTGTTATCAGTGAGGGGAAACAGTCAGTGTGTGAGTGGTTTAAAATCGCTTTGAACAGTATTTCAGTTACATTACAGTGTGGAAGCTCGATGTGTCAAGAAAACAGTTTAGTGCCTTACCATTGAACCTCTGTACAGTTTAGTGCCTTACCATTGAACCCCTGTACAGTTTAGTGCCTTACCATTGAACCTCTGTACAGTTTAGTGCCTTACCATTGAACCCCTGTACAGTTTAGTGCCTTACCACTGAACCTCTGTACAGTTTAGTGCCTTACCATTGAACCTCTGTACAGTTTAGTGCCTTACCATTGAACCTCTGTACAGTTAAGTGCCTTACCATTGAACCTCTGTACAGTTTAGTGCCTTACCATTGAACCTCTGCACGATGGTCCTTCCCTTGCCGTTAACACTGACCGTCTCCACCGTGCTCTTCTTCGTGTCGCACCAGTACACCCAGCCGTTCTCGTGGTCCACCGCGATGCCGTTCGGCCAGTCCAGCTCGTCACTGACCAGCACTGTCCTATTGCTTCCGTCCAAGTTGGCGCTCTCGATCTTTGGCCGCACCCCTTGTTCTGTCCAGAAGATCTTCCTGAAAGGTGTAGCAACAAAGCATGGTCTGAACAATCGTGTTGACTGTACACACAGTGTATTGGGGACCTTTTCCTAGCTTGCATCGACAAGTATAGGTTCCTTGGAACCAATTCAAGCCTAGATTCCCACAGGGAGACGAGCAAAGGTTACTGGGGCCTATTCTATCCCAGATTCCCAAAGAGAGACAAGCACAGGTTACTGGGGCCTATTCTATCCCAGATTCCCAAAGAGAGACAAGCACAGGTTACTGGGGGCCTATTCTATCCCAGATTCCCAAAGAGAGACAAGCACAGGTTACTGGGGGCCTATTCTAACCCAATTCCCACAGGGAGACAAGCATAGGTTACTGGGGACTATTTTTACCCGATTCCCACAGGGAGACAAGCATAGATTCCTGGGGACTATTTTAACCCAGATTCCCAAAGAGAGACAAGCACAGGTTACTGGGGGCCTATTCTAACCCGATTCCCACAGGGAGACAAGAACAGGTTACTGGGGCCTATTCTATCCCAGATTCCCAAAGAGAGATAAGCATAGGTTACTGGGGGCCTATTCTAACCTGATTCCCACAGGGAGACAAGAACAGGTTACTGGAGCCTATTCTATCCCAGATTCCCAAAGAGAGACAAGCACAGGTTACTGGGGGCCTATTCTAACCCAATTCCTACAGGGAGACAAGCATAGGTTACTGGGGACAATTCTAACCCAATTCCCACAGGGAGACAAGCATAGATTCCTGGGGACTATTTTAACCCAGATTTCCGAAGAGAGACAAGCACAGGTTACTGGGGGGGCCTATTCTTACCCAGATTCCCACTGGGAGACAAGCATAGGTTACTAGGGGCCTATTCTAACCCGATTCCCACAGAGAGACAAGCATAGGTTACTAGGGGCCTATTCTAACCCGATTCCCACAGGGAGACAAGCATAGGTTACTAGGGGCCTATTCTAACCCAGATTCCAACAGGGAGACAAGCATAGGTTACATTCCCAAATGTTCTCTGTACTGCTGATGGTTGCAGTATAAAACAACATTCATCCTTCTACAGTCCACGTACCCAGAGTTGGGATCCACGGCGATGGAGTGGGGTTGATCCAGTCCGCTGTCGATGATGTGGATTTGGTTGCTGCCATCGTACGTCCGCAGTTGGATGGACTTGGTTGTAGAATCAATGTAGTAGATACGTTTCAGAACCCAGTCCAAGGATATGTCTGAAATCTTTGCATGGCCAAACCACAGCTGTGGACCCTGTGAAGAAAAGCCATGATCCAACACTTGACATTCATGAACATCAGGTTCCTCATAATCTTTAAATCATAAACTTATATGGACATATACATATTGTCATTCACTCCTACACGTCTCTCCAGTTTAAAGAATGTTGTGAAATCAACAATTTTCTACAAAAAAAAAGTAATTCAAGCTAAACAGTGTACACAGGAGTGTTAAAAAGCCTGCCACATCACATTCAACCAACAACAAAGTGAGTGAGTAAGTATAGTTTTTACGGGTTTTAGCGATATTCCAACAATATCACTGGTGGGGGAACACCAGAAATGGGTCTCACACACTGTACCCATTCAATTGATCAAACTCAGGTCTTTGGCATGACGACTGAATGCTTAACCACTAGGCTACCCCACCACGCCCTTAGAGTGTTCACCTGGTATGGGTTAATCAGTCATTTTGCTTTGTTTCATTTTAAGTTAAAAATCCTTTGTTTTCTTTAGCAATAAACAGACTGTAAATTCCCCCTGTGAAACAGACAGCTCTTGCTACCTTAGATTTCTGGTCCCGCTTGGAGCGTTTGTTGGGGGTGTTCTTCAAGACGTCTTTGTGAACAAACACCATGTCATCCTTATCCTCCGTTACGATGAAAGCAGTCCACTCAGCTTTGGTTGTGTCGATGTCCATCGCTACAATACTGTTCTTCTTCTTATTGTGTAGCTGTGAAACAAACATAAATAAGTTATCAAAAGTTTACAGGCACTGGGGAACACATGGAGTGAATGTTTCAGAAGTGACAAACCCTTGATACAAGGGGATGGAAACAAGGTACGATGTAAACATCCTGCCCTGTGCATAAAACTGAATCGTGTTCCATGGTAGAGATCACCCCCTTCCCAGTCGAGATCACCCCCTTCCCAGCCGAGATCACCCCCCTTCCAAGTCGAGATCACCCCCCTTCCCAATAGAGAGTAGAGATCACCCCCCTTACCAGTCGAGATCACCCCCCTTCCCAGTCGAGATCACCTCCATTCCCAGTCGAGATCACCCCCTTCCCAGTAGAGATCACCCCCCTTCCCAGTCGAGATCACCCCCCTTCCCAGTCGAGATCGCCCCCCTCTCAATTCAAGATCGCCCCCTTTCCAGCACTTTCAGCAGCAGAGTGGTGGACCCACCGTAACGTTGATGGTTTTGACGTCGATAGTGGTGTTCAGGTTGACCTGGGTGGGACTCTGCAACAGCACCGTCTTCTCTGCAATCAAGATGACAGGTGGCGGCCCTGCAACAAACAAACAAACCCCCTCGATGTGATGTAGTCACAACAACAATAAACACCACACACCCTAGTGGAGAATTCATGCTCCACTAAACAGACACAGCATACAAACATACATACACACACAATGAAGTGTGACAGACTGTACATACACAGGTAAGTATAAACACAGGTAAGTAAAGGTAAGTATAGGTAAGAGCTCACCATCTGCTGAACAGGCCCCCTCTGCCCCGAACTTGCGACTGTATCCCTCCCGACACCAGCAGTAGTGGTGGCGCTCGTCCATGGTGTAGTTGCACTTCTGTGAGCAGACGCCCCACTGGTCACACGGGTTGACAGCTGCCGCACAGAACAACGAGATCAACTTGGAACAATAGGAGATTGGAACAATGAGATCAACTTGGAACAACGAGATCAACTTGAAACAACGGGAGATTGGAACGAGATCAACTTGGAACAACAGGAGATCGGAACAACGAGATCAACTTGGAACAACAGGTGATCGGAACAACGAGATCAACTTGGGACAACAGGAGATCGGAACAACGAGATCAACTTTGGACAACAGGAGATTGGAACAACGAGATCAACTTGGGACAACAGGAGATCGGAACAACGAGATCAACTTGGGACAACAGGAGATCGGAACAACGAGATCAACTTGGGACAACAGGAGATTGGAACAACAAGATGAACTTGGGACAACAGAATATTGGAACAACAAGATTAACTTGGGACAACAGGAGATTGGAACAACGAGATCAACATGGGACAACAGGAGATTGGAACAACAAGATCAACTTGGAACAACAAGATCAACTTGGAACAACGAGATCAACTTGAAACAACGGGAGATTGGAACAATGAGATCAACTTGGAACAATAGGAGATCGGAACAACGAGATCAACTTGGGACAACAGGAGATCGGAACAACGAGATCAACTTGGAACAACGGGAGATTGGAACGAGATCAACTTGGGACAACAGGAGATTGGAACGAGATCAACATGGGACAACAGGAGATTGGAACAACAAGATCAACTTGGAACAATGGGAGATTGGAATGAGATCAACTTGGGACAACAGGAGATTGGAACAACGAGATCAACATGGGACAACAGAAGATTGGAACAACAAGATCAACTTGGAACAACTAGATCAACTTGAAACAACGGGAGATTGGAACAATGAGATCAACTTGGAACAACGGGAGATTGGAACGAGATCAACTTGGGACAACAGGAGATTGGAACGAGATCAACATGGGACAACAGGAGATTGGAACAACAAGATCAACTTGGAACAACTAGATCAACTTGAAACAACGGGAGATTGGAACAATGAGATCAACTTTGGACAACAGGAGATTGGAACAATGAGATCAACTTGGGACAACGGGAGATTGGAAAAACTAGATCAATTTGGAACAACGGGAGATTGGAACGAGATCAACTTGGAACAACAGGAGATTGGAACAATGAGATCAACTTGGAACAACAGGAGATCAACTTGGAACAACAGGAGATCAACTTGGGACAAGAGAGATCAACTTGAGACAATAGGAGAGCAGCTTAGGACAACAGGAGATCAACTTGGGACAAGAGAGATCAACTTGGGACAATAGGAGAGCAGCTTAGGACAACAGGAGATCAACTTGGGACGAGAGAGATCAACTTGAGACAATAGGAGAGCAGCTTAGGACAACAGGAGATCAACTTGGGACAAGAGAGATCAACTTGGGACAACAGGAGAGCAGCTTAGGACAACAGGAGATCAACTTGGAACAACAGGACATCAACTTGGGACAATAGGAGATCAACTTGAGACAATAGGAGATCAACTTGGGACAACAGGTGATCAACTCCCCCCTAAAAAGATAATCCTTAATAATTGTTTTAATAATTCATAATCCTTAACTTGTTTTGTTCAGTATACGTTTGACTGGCTATCTGGTCTAACATAGGAATAAATAATGACAGACAGGTGAGTTCATTGTCAAGTAAGCCTCCACAATCCTGACAGAATGACACATATAGTATAGTGCTGAACAAACCCTGACACTGAGACCGGATAGCAATACTTACGATCACATCGGAAGCCGTCGTGGTTGAGCTTGAAGCCATCCTTACAGTCACACCTGATACCCTTGGTCAGATCGCGACATTGCTGCTCACAGCCTCCGTTCTTCACTGAGCACACCAGGTTCTTCCTCACAGTCTCTGTCAACAGAACATCCCCAAAAATAGAAACATAGATCAGTATATCAGGCATATACAAGGGAGGGTGTGTAGATGTACAGGTAGGGCATGTCAGGCATATACAAGGGAGGGTGTGTACATATACAGGTAGGCCATGTCAGGCATATACAAGGGAGGGTGTGAATATATACAGGTAGGCCATGTCAGGCATATACAAGGGAGGGTGTGAATATATACAGGTAGGCCATGTCAGGCATGTACAAGGGAGGGTGTGTAGATATACAGGTAGGCCATGTCAGGCATATACAAGGGAGGGTGTGTAGATATACAGGTAGGCCATGTCAGGCATATACAAGGGAGGGTGTGTAGATATACAGGTAGGCCATGTCAGGCATGTACAAGGGAGGGTGTGTAGATATACAGGTAGGCCATGTCAGGCATATACAAGGGAGGGTGTGTAGATATACAGGTAGGCGATGTCAGGCATGTACATGGGAGGGTGTGTAGATATACAGGTAGGCCATGTCAGGCATGTACAAGGGAGGGTGTGTAGATATACAGGTAGGCGATGTCAGGCATATACAAGGGACCGTGTGTAGATATACAGGTAGGCCATGTCAGGCATATACAAGGGAGGGTGTGTAGATATACAGGTAGGCCATGTCAGGCATATACAAGGGAGGGTGTGTAGATATACAGGTAGGCCATGTCAGGCATGTACAAGGGAGGGTGTGTAGATATACAGGTAGGCCATGTCAGGCATATACAAGGGAGGGTGTGTAGAAATACAGGTAGGCCATGTCAGTCATATACAAGGGAGGGTGTGTACATATACAGGTAGGCGATGGCAGGCATATACAAGGGAGGGTGTGTAGATATACAGGTAGGCCATGTCAGGCATATACAAGGGAGGGTGTGTAGATATACAGGTAGGCCATGTCAGGCATGTACAAGGGAGGGTGTGTAGATATATAGGTAGGCCATGTCAGGCATATACAAGGGAGGGTGTGTAGATATACAGGTAGGCGATGTCAGGCATATACAAGGGACCGTGTGTAGATATACAGGTAGGCCATGTCAGGCATATACAAGGGAGGGTGTGTACATATACAGGTAGGCCATGTCAGGCATATACAAGGGAGGGTGTGTAGATATACAGGTAGGCCATGTCAGGCATATACAAGGGAGGGTGTGTAGATGTACAGGTAGGCCATGTCAGGCATATACAAGGGAGGGTGTGTAGATGTACAGGTAGGCCATGTCAGGCATATACAAGGGAGGGTGTGTAGATGTACAGGTAGGCCATGTCAGGCATATACAAGGGAGGGTGTGTAGATGTACAGGTAGGCCATGTCAGGCATATACAAGGGAGGGTGTGTAGATGTACAGGTAGGCCATGTCAGGCATATACAAGGGAGGGTGTGTACATATACAGGTAGGCCATGTCAGGCATATACAAGGGAGGGTGTGTAGATGTACAGGTAGGCCATGTCAGGCATATACAAGGGAGGGTGTGTAGATGTACAGGTAGGCCATGTCAGGCATATACAAGGGAGGGTGTGTACATATACAGGTAGGCCATGTCAGGCATATACAAGGGAGGGTGTGTAGATGTACAGGTAGGCGATGTCAGGCATATACAAGGGAGGGTGTGTAGATGTACAGGTAGGCCATGTCAGGCATATACAAGGGAGGGTGTGTACATATACAGGTAGGCCATGTCAGGCATATACAAGGGAGGGTGTGTAGATATACAGGTAGGCGATGTCAGGCATATACAAGGGACCGTGTGTAGATATACAGGTAGGCCATGTCAGGCATATACAAGGGAGGGTGTGTAGATATACAGGTAGGCCATGTCAGGCATATACAAGGGAGGGTGTGTAGATATACAGGTAGGCGATGTCAGGCATATACAAGGGAGGGTGTGTAGATATACAGGTAGGCGATGTCAGGCATATACAAGGGAGGGTGTGTAGATGTACAGGTAGGCGATGGCAGGCATATACAAGGGAGGGTGTGTAGAAATACAGGTAGGTGATGTCAGGCATATACAAGGGAGGGTGTGTAGATATACAGGTAGGCGATGTCAGGCATATACAAGGGAGGGTGTGTAGATATACAGGTAGGCGATGTCAGGCATATACAAGGGAGGGTGTGTAGATATACAGGTAGGCCATGTCAGGCATGTACAAGGGAGGGTGTGTAGATATACAGGTAGGTGATGTCAGGCATATACAAGGGAGGGTGTGTAGATATACAGGTAGGCGATGTCAGGCATATACAAGGGAGGGTGTGTAGATGTACAGGTAGGCCATGTCAGGCATATACAAGGGAGGGTGTGTAGATATACAGGTAGGCGATGTCAGGCATATACAAGGGAGGGTGTGTAGATATACAGGTAGGCGATGTCAGGCATATACAAGGGAGGGTGTGTAGATATATAGGTAGGCCATGTCAGGCATATACAAAAGGGTGGGAATATATATGGATTCTAAGCGCACACTTACCGCAGTAGCGAGTGTCTTCATCAGACTTGTCCTCGCAGTGTGGGGTGCCATCACACACCATGGTCTGGCCAATGCACTGGCGGGAGTTGTGGCACTTGAAGTCCATTTCCCGACACTGGTGCTCCCCGGGACCTGTGCAGGGAGTGCACACAGCTTAGTGGCAGAAACAGAGGTCACGACCCGACCAGGGGTCAGGGGTCACTATGTGGACAGGGCCATAAACAGAGGTCACTACCTGGACAGGGGTCAGAGGTCACTACCTGAGATGCCGATCTTAAACATGGTATCCCCCTTCGCGATATGGTGCCTTGACATCACTAATGGCGACTGGACCACATCATCCATCCTTGTTCCTACCCTTTAGAATGCACATTAAGCGCAAGAGGGCACGTATAGCAGACAGCTTGTTTATTGGGAAATATAAAGATGTATTCGCTGGTGCAACAGAGGTCATGGGCATGACCAGATATTTCAAAAAGGAATATATGGTAACAGAGCTCCAGATAAGCTTTTGGTGTTGTGGGTATTTTACCCATGCATCTTAAACTCATTGGGTATCAGTAATTCTATCTGGGTATTCAAATTTCTGTTACCCACTAGTTTTTACACATATGGGTCTTTAAGTTAAATATTTTAAAACACTATTCATCTAGTCCCTGCAAACTGGTGTTGTGTGGGTTCGAGAGCTTTATAGGACTCAAAAATACCATGATACTTCCACAAGAAAGTGTGATGGCAAATGATCATTGTGGAGTTTGGCTAGGTTGACGGAATGCCCGTTTATAATTTCAGATTAAGTTGCTGATTTGCTAATCGAATACGCAGGGTTACTTCACAATATTTTGATGATACGCACAAGTTTAATTATTGTAGCGTATCTGTAATGTTCGTTGCGTATTTGATACGCTTAGATTTGATTTTATTGCATATTTCTCCATTTCTGATGCATATTTTACGCAGAAACGCAGCTTATCTGGAGCTCTGTGGTAATGATTTTTTAAACTATTTGTAGCTCAAAATGTGCCACTCATTTTAAACCAAAATTTCAGTTTCTGCCATGTTAAAAAAAGAACATTCAACAATACAACCCTATTTTCTCCTGCAGTGAGAATCGGTACAATGAGGATCTACTCACAGTGATCCTCGTCAGAGCCATCAAGGCAGTCCTTGCTGCCGTCGCAGACCATGCTGCCCCAGATGCAGACGTTGTTTTTACAGCGGAACCTGCCCGGAGCACAGCCCGATTTGGCTGCAACATAGCATTACAGTAGGTTGTTACAGCAGACCATTACAGTAGGTCGTAACAGCAGAACATTACAGTAGGTCATTACAGAAGAGCATCACCGTAGAACATTACAGTAGGTCGTTACAGTAGAACATTACAGTAGGTTGTTACAGTAGAAAATTACAGTAGGTCGTTACAGTAGAACATTACAGTAGAACATTACAGTAGGTCGTTACAGTAGAACATTACAGTAGGTTGTTACAGTAGAACATTACAGTAGGTCGTTACAGTAGAACATTACAGTAGGTTGTTACAGTAGGTCGTTACAGTAGAACATTACAGCAGACCATTACAGTAGAACATTACAGTAGGTCGTTACAGTAGAACGTTACAGTAGAACATTACAGTAGGTCGTTACAGTAGAACATTACAGTAGGTCGTTACAGTAGAACATTACAGTAGGTTGTTACAGTAGAACATTACAGTAGGTTGTTACAGTAGAACATTACAGTAGGTCGTTACAGTAGAACATTACAGTAGGTTGTTACAGCAGACCATTACAGTAAAACATTACAGTAGAACATTACAGTAGGTCGTTACAGCAGAACATTACAGCAGAACATTACAGTAGGTCATTACAGAAGAGCATCACCGTAGAACATTACAGTAGGTCGTTACAGCAGACCATTACAGTAGGTCGTTACAGCAGAACATTACAGTAGGTCATTACAGAAGAGCATCACCGTAGAACATTACAGTAGGTCATTACAGTAGAACATTACAGTAGGTCATTACAGTAGAACATTACAGTAGAACATAACAGTAGGTCATTACAGTAGAACATTACAGTACGTCATTACAGAAGAGCATCACAGTAGAACATCACAGTAGGTCATCACAGTTGGTCATTACAGTAGTGAGTGAGTGAGTGAGTATGGTTTTACGCCACTTTTAGCAATATTCCAGCAATATCAGGGCGGGGGACACCAGAAATGGGCTTCACACATTGTACCCATGTCGGGAATCGAACCTGGCGTGACGAGCGAACGCTTTAACCACTAGGCTACCCGACCGCCCCAGGTCATTACAGTAGAACATTACAGTGGGTCATTACAGTAGGTCATCACAGAAGAGCATCACAGTAGAACATCACAGTAGAACATTACAGTAGAACATTACAGTAGGTCATTACAGTAGAACATTACAGTAGGTCATTACAGAAGAGCATCACAGTAGAACATCACAGTAGATCATCATAGTAGAACATTACAGTAGGTCATCACAGTGGGTCATTACAGTAGGTCATTACAGTTGGTCGTTACAGTGAGCAATTACAGTAGGTTGTTACAGAAGAGCATCACAGTAGGTCATTACAGAAGGTCATCACAGAAGAGCATGACAGAAGGTCATTACAGGAGAATATTAAAGTGGAGACACTGGCTCTTTATAACAACAGTAAACAGTAACATGTTACAGTAACAATAAACATCTATATTTTAATAAAATAAAGTTACTTTTTGTTTTGCTTGTCCATAGTTCATTTTTTATCCCTTTTATGTGAGGGAGAGGAGAGATGTACTTACCACACATTTTGGGGCTCTCATCAGAACCGTCTCCACAATCGTTGTCGCCATCACACTGCCACAACAGCGGCATGCACATCGAATTGTTGCAGCGGAACTCATCCTTCGTACAGTTCCTGTCTGCAACATCACATCGTCAAAAATGCACTCAGAAACGGAGCACATGTTGTATAAGTGAGGTTCAACCCACTGTTCAGTACAAGACAAGCCATGCTTGACATCGGCAGTGTTTCTGTGTGCGGTAAGTATAGGTCTATCATCAACACCTAACTCAATAGCTTCTCCAATTTCTCACATCCATTTTGTATATGGATCTGTTGTGAGTGAGTTGGGTATAACCCTGCTTTGAACCGCATTCCAGTTATATCGCGGCGTTTCGGCTTAATGTGGGAGGATAGCTCGAAGTGATGCAGGTCTTAGAGGTTTACCATTTTGGTGAAACCCACAAGCATGGGTATGGTGCTGACAAACCTAGAAACATAATCGGGCGAACCGGGATTTGAACCCACTATCATAGGTTTCTGGCATGCCCAAGGGACGCAACTCTGCACAGCGAAATGTGGAGTCTTAGACGACTGGGCCACTCGTGCCCCCTCTGTTGTTTATTATGACAGACACATCAATATGAATTAATCGGCTCATCTGATGTTGTTGTTTTTTATTACTTGCCCGTGAAGAGATCACCCGTTTAATAAACCTACAGCTGTATTACTCATTGTGTAATAACAAAATGCGTGCTTATGTACTCTCGGAACACGTTTCACGAACAAATATTGAAAGCTCTCAACATCCCTTGGCTTATTCAATGACATTGCGTGTGGAGATGATAGATCACTGAGAGGAGCTTACGCACACTCAATGACCCCAGCAACCTTATCACTGGACTGACGTCACATGGCATTGTTTCGCCGAAGGATCTTGCAACAAAATTCCACAAATTACGTCATCGGGTATTGCCTATTCACACTCAACAGTATAATTCTAAACACGTTATAAATGGCCAGTAATAAATAAAATACCAAACTCGCTCCAGTGTAAAACCAATTTTATGAAACTCGTGAATAGTGGTATCTGACGAGCGAGTTTCATAAAATTGGTATTACACGGGAGCTCGTTTAGTATTCTATATTTATATACAGCATGTTGATCCTAAGATCCCAGGCTATCGAGCTGACTGACTGAAGCAGGACATGTTTCACACAGAAGGTGTATGTGACTTACCACAGGACCACTCGTCAGTTCCGTCAGCGCAGTCAATATCGCCATCGCAGTGCCACGTCTTGGGAATGCAGTGGAGAACATTCAGACACTTGAATTGCGAGGCAGTGCAGTTCACATCTAAATCAGACAATCAAAAAACTGCACACCACGACATCCAGGAGTTTGTTACTTGAAGCAGGGAAACCTAAGTATGCACACAATTTATGGCTAACTTCTTTAACATACTATTACAGTGATGTTTGAACAGTCTCAGCCCACTCGAGAAAAACATGCTTGCTTCACACCCGTGTAAGGATCAATAGTGATTGCTATAATAGTAAAACATAGAGGTTGTTATCCATCATGTGTGTCTACTTTGTTATCAACTTCGAAGATATGCCTATGTTTGTTTGTTTGTTGTTTAATGCTGCACTCAGCAATATTCAAGCTCTATGACAACAGTCTGTAAATAGACTGTCCTGTAAACTTGGAGGTGGGGTCACAGTGCTGTGGATGATACTCAGAAATATAACTTCATATATATGTGTTTGATGTTGTAATTCTTTCACGACAATCAACGGAAGTGACAAGTTGATGTTGTTCAAAGCTGAACTTCGCAATATTCCAGCTATATGACGGTGCTCTATAAATGATGAAGTCTGAACCAGACAGTCCAGTGATTCACATCATGAGCATCAATCAATGCAATTGGGATTAGACGACATCCATCAGCAAGCCTGACTACCTCTTATGGAAAGGACAAGTTAATTCATGCATGTCATAGGTCAGCTGGCTGACTGGCAGGACCACACCATGGTCAGTTTCTTTCACTATCAGGTTTCTTACACTTTGAGCAATTCTTTTCATCACTGCCATCTTCACAATGGACTTCTCCATCGCACAGGTTGTTCTTCCGGATACACTTGCCATTGTCACACCGGTGCTCTGCTTCCGAGCAGTTCCGCGGGACTGAAGTCAGAAGAAATAACAATAATAGTAACACTGGAAGAAAATAATTTATGGCACCAATCGAACTCAGTCTTGATAAGCTTCCCTTATGTTAGCTTGCAAAGTTCCACTGATGTAACTTCAGTAGCTTCTGAGAAACCTTGTCCCCATTGCAGACACTCTGCACTCAGAAAAATAAGATGGAGCAAGGGCCATAAGGGTGTAAAAAATTTATTTACGGCACCAATTATCAAACTCAGTCCTGACAAGTATCATTTAGATAAGCATGCAAACATTTATTCATGTAACTTCAGTAGTTTCACACTATGCATGGAGTTAAAAAGCAGGGAGCAAGGGCCCTAACTCTGTAAATATTAATTTAAGACACCAATTTTCGAAACATTTCATGATCATGACCAGGAAATCTCAGTGTGAAAAATTTAAATAGTTTTTCCGAAAATCGGTTCCTAAATTCCCCGCCCACTTTGTGCCGGGTGATAATCTATCTATGTTACAATCACAGTCAACAAACAGTCAGATAAGCAGGGGCACTAAAAAGGCTTCTGTCAACCTGGAGCCTGGAGCATATGACAATGGAGGCCCACAATCCATGTCCATCTGTCTGGAGCATATGACAATGGAGGCCCACAATCCATGTCCATCTGTCTGGAGCATACGACAATGGAGGCCCACAATCCATGTCCATCTGTCTGGAGCATATGACAATGGAGGCCCACAATCCATGTCCATCTGTCTGGAGCATACGACAATGGAGGCCCACAATCCATGTCCATCTGTCTGGAGCATATGACAATGGAGGCCCACAATCCATGTCAATCTGTCTGGAGCATACGACAATGGAGGCCCACAATCCATGTCAATCTGTCTGGAGCATATGACAATGGAGGCCCACAATCCATGTCGAGTCTGTCTGGAGCATACGACAATGGAGGCCCACAATCCATGTCCATCTGTCTGGAGCATACGACAATGGAGGCCCACAATCCATGTCCATCTGTCTGAAGCATACGACAATGGAGGCCCACAATCCATGTCGATCTGTCTGAAGCATACGACAATGGAGGCCCACAATCCATGTCGAGTCTGTCTTGAGCATATGACAATGGAGGCCCACAATCCATGTCAATCTGTCTGGAGCATATGACAATGGAGGCCCACAATCCATGTCGATCTGTCTGAAGCATATGACAATGGAGGCCCACAATCCATGTCGATCTGTCTGAAGCATATGACAATGGAGGCCCACAATCCATGTCCATCTGTCTGGAGCATATGACAATGGAGGCCCACAATCCATGTCGATCTGTCTGAAGCATATGACAATGGAGGCCCACAATCCATGTCGATCTGTCTGAAGCATATGACAATGGAGGCCCACAATCCATGTCAATCTGTCTGGAGCATATGACAAAGGAGGCCCACAATCCATGTCGATCTGTCTGAAGCATACGACAATGGAGGCCCACAATCCATGTCAATCTGTCTGAAGCATACGACAATGGAGGCCCACAATCCATGTCGATCTGTCTGAAGCATACGACAAAGGAGGCCCACAATCCATGTCAATCTGTCTGGAGCATACGACAATGGAGGCCCACAATCCATGTCAATCTGTCTGGAGCATACGACAATGGAGGCCCACAATCCATGTCGATCTGTCTGGAGCATACGACAATGGAGGCCCACAATCCATGTCGATCTGTCTGAAGCATACGACAATGGAGGCCCACAATCCATGTCGAGTCTGTCTGGAGCATATGACAATGGAGGCCCACAATCCATGTCAATCTGTCTGGAGCATATGACAATGGAGGCCCACAATCCATGTCAATCTGTCTGGAGCATACGACAATGGAGGCCCACAATCCATGTCGATCTGTCTGAAGCATACGACAATGGAGGCCCACAATCCATGTCGAGTCTGTCTTGAGCATATGACAATCGAGGCCCACAATCCATGTCGATCTGTCTGAAGCATACGACAATGGAGGCCCACAATCCATGTCGATCTGTCTGAAGCATACGACAATGGAGGCCCACAATCCATGTCGAGTCTGTCTGGAGCATACGACAATGGAGGCCCACAATCCATGTCGAGTCTGTCTTGAGCATATGAGTGAGTGAGTGAGTGAGTATGGTTTTACGCCGCTTTTAGCAATATTCCAGCAATATCACGGCGGGGGACACCAGAAATGGGCTTCACACATTGTACCCATGTCGGGATTCGAACCCGGGTCTTCGGCGTGACGAGCGAACGCTTTAACCACTAGGCTACCCGACCGCCCCCTTGAGCATATGACAAAGGAGGCCCACAATCCATGTCGATCTGTCTGAAGCATACGACAATGGAGGCCCACAATCCATGTCAATCTGTCTTGAGCATATGACAATGGAGGCCCACAATCCATGTCGATCTGTCTGAAGCATACGACAATGGAGGCCCACAATCCATGTCGATCTGTCTGAAGCATACGACAATGGAGGCCCACAATCCATGTCAATCTGTCTGGAGCATATGACAATGGAGGCCCACAATCCATGTCAATCTGTCTGGAGCATACGACAATGGAGGCCCACAATCCATGTCGATCTGTCTGAAGCATACGACAATGGAGGCCCACAATCCATGTCGAGTCTGTCTTGAGCATATGACAATGGAGGCCCACAATCCATGTCAATCTGTCTGGAGCATATGACAATGGAGGCCCACAATCCATGTCGATCTGTCTGGAGCATACGACAATGGAGGCCCACAATCCATGTCGATCTGTCTGAAGCATACGACAATGGAGGCCCACAATCCATGTCGATCTGTCTGAAGCATACGACAATGGAGGCCCACAATCCATGTCGAGTCTGTCTGGAACATATGACAATGGAGACCCACAATCCATGTCAATCTGTCTGGAGCATATGACAATGGAGGCCCACAATCCATGTCGAATCTGTCTGGAGCATACGACAATGGAGACCCACAATCCATGTCAAGTCTGTCTTGAGCATACGACAATGGAGGCCCACAATCCATGTCGAGTCTGTCTGGAGCATACGACAATGGAGGCCCACAATCCATGTCGATCTGTCTGAAGCATATGACAATGGAGGCCCACAATCCATGTCGAGTCTGTCTGGAACATATGACAATGGAGGCCCACAATCCATGTCGATCTGTCTGAAGCATACGACAATGGAGGCCCACAATCCATGTTGAGTCTGTCTGGAGAGAAGCACAGGGCATTGGGGAGTATTAGCCTTGGAGTGAACTGGGTTCAACGTTTCAACAGTATTTCAGTTATATCACATTATGTCAGCTTGATGTGGGAGGAAAGCCGCAACAATATTTGTCTTAGATGTTTTACAATATTGGTGGGTATGGTGCTGACAAAGCAAGAAATAATCTGAGCGAACTGTGATTTGATGCCATGATTGTAGGTTTCTGCACAGCGAACTGCAGAGCCACACACGACTGGGTCATCCATCCCATGATGCACTGTGATCCCCACATGACCTAACTCTTCTGACTCAATGCTCATACACAATAACACCTACCACACTCCTTCTCGTCCGACCCGTCACGACAGTCATCGTAGTAGTCACACTTCCAGCGACCCGGGATGCAGTGGCCGTTGTCACAGTGGAAGTACGTTGGGTCACATGTTCGCTTATCTGTAACAAGCACAGTAACTTCCAATAAAGAAAGTTTATAACAAATCGTCAATTATTTTTTTTTAAAAACTGGCATAGCATTGTTACTTTATCTGTGTGTGTCGTGTGTTTGTCTTAAGATTTACAGTTACAGATTTAAGAACAACATACGGCATTCTTCATATTTCTCGTCGGTGTCATCCTGTTCGCCACAGTCGGGGTCGCCATCACACTTCCAGGCGTTGGGGATGCAGCGGCCGGTGATGTTGCATTTGGTGTGGTCACTCTTGCAGTTCAGGCTGGTGCAGTTCTTGGGCTCATCCGAGCTGTCACCACAGTCATTGTCATTGTCACAGAGCCACACGTACGGGACACAGCGCCCATTGTTGCAGGAGAACTGGTTAGCATTGCAGGAGGAATTGGCTGGTGGAAGACATGAAATACTCCATTAAACAGCGTATGACATAATGTCCCAGCATGAAAAATAATGAGATTTTGCCAGCCAGGACCTTATCACTGTGCATAGTATAATCAAATATATATTTTTATTCAGTTTTCTCCAGATACAATTTATATTCAAATTAAACATAATTCACATACGACATTCATTTTCATCCTCCCCATCGACGCAGTCGCTGTTGCCATTACACTGCAGCGTCTTGGAGATGCACTTGTTCTCCTTGTGACACTTGAACTGGTGCTCCATACACGGGTAGGAATCTGTGATAGAAACAGTCAGCATCTGTCATACTACAGCTGTGGTGTAGAAACATCTCTACTACAGGTAAATAAGGACTACTATTATACAATAGCTCTGTGGTGTATAAGACCCATAACCTACCACAGTGTTCTTCATCTGACCCGTCGGTGCACTGTCTCTCACTGTCACATTGAACAGTGGGAATGTGGCAGTCCTGAGCACTGGAAGCATTTCGGCACTGGAACAGGCCGGGCTGGTCGCAGTAGTAGGTGTCTGCAAGCACACAACCACATGTAACAGATGGGGAGATAACTCACACAGAATACATCACCCATAGAAGGGGAGATAACTCACACTGAATACATCACACATAGAAGAGGAGATAACTCACACAGAATACATCACACATAGAAGGGGAGATAACTCACACTGAATACATCACCCATAGGAGGGGAGATAACTCACACAGAATACATCACACATAGAAGGGGCGATAACTCACACTGAATACATCACACATAGAAGGGGAGATAACCCACACTGAATACATCACACCAAGCTCCTCACAGCGATATCCTGTTTGAGGAGCTCTCAATAATATTGCTGCCACCAGTCAAAACTCCCCATTTTTGGCTACAACCATGCTTGGAGATGAACTCGAAACCCACTGACCGTTATGTTTACAACCATATGTGATGACTGCTGTGACGCTGAATACTCTTCCCCCAGCTAAATTATTTTCTTTGTTTGTCAATTTGAGTTTCTGTTTCATTAAAATTATCATGTAATTGATATAGTAGGAATGTTAAGGGGGTAGTTGGTTGATTTTCTATTCATCTGTAATCTTGAACCAATCTGATCAAACAAACAAAAAGGTAAATTCATCTGGAAAATATGGTCAGTCATAAACCTTTACAAAATTCACTATGATCGCATTCTCAAAGACAAAAACAAAAGAATAAACATTACTACATTTGGTGTTAGAGGGAAAAATTCAAGATTCTTGTAATGGCAGTGCCCACACTGATGGCAGCGATGCTACTGAGAATGTGACGAAGTCAAAGCTCGTGTGAAAACATCACACATAGAAGGGGAGATAACACTGGATACTACTAAAAAGGCAGGGGAGATAACTCACAATATTCCTTCGCCACACCTACCCCCATCCCGCACCAATGTTATCAGGGTTATGACCCCAGGATGAAATAATAAATTAACATGGATTAATCAGTTAAGATTTGTTGTTTGTGAATACTATTATAAACACATGTTGTCCATGGTATCTTTTTACTTTTATGGGAGAAGGCACGAAATATTGAAACCATTGCTAATTTCTTCTAATTACTTTCTAAAACTTCTTATATGCCCCCTTTTCGATCATGCGATCTCCTAGCAATCACACCCCGAGTGCGCATCATGCGATCTCCTAGCAATCACACCCCGAGTGCGCATCATGCGATCTCCTAGCAATCACACCCCGAGTGCACATCATGCGATCTCCTAGCAATCACACCCCGAGTGCGCATCATGCGATCTCCTAGCAATCACACCCCGAGTGCGCATCATGCGATCTCCTAGCAATCACACCCCGAGTGCACATCATGTGATCTCCTAGCAATCACACCCCGAGTGCACATCATGCGATCTCCTAGCAATCACACCCCGAGTGCGCATCATGCGATCTCCTAGCAATCACACCCCGAGTGCGCATCATGCGATCTCCTAGCAATCACACCCCGAGTGCGCATCATGCGATCTCCTAGCAACCACACCCCGAGTGCGCATCATGCGATCTCCTAGCAATCACACCCCGAGTGCGCATCATGCGATCTCCTAGCAATCACACCCCGAGTGCGCATCATGCGATCTCCTAGCAATCACACCCCGAGTGCGCATCATGCGATCTCCTAGCAATCACACCCCGAGTGCGCATCCATGTTTGATTGCTGCTTACGACAACTGTCAAGTATTTGCAAGTTCTCTTGTCTTCATATATGTGCAACAATTATTTTCGTGTGATGTTAATTTGTCGGAAGCGCTGTTCGAGATGATCGGGGACCACATTATTATCCCCTGCCCCGAAGTGGAAGGGTGATATAGAAAAGGGTGCTTCCATCTTTCTTTCTATCTGTCTCGTTTTGTTGCAAATTTTCTTCATGAGCGGTTATCTCGGCACTCGGTTGTGTTAATGTTGCCAGTCACTGTTTGAAACTGTGACACCGCCACCTGGTGGGCTATTTATAGTCAGGGTGGGGCTTTAACTACTTCAAGCATCGGGAGTCAACATTGGAAACAAGCACATTAAGCTTTAAACCGCAAACAGTCCTGGGTAGCTCACAATATGACATACCAGCTAGCTACCAGATATTTCCTGTGTATTCTGACACCAAGGACTTACGACAATCTGGAGGTTCATCAGATCCATCCTCACAGTCTGTGTGGTTGTCACACCTCCACCACTTTGGGATGCACTTGGACGTCTTCTTGCACAGTATCTGAGCACTGGAATCATACAACAATACAGGGGTGGAGTATTACCCATATACAGGCATACCCACCATTTGAAATACTAATGAATAGTATCACAATGTGAACACCCAATGCCTTTTAGAAATACGTTCGGAAAATACCGATATTGCTTTTTGCAAAATGATGCTTATATTCTTTGTTGAAATTCAGAAATTCAAACATAAGCAACTGATTTCAGTGATTGTAAAAGTAAAACTATTCGCAAACAACGACGGCTACAACGTTGGAAAAAAATTCAAGTCATTAGGGTTATTTAATTTCAGGGTCATTACAAATTTCAGATGAAAGAATGATGCAACATATTGTGATACGGATCTCAATACATGAATCATTATTGCAATAAATGTCTTTACGAAAATCGGGCCAATACCCATCACTAAGTAAAAGCACTCCATATCATGACTACATACACTGCTAGGACTCACCTTGTGCAGTTGGAGATGCAGGTCTTCTTGTCCCCGGCAAGGTAGTGGTTCTCAGGGCATGCACACACATGCTCGATGTGGCTGTATCGGTTGTGCAGCGTTGGCCGGAGCAGACACAGATGCGTGCAGCCACTTAGCGCACAGGAATTATACTCCGTCTCATTGGGACCTACACGTAAAACACAGCATTATAGTCAGTAGCTGATATACATAAACCCTGTTGCATAGATCTTCAGTCATGTCATAGTAGGAGGAAAGTCAAAAGAGATTTTTGCCACTGTTCACCTGGCAACTGCCTGTACTACTGCTACTACTCACCTGGCAACTGCCTGTACTAATGCTACTACTCACCTGGCAACTGCCTGTACTAATGCTACTACTCACCTGGCAACAACCTGTACTAATGCTACTACATACCTGGCAACTGCCTGTACTAATGCTACTACTCACCTGGCAACTGCCTGTACTAATGCTACTACTCACCTGGCAACTGCCTGTACTAATGCTACTACTCACCTGGCTACTACCTGTACTAATGCTACTACTCACCTGGCAACTGCCTGTGCTAATGCTACTACTCACCTGGCAACTGCCTGTACTAATGCTACTACTCACCTGGCAACTACCTGTACTAATGCTACTACTCACCTGGCAACTGCCTGTACTAATGCTACTACTCACCTGGCAACCGCCTGTACTAATGCTACTACTCACCTGGCAACTGCCTGTACTAATGCTACTACTCACCTGGCAACTATCTGTACTAATGCTACTACTCACCTGGCAACTGCCTGTACTAATGCTACTACTCACCTGGCAACTGCCTGTACTAATGCTACTACTCACCTGGCAACTACCTGTACTAATGCTACTACTCACCTGGCAACTGCCTGTGCTGCTGCAACACTTGGATGTCCATGGGGCGATGAACCATCTTCACCAGCAGCTTTGGATCTTTGCCAGTAAACTTGTCCGCATAGTATATAGCCGTCTTCTCCCAATCTGACCAGAAGATGAAGCTTTCAAAAGTAGCCAGAGCGAAGACATGGGGCACAACCGTGTTGTCGCGCACAACAATCCTACGATGGCTACCATCCAAGTTGGCCATCCCGATATAATCGAGGCTTCCGTCCGCCCAGTAGATCTTCTCCGTGATGTAGTCGATGGTGAGTGCATTGGGCCAGGCCAGGTGTTCCTTGATGATAGTCTGTCGGTTTGTTCCATCCATCCAGATGCGGCTGATGTGAGGTGTATCACCCCAGTCGGTGAAGTACAAGTAGCCGCGCGCGGGGAAGACGTCGAGTCCGCGTGGCTCCTGGAGCCCTTCACGAAGTAGCACCTTGCGGAAACTTCCATTAAGTTTGGAAACTTCTATCGTGTCTGTTGTCTTGTCACACCAGTAAAGATTGCGCCCGATCCAGTCAACGGCAATGCCATCAGGATTCCGAACGGTTGTGCTGTGTAATATCTGAAGACAGATACGTATTAGCCATGATCTAATGTCGGACTGACTGTAATACAAGACTAGAAGAGTTATAGTTAGGCATCATGGTTGACAGCTTTAGCACTGCAATTACCAGAATAGGAAACATCACACCACAACAATTTAACCAAAAATTGTAAAGATGAGGGCTGATGTCGATTTATAGTGCTAACTCACTGAGATACCATGCCACAGTCTGTACCAGGCAATCCAGTAATTGACATAATGAGCATCGGCCTACGTAAATGGGATGCAATAACATGCATCAACCAAGTTAGCAAGTTTCACCACCCAATTCCGTTAGTCTGAAGACCCAATTCTCACCCAGATCTTCATGGGTACAAATGTTTTGAGCTTGCCATGATCTTGCAAGGAACCTTATCCACTAACATTTAAGTCTGAAGGGACTTTGCATCAACTAATGCAATTACCTCCGTTTTGTTGGAAGCGTTTTTATCAAAGGACATTCTGTTGATGCTGCTGTTGACGCTGGTGATGTCGCTCCAGTAGATGAACTTGTCCTTCCAGTCGTAGTCAATGGCAACAGAGTTGAACAGCTTGTCTGTCAGGATCTGTGTACTCCCGCCGGTTACCGTCACGTTCCGAATATAGTAGCGGTTGGACACCAACAAAATTGGAGGGTCCCCTGATAAAGAGGGTTTATATTTAGAGAGGGCAATTTCACTTTCTCCCATACATGCAACGAACACCTACATTAGAAGACCGTACAACATGGCATTGGTTGTCAAGCAACCAGCCATTAATTGCACCATCCTTTCTCTTTAAACAGAGTGATAATGGACTGAAATATTTCTTATCTAATTTTTCTTTCCACACAGTCCTATCTGTGGATTAAGGTAAGGATCTACATCTACCTGTTTCTTTCCACACAGTCCTATCTGTGGATTAAGGTAAGGATCGACATATACCTGTTTCTTTCCACACAGTCCTATCTGTGGATTAAGGTAAGGATCTACATCTACCTGTTTCTTTCCACACAGTCCTATCTGTGGATTAAGGTAAGGATCTACATCTACCTGTTTCTTTCCACACAGTCCTATCTGTGGATTAAGGTAAGGATCGACATCTACCTGTTTCTTTCCACACAGTCCTCTGTGGATTAAGGTAAGGATCTACATCTACCTGTTTCTTTCCACACAGTCCTCTGTGGATTAAGGTAAGGATCGACATATACCTGTTTCTTTCCACACAGTCCTATCTGTGGATTAAGGTAAGGATCTACATCTACCTGTTTCTTTCCACACAGTCCTATCTGTGGATTAAGGTAAGGATCGACATATACCTGTTTCTTTCCACACAGTCCTATCTGTGGATTAAGGTAAGGATCGACATCTACCTGTTTCTTTCCACACAGTCCTATCTGTGGATTAAGGTAAGGATCAAGATCTACCTGTTTCTTTCCACACAGTCCTATCTGTGGATTAAGGTAAGGATCTACATCTACCTGTTTCTTTCCACACAGTCCTATCTGTGGATTAAGGTAAGGATCGACATCTACCTGTTTCTTTCCACACAGTCCTATCTGTGGATTAAGGTAAGGATCTACATCTACCTGTTTCTTTCCACACAGTCCTATCTGTGGATTTAGGTAAGGATCGACATCTACCTGTTTCTTTCCACACAGTCCTATCTATGCATTAAGGTAAGCATCTCCATCTATTTCTACAAGGGAAACATCATTGATCTAGTTTTCCCTTTGAACACAGCCTTCCCTGTGGATGAAGAGAAGCATCACTGCTACCTTTTGCTTTGCAGCGCTTGCCATCCGGCTCCTTGACGTAGAACTTGGGACAGGAGCACTTGTAGGACCCCATGGTGTTCTGGCAGTAGTGGCTGCAGGGGAAGGAGGTGTTGCACTCGTTCACATCTACAACAAGAAGTTGGGTTTGGTAGTTGATGGTTTACACAAGTATTTGAAATGGTTCCTTTACCTGGCATAACTTCTTTGATTAGAGACATGTACAAGTCTTTCATCGTATATACATAATGAAATATTTCTACTGCACTTCTGATGTATAAGGAGACTATGCTTGTCGTAAGAGGCGACTAACGGGATCGAGTGGTCAGGCTCGCTGACTTGGTTGATGCATGTCATCATATCAAATTGCATGGATAGATGCTCATGATATCAATCACTGGATTGTCTGGTCCAGACTCGATTATTTACAGACTGCTATCATATAAGCTGGAATATTGCTGAGTACGGCGCTAAACAAACAACAACACAACAACCTGGCCTTGATGAGTGAGTGAGTGAGTGAGTATGGTTTTATGCTGCTTTTAGCAATATTTCAGCACTATCCCGGCGGGGGACACCAGAAATGGGCTTCACACATTGTACCCTCCTTGATTCATGAACCTGGCAACCCTGATTAGATTCTGTGAAATCTAATGTAAAAACAAAGCATCTAGGAGGTTGAACAATACCCTGTGATGAGACACCTACCAACACAAGTAACCTTGTCCTCATCGAGCTTGTAACCATGGCGACAATAACACTCGAAACCGATCTTCTTGTCCTTGCACTTCTGAGTGCAGTAGGTGCGGTTCTTGTGGTGGGCGGTAGACAAGCACTCATTGATCCCTGGGACAACAACAGATGCAGCTATAGTCAGTGTAAGTCAATCTAGATACAATAACCATCCTGAATCTCACACCAGTGGCTTTTCATATGAAATATATCAACACAAATTGAAAAAAATCTAATACTCCAAGGTTTGCCAGTGAGACTGAAACGTTTATGGACAAATGTTGGTATATATGCCAAAGGCAGATCCAGAGGATGCGTCAAGCGGGGCCGGATCCCCCCTTTTGAAAACCCAATGTAGTATGTTGTAGACAGTAAATTGACAGAGAGGATTTTGATATTTTGGACCCCTCCATTTTAAAAAGGCTGGATCGCCCTTGCATGATATCAAAAGACACAAAATTATTCATCCAACTTTTTCAGTTTGTAAGCAGAAAAAATCATGTGTTGTGTGTAAGAAATACAGATAACCAGCTTCAGAGACATTAGTCACCACTCCTTAACCTGCAAGAAGACTCGTCCCCCCACTGTCGATGAACGTTATGTGTGAAAGACTCGTCCCCCCACTGTCGATGACGTTATGTGTGAAAGACTCGTCCCCCCTATCGATGAACGTTATGTGTGAAAATACCACAAACTAACCAGAATGTGCGAATGACTTCAAGTACTTCTGTCAAAGTATCCCTCAGGAATAATTTTTTATTTTTCATATGTATTTCATTTAAAAGTATACCCAAGAAACAGTTAAATATGTTCAATCACACTGTATAAATTGTAAGTCCCGATGTGTTTTCAAGAGCATATATGGAACATATATGATATATGGGGGAAATATACGCGAATCATTATGCAACGAGCTGACAATTTGTTTAACTATGCCCATTTGCGCTTTGACGAAACCCAGTCGCAAAAATGGCCACGAGGGGGGCACAAGTCACTATTTGGCTTGTCCCGGAATAACACGAGCTGGTCACGAATGCTTCAGTGCCAAGTTTGATTGTGATGTCATGGTAACCTATGATATAACAATAGTCTGCAAAGCATTGTGATGCAATTTCATTGCAGCTATATCTCCTGTGGAAGACAGTCATGGGTGATAAAACAATGTAACTTCTTTCATCACAAAAATATTTGAGATTCAAGTCTAATGGGTGAGAATTAGAAGTAATGGTCTGCATACTCTGCAGACTTCCATCAATCATTCTGTCATCACGCTGATAACTCACCGCAGTTGTCTGGTTCATCTGACATGTCCCCGCAGTCGTTGTTACCGTTGCAGACGAGTTCGTCGTCGATACAGACGTTGTTCTGGCACTGGAATTGTGTCACGTTTCCACATGGCAATACTTCACAGTTCTTCTCATCTGAATGATCGGGGCAGTCGAAGTAGTTGTCACAGCGCTCTTCAGCGGGGATACACTTGCCTTTGTTGGCACACTGGAACTCATTGGGGGCACAGCGCTGGTCCGCTGGGGAGGAAGAGGAGCAGGCTGGGGTGAGTGAGGGAGTCAGGTTTAGAGCTGCCTTGATCAGTATATCACTAATATCATGTCAGTTTAATCTTTGTTTGTTTGTTTGTTTGTTTAACGCCGCACAAAGCAATATTCCAGCTACATGATGGCGGTCTGTAAATACTCAAGTCAGAACCAGACAATCATAAGCATCAATCTACGCTATTGGGATAAGATGACATGCATCAACCAAGTCAGCGAGCCTGACCATCCGATCCAGTAAGTCACCTCTTACAACAAGCATAGTCGCCTTTTACAGCAAGCACCTGTTGCTGAAGACCTCTTCTACCCTGGATCTTCACAGGTCATCAGTTTAATCAACACATGAGATGGCCTAAGTGATGCAGATACTGAACTGAAAACTTGATCAAACATACAAGTCAGCTGACAAACCAATCATCAAATTCAAGACATGATGAGAAACTATACTACTCCAAGAAAAGTTTAGGACCATCTGATTCTTTCACATCACTGGCATGACAGATTAACTATAGTACAGAAACATTTGGCGGCCCTTAACTTGTCTCAGTGGTATATGACCAAGGGATCCTGGGATGGCCAGGGGATGCAGCTCTGCACAGTAGTGCCTTGGAGAACTGGACTATTAAGTAAATTTGGCGTAACAACGCTTTGAACAGTATGTCACTTATAGCTCAGCCTGTCAGCTTGTTATGGGAGGACATTCAGAAGTGATGCAGGTCTTAAAGACATTTATAACTGTGTTGAGACCCGCCTGATCCTTGTTTTGGTCAGTATCCGACCCTGACAATCTGGCTCAGGCGTTCCTCAGATCTTAGGATGGAATTTGTTATTTAAGGGAGTCAATTTAAATACCAAAGTCAGCAATAGCTCATACATAATGAACAAGAAAAGGTTTGGGACCATGAGTGAGTGAGTGAGTTGGGTTTAACGCCGCTTTTAACATGATTACAGTTATATCGCGGCATGTCAGCTTAATGTGGGAGGAAAGCCCGAAGTGATGCAGGTCTCAGACATTTACAACTTCGGTGAAACCCACAAGCACGGGTATGGTGCTGACAAACCTAGAAACATAATCGGGGCGAGCCAGGATTCGAACCCACAATCATAGGTTTCTGGTGTGCCCAAGGGATGCAACTCTGCACAGCGATACGCTCCGCCTTAGGCGACTGGGCCACCCGTGCCCCCTTTGGGATCATGAAATGTTTTGGAGATATTTTAATGATATTGTGTGCTCAATCTTCACTACAAAAAAATATCCCCAAAATGAACATGATCCCTACCCTTTTTGCTCATTACACAGAAGTACATCTTGAACCGTGCTCTAACCCAGGAGTAGACAATCTACGGCCGTAAGAGCATCAATCAGATAACGCCATCGTATGAGTGAAGGCACAGTAGTTGTTTGGTGATTGCTCCATTAAAAAACACCAACAAGGAAGTTTTAAACAAATGTTATGTTTACACACCACAAGATTGAGGTTCGTCCGAGTTGTCTCCGCAGTCGTCGTCATGGTCACAGTAGAAGGCCATGCGAATACAGCGCTTGTTGGAGCAGGAGAATTCATCAGCCTCGCAGTGAGGAACTGAAACATGACAGCTTTGTCAGGGCATGGAAACAGACATTTACATAGTGAGGGACTGAAACATGTCGGCTTGGTCAGGGCATGGAAACAGACATTTACACAATGAGGGACTGAAACATGTCGGCTTGGTCAGGGCATGGAAACAGACATTTACATAGTGAGGGACTGAAACATGTCGGCTTGGTCAGGTCATGGAAACAGACATTTACACAGTCATGGACTGAAACATGTCGGCTTGGTCAGGTCATGGAAACATTTACATAGTGAGGGACTGAAACATGTCGGCTTGGTCAGGGCATGGAAACATTTACATAGTGAGGGACTGAAACATGTCGGCTTGGTCAGGGCATGGAAACAGACATTTACATAGTGAGGGACTGAAACATGTCGGCTTGGTCAGGTCATGGAAACAGACATTTACACAGTCATGGACTGAAACATGTCGGCTTGGTCAGGTCATGGAAACATTTACATAGTGAGGGACTGAAACATGTCAGCTTGGTCAGGGCATGGAAACATTTACATAGTGAGGGACTGAAACATGTCGGCTTGGTCAGGGCATGGAAACAGACATTTACATAGTGAGGGACTGAAACATGTCGGCTTGGTCAGGTCATGGAAACAGACATTTACACAGTCATGGACTGAAACATGTCGGCTTGGTCAGGGCATGGAAACATTTACATAGTGAGGGACTGAAACATGTCGGCTTGGTCAGGGCATGGAAACATTTACACAGTGAGGGACTGAAACATGTTGGCTTGGTCAGGGCATGGAAACATTTACATAGTGAGGGACTGAAACATGTCGGCTTGGTCAGGGCATGGAAACAGACATTTACATAGTGAGGGACTGAAACATGTCGGCTTGGTCAGGGCATGGAAACAGACATTTACATAGTGAGGGACTGAAACATGTCGGCTTGGTCAGGTCATGGAATCAGACATTTACACAGTCATGGACTGAAACATGTCGGCTTGGTCAGGTCATGGAAACATTTACATAGTGAGGGACTGAAACATGTCGGCTTGGTCAGGGCATGGAAACATTTACATAGTGAGGGACTGAAACATGTTGGCTTGGTCAGGGCATGGAAACATTTACATAGTGAGGGACTGAAACATGTCGGCTTGGTCAGGGCATGGAAACATTTACATAGTGAGGGACTGAAACATGTTGGCTTGGTCAGGTCATGGAAACAGACATTTACACAGTGAGGGACTGAAACATGTCGGCTTGGTCAGGGCATGGAAACATTTACATAGTGAGGGACTGAAACATGTCGGTTTGGTCAGGGCATGGAAACATTTACACAGTGAGGGACTGAAACATGTGGTTTTGTCAGGGCATGGAAACAGACATTTACACAAGAACACGTCAGACATCTGGTATCTGAAATATTCCAATATTTCTAGGATTTCGACAACAATTACGACCAATGGTTTAGTTTTATAATTAAGTCACATGTACGATCTGAATTTACCTGGGCAGTCAGCAAATGTGTGCCCCTCGTCAGCACCATCGATACAGTCCGTGTCACGATCACACTTCCAGGTAAGCGGGATGCACCGACCACTTTGACACTGGAACTTGTTGGGATCACACGTGCGGTTTTCTGACAACATATATATAGGTAATTAAACTGGAATAAAGAAATGGATGTACCCAGCAAATTTACTGTCATGTGACCTTAACATCAAGCACGTTACAACAATCTTTCCCATGTATCTGAAGGATTTTCAAAGGATATTACTACAAATTTAACAAAAAATAATATTTAACTTAATAATTTAATTTAAATTAATAAATTCAGGCGATGCTGAAAACCCTCATAAGCTCAGAAAGGTTCTGAAATAGTAAACACAAGTTGTAATAACTACTGACTGCAGAGGTCACCCTCGTCGCTCTCGTCGGGGCAGTCTGGGTGGCCATCACACTGCCAGGTGCTGGGGATGCAGGTGGCGTCCTCACACTTGAACTGGTTCTCATCACAGAGATAGGCTGGAACAAAGTCACACCGACAATAGCAACAACTAGTATTCGAGCACTCAGCATTTTAAACAGTCTCTAACAAATGCTTGCTATGACTGAGAAGGGGAATAGTTTAAAGCTATTAGGCTTAAAAAAATAAAAGAATTGGTTCTCAGGCAATGACTTTTGAAAACATACTGTGGGAAGCGCCTCCCTACATAAACAAGCACACAAACTCCTATTGCCACCATGACCATAACACGAGATGCGCAGTAAAGCAGTGCGCAAGTAAAGGGAAGTAACTGTGTGTTAGATTGGATCACATTGTTTTTAAGTATTATGATTTTTTAAATTTTTTTTACTTTGTGACTTTATGATGATGTGGGTGTTGCCTGAGAACCAAGACTTTTATATTTTTTAGGCTTACATAATTTTCAATCAGGAAACCAAGTTTAAGAGACATGACAGGGGACAGGGGACTGGGGACAGGGGGCTGGGGACAGGGGACTGGGGACAGGGGACAGGGGACAGGGGACTGGGGACTGGGGACAGGGGACTGGGGACTGGGGACTGGGGGCTGGGGACAGGGGACTGGGGACAGGGGACAGGGGACTGGGGACAGGGGACTGGGGACAGGGGGCAGGGGACTGAGGGGGACAGGGGACTGGGGACTGGGGACAGGGGACAGGGGACTGGGACTGGGGGGACAGGGGACTGGGGACTGGGGACAGGGGACTGGGGACAGGGGACAGGGGACAGGGGACTGAGGGGGACAGGGGACTGGGGACAGGGGACAGGGGACTGAGTGGGACAGGGGACTTGGGACAGGGGACAGGGGACTGGGGACAGGGGACTGAGGGGGACAGGGGACTGGGGACAGGGGACAGGGGACTGAGGGGGACAGGGGACAGGGGACTGAGGGGGACAGGGGACTGAGGGGGACTGGGGACAGGGGACAGGGGACAGGGGACTGGGGACAGGGGACTGGGGACAGGGGACAGGGGACAGGGGACTGGGGGGACAGGGGACTGGGGACTGGAAACTGGGTACTGGGACATCTGCCCTGGACCAATTAAGAATGGGAAATAACTCTCCTGCCCTGGAATGAGGATTCTTCTGAAGCCGATTACAAAGAGGACATCACAAGATGACACAACACGTCTACTCACTGCAGTTCTTCTCGTCGGAGTTGTCCCCACAGTCATTGTCCTTGTCACAGTTCCACTGAGGGGGTATGCAGCTCCCGGACTTGCAGGCGAACGCTCCGTCCGGACACGGTGTGTCTGCTGTTGGATGAGTGAGTGAGTGAGTGAAAGAGTATGGTTTTACGCCGCTTTTAGCAATATTCCAGCAATATCACAGCGGGGGACACCAGAAATGGGCTACACACATTGTACCCATGTCTGGAATAGAGCCCAGGTCTTCAGCATGATGAGCAAACGCTTTAACCACTAGGCTACCTGACTGCCCCCGCTGATGGATGAACCATGACATCCAGTCAGACATGTTGTAGCTTCGACCATATTGGTTTTATGTTTTGTTTGTTGTTTAACACCGCAACCAGCAATATTCCAGCTAAAGGACAGCAGTCAGGAAATAATGGAGTCTGGACCAGACAATCCAGTGATTGATATCATGAGCATCAATCTACACAATTGGTATACAATGACATGCATCAACGGAGCCTGACCATCAAATCCTGTTAGTTGCCTCTTACGACAAGCATAGTCGCCTGTTACAGCAAGCATGGGTTGCTGAAGACCTATTCTACCCCAGATCCTCACGGCAAGTAGGGGTTGCTGAAGACCTATTCTACCCAAGATCATCACGGGGGACAAGCATGGGTTGCTGAAGACCTATTCTACCCCAGATCCTCATTGGGGACAAGCATGGGTTGCTGAAGACCTATTCTACCCCGGATCTTCATGAGTCAATATTGGTTCAAAGGACTATACATGTGAGTCAGCTTGGTGTAACACCAATTTGAATGGTATTCCAATTATATCACAGCGTGTCAGTTCAATGTGAGTGGAAATCTTAAAGTGATGTAGGTCTTAGATCTCTACCATTTTCATGAAATCCACAAGCACATGTATGGTGCTTACAACTCAACAATCATTATTAAGATGTTTTGGGGTTAAAACTTGGAACACCTAATATAGCGACTCACAGGTTTACCCCTGGCCTTACATACACTATTAAAATCAGACTTCTTCAATATGGACCTGTTAGAGGAGAATTCATTCTCTAGGGGCCTGCTAGAGGTGAATTCATTCTCACTAGGGGCCTGTTAGAGGTGAATTCATTCTCACTAGGGGCCTGTTAGAGGTGAATTCATTCTCTAGGGGCCTTCTAGAGGTGAATTCATTCTCCATGGGCATGCAAGAGGTGAATTCAATCTCTATGGGCCTGTTAGAGGTGAATTCATATACAGAGCTACTTTTTGTAAATGTGAAGACTTTTCGGCTACTATCAGATGTGACTATTTCTCACTACGTTTGCCACAGTCCTCCTCGTCACTGTTATCCCAACAGTCGTTGCTGCCGTCACACTTCCAGCTGGGGTAGATGCAGGCGGACGTCGTGTTGCAGGAGACCAGACCCTCCAGGAATTCCCCGTCGATCTCCAGCTCCGAGCATGTCAGGTCTGAAACACACGCAGGTACACAGCCATGTCAGCCTGGGATGCACCTGGATCACCTGGATCACCTGGATCACCTGGATTACCTGGCTAATACACTTCAATGTGAATGTGACATTAGACCATCATCGGTTACCTCCCTTTACTCCCTCCAACTTCAATCCTGGAATCACTTCATTCACTCCTAGTCCATTAAACTTACTTCTTGTTTGTCTGTTTGTTGTTTAACACTGCACTATTAGCAATATTCCAGCTATATGACGTCTGTCTGTAAATAATCGTGTCTGGACCAAACAAACCAGTGATTGACATCAAGAGCATCGATCAACACAATTGGTATACGATAACAAGCATCAACCAAGTCAGCAAGTCTGACCACTCAGTCCTGTTAGTTGCCTCTTACGAAAAGTATAGTCGCCTCTTACGACAAACATGGGTTGCTGAAGACCAATTCTAACATGGATTTTCACGGAGTTAACCTACTTTATTTTGTGATCGTAATGAAAGGAGATGCCACTTACTACATCCAATTTCATCGGAGTGGTCCGAGCAGTCGCTGTCCCGATCACACCTGTACTTGAGGTTGATACACCTGCCGTTGGCACACTGGAACTCGTTGACCTTGCAGGGGCACTTGTACTCATCCGACTCATCATCCGAGCCACAGTCGGTGTTGCCGTCGCAGATCTTGTCGATGGTGATACAGCGCCCGGTCTTGTTGCACGTGAAGTAGTCCGCTGGGCACTGCCTGGTCCCCACTACAGATAAAACACAGTCCGTGAAGCGTCGGGGAGGCACCAAGCGGTGAGGTAAACGCCACTTTACACATGACAGGTGAGGTGAACTAGGGTTTACCGTGGCATCCATGATTATTGTACTTACACAGCGACATGCATGGACACTACCCTCATTCTAGAGGGAAAAGTGCAGAAGAGAATTAAACGAAATACTGAATTTAACTGATTCTTTTTAGAATTTGCTGTTTTATGCTGCAGTCAGCACTATTCCAACTGTATCGCGGCAGCCTGTAAATAATCAAGTCTGGCGTGCCTGCAGCATGGACAACTCATGCCACCAGAACGTGCCAGCCAAGTCACCTGACCACCTTGTACATTCTGATCGCCTCTCACAATGAACATGGATTACTGGGGACCAATTCTACAACGTAAATTTTTATTGGAACATCTGAGAGTACAAGTAGGAGCAGAAGGCCTGAAGATGTTGTCATGTTAATAGTTTTCAATATTGACCTGGCACATTGCCAACTTGATTACAGAAGCGTAGGTACAAAAGTACACACTTGTCCTTGGTTCCGTATCAGTATGAACTATCTAAGTATCCGTACCAAAAGCTGAGTAGTATATACGAAGTGTACTGACCACAAAGGGCTGGGTCCTCATCGCTGGCATCGAGGCAGTCGTTGATGATGTTGCATGTCTTGCTGATGTCAACACATCTCTTTTTGTCATCACACACAAAGTCATTCATGCCACAACCACTAACAACCGATGCATCTGCCAACAGATGAAAAAGATTAAAGTAAAAATTACTTTTACACATGCAAGAAGCTTGGGAAGGGAGATACTATATGTGGCAGAACTAATTATGGATAGTTGACAGTGAAGAGGACATCTGTTGACAATCTGAAAATCTTTATAGCGTATTGACAGCCAAAATAGAGGAATTCAACAATAATGTAAATAGGTAGGGTAATTATAAATTTAACATTCTTTAACACTTTGTCCAGCTCTGGGGGTCTGACCATCCTTGATTTTTTTGCTGACACACCCGTGATGGGATAACACATCCAAGGGACTGAAAGATTCCGTGGACAGTTTCATAAAGAAATACTGCAAGTCTTTTTTAAAGAGATCAGGAATGGATTCAACAATGAAGTGATGTCGTTATTCAAGTCAAAGGTGTTTCAACAGAAATGACAAGAATAATTAGATTGAATCAGATTACAGTGGCATGGACTGACACACATGGTAACAACTGAAACCTCCCATTAAGATGGTCACAGACAACTCATATCTTTATCTATGTACATCATATTTCTTTCGGAATGCCATTTTTTATTCCATGAGTGAGTGAGTGAGTATGGTTTTACGCCGCTTTTAGCAATATTCCAGCAATATCACGGCGGGGGACACCAGAAATGGGCTTCACATATTGTACCCATGTCGGGAATCGAACCCGGGTCTTCGGCGTGACGAGCAAACGCTTTAACCACGAGGCTACCCGACTGTCCCTTTTTATTCCATGAGATTTATGAATATGTTTTATGACACAGGTTTCCAGGGCCAGCTACCTACCAACACATCGCATCTTGTCCTTCAGGAGAACGTGCCCCTCACGACAGCTGCACACTGGCTCACCATGCGTATTTGCCGTGCAGATCTCGTCACAGCCGAACTTGTTGCCATGGCAAGGATTCGTGGTACCTGCAGTCGGAGTCAGAATGTGAGGGAAGGTGGAGGTTATTACAGGTCTCAAGCACATTATTTCAGACCTGGGTCGGGGCCTGTTTCACACTGCAATCGTAGCGGTACAACTGTCGTAAATCTATGTTAAAGTAAGGGAGTTACATTCATCTTAGAGCTAAGACCGCCTTGTGGAACAGGCCCAGTTGTTAGTCAGTGTTGCAGTAAGGGAGCTACGTTCTCAGTCTTAGAGCTAAGACCCCCTTGTGGAACAGGCCCAGTTGTTAGTCAGTGTTGCAGTAAGGGAGCTACGTTCTCAGTCTTAGAGCTAAGACCCCCTTGTGGAACAGGGCCCAGATTCACAAAGCAGTGTCAGTAGTAAGTCAGTGTTGAAGTGAGTGAGTGAGTGAGTGTGTGAGTGAGTGTGTGAGTGAGCGAGTATGGTTTTACACCGGTTTTAGCAATATTCCAGAAATATCATGGCAGGGGGGCACCACAAATGGGCTTCACACTTTGTACCCATGTGGTGAATCGAACCTGTGTCTTCGGGGTGACGAGCGAACGCTTAACCACTAGACTACCCGACCGCCCCCAATGTTGAAGTGAGGGAGTATAAGTACATATATGTGAAGGTAGCTGTTTGAGGACGGGAATCAAATCGCGATATTCGTGGGATTATGATTCATGTACTTTATGGCAGGGTTGTTAGCTTGGGAATCTGTGAGGACAACACGATGGAACACTGTAGCTTTGTGTAGTGACAACTCAATAGAGTTATGGTTACAATGGCTTGAGATGGGGATGCTTACAGTCGTTGGTGTCGTTGGTGACGGCCATGATGCCCATGGGCTGCCGCTTGATGCCCTTCCGGAGCCACGTGAGGCCCGACCCTGTGTACTTGTTGGCACGGAGGACAGCACGCAGCATCCAGTCTGTCCAGTAGATGAAGTCTCCATAGACGGCAATGCCAAAGGAGTGTTGGGGAATCTTGGTCACAATTATCTGTAACAAGATGGCTGACAATCAACAATGAGCTTTCTGTAACAGTGTGAAGTCATGTTTAAAGATGACATTTGAGTATTACAACCCTTGCACATTTATCAAATTGCAACCATATCTGGATTACGATCTGGTAACTGAACACAATATAGAAGGAGGTTACTCCAACAAACTTTCCAACTTTGACTCAAGTGGCAACATTATCACATGAAGATGTCTTCATTCTCAAGCATCAGCATTTATAATAAGACAGATCCAACAGTTAAGACAAGGACCAAGAACTATAGTCTCACCACTCGGTTACTGCCATCAACATTTATAGACAGAGCCAACAGTTAAGACAAGGACCAAGAACTATAGTCTCACCACTCGGTTACTGCCATCAGCATTTATAGACAGAGCCAACAGTTAAGACAAGGACCAAGAACTATAGTCTCACCACTTGGTTACTGCCATCAGCATTTATAGACAGAGCCAACAGTTAAGACAAGGACCAAGAACTATAGTCTCACCACTCGGTTACTGCCATCAACATTTATAGACAGAGCCAACAGTTAAGACAAGGACCAAGAACTATAGTCTCACCACTCGGTTACTGCCATCAACATTTATAGACAGAGCCAACAGTTAAGACAAGGACCAAGAACTATAGTCTCACCACTCGGTTACTGCCATCAGCATTTATAGACAGAGCCAACAGTTAAGACAAGGACCAAGAACTATAGTCTCACCACTCGGTTACTGCCATCAACATTTATAGACAGAGCCAACAGTTAAGACAAGGACCAAGAACTATAGTCTCACCACTCGGTTACTGCCATCAGCATTTATAGACAGAGCCAACAGTTAAGACAAGGACCAAGAACTATAGTCTCACCACTCGGTTACTGCCATCAGCATTTATAGACAGAGCCAACAGTTAAGACAAGGACCAAGAACTATAGTCTCACCACTCGGTTACTGCCATCAACATTTATAGACAGAGCCAACAGTTAAGACAAGGACCAAGAACTATAGTCTCACCACTCGGTTACTGCCATCAACATTTATAGACAGAGCCAACAGTTAAGACAAGGACCAAGAACTATAGTCTCACCACTCGGTTACTGCCATCAGCATTTATAGACAGAGCCAACAGTTAAGACAAGGACCAAGAACTATAGTCTCATCACTCGGTTACTGCCATCAACATTTATAGACAGAGCCAACAGTTAAGACAAGGACCAAGAACTATAGTCTCACCACTCGGTTACTGCCATCAAATTCGCATCTCTCTATCTTGTCCAGTCGGGCGTCGGTCCAGTACAGCTTCTGGGCACGGTGGTCCACGGTCAGGCCGTTCGGGGTCCGCACGTCCTCTGTGATGATCGACTTGGGTTTGTACCCGGTCAAGAAGGCCGACTGGATGCTCGGCTTCTGGTCATTCCAGTTGGTCCAAAACAATTTGCTGCGGAAGGAATTTCAGAGTGAGATATTTTCAACCTATAATCTTGGAGGTCCATTTAAAACAAACTTCAAAACTAGCACTAAAACATGTTGGTTAATCTTCTGCAAAGGAAACAGAGTTAGGGAATGCTAGATCATGAGCTGGTATAAAGCTGCTTTATTTCAGTGTATTGTCAGCTTAATGCAGGAGAGCAAGCTACTTCCCAGCGCATGACACCTTCGTTACACTCTCAGTAACATCGCTGCCACCAGCCCTTGGCTAGGCCATTGCAAGAATCTTGAAATTTGCTCTTTAATCCCAACTGTAGTAATGTTTATACTTTTGTTTATGTCTTTGGGAATGCCATCATATTTCATTTTGAAAAGGTTTACGACTGACCATGTTTTTCAGATGAATTTACTTTGTTGTTTGTATAATCAGATTGGTTCAAGATAGCATACTAATGGAAAATCAACCAACTTCTCCCTTACATTATTACTTTATCAATTACATGATGGTTTTAATGAAATAGAAATTCAAATTGACAAACAAAGAAAGTAATATAGCAGCGGTTAGTGTATTCGGCATCATGACAGTCGTTACTTGTTTGTAAACATAACGGTCATTAGGTTGCGAGTTGAACTCCAAACATAGCTGTGGCCACCTATCACAGTGGGGAGTTTTGACTGGTGGCATCGATAGTATAGAGCGCTCTGCAAATGGGCTATAACTGTGAGGAGGTTGGCAGGATTGAAGCATGAAGTGATACAGGTGAGTATGGAATACTGTAAGGGACATTCTCAAGACCTTAACCATTCACAACAAGCTAAATATGCTAGAAGTGCAAGAACGCGAGAATGTGACAATGTCCCTTGCAACGTTCCATGATCACCGGAGCTGACAAAACAAAAATCATAATCAGGCAAAGTGGAAAATTTCAAATAAATTGTATATTTATATACTTATCCTATCTCAACACTACGCATTTCTTCATTCTTCTTTCGATCCTATGTGCTGGGTGTGTTCGGGTGAATTGTTTTTAGAAGCTGGAAACTTTGTTCAATCGCATTTCCTCATAGGATCAAAGGAAGAAATGCATAGTGTAAGATAGGATAAGTGTCAAAATTCTAGGCTTGACACAAAGAATTATAGGACTCCAACATGCCAAAGGGAAGAAAATTGTGCAGAATAAAGTGTGTCAGCCTCAGAAGACCTTGTCACCTCGTCACTTAGTTATAGCAAATTATATCCATTACAATTTTGCACTTACTTCTGACAGACATCTATGACGATAGCCCGGGGATGATCCTCAGTGGTGAGCTGGATGATGACTTTAACCTGTCTTTCCTTGGGCGGCTTACGTAGGTTGATCTTGCTGATGGAGGAGTTGGTGTAGCTGGTCCAGTACAGGTCCCCCGTGTCGGGGTCAAATGCCAGCCCCTCTGCTGCTCCCACTCCTGAAACAGGTCAGAGCTAGTTACAACCAACAGAAACAGGTCAGAGCTAGTTACAACCAATAGAAACAGGTCAAAGCTAGTAACAACCAATAGAAACAGGTCAAAGCTAGTTACAACCAATAGAAACAGGTCAAAGCTAGTTACAACCAATAGAAACAGGTCAGAGCTAGTTACAACCAATAGAAACAGGTCAGAGCTAGTTACAACCAACAGAAACAGGTCAGAGCTAGTTACAACCAACAAAAACAGGTCAAAGCTAGTTACAACCAATAGAAACAGGTCAGAGCTAGTTACAACCAACAAAAACAGGACAAAGCTAGTTACAACCAATAGAAACAGGTCAAAGCTAGTTACAACCAACAGAAACAGGTCAGAGCTAGTTACAACCAATAGAAACAGGTCAGAGCTAGTTACAACCAACAAAAACAGGTCAAAGCTAGTTACAACCAACAAAAACAGGTCAAAGCTAGTTACAACCAATAGAAACAGGTCAGAGCTAGTTACAACCAACAGAAACAGGTCAAAGCTAGTTACAACCCATAGAAACAGGTCAAAGCTAGTTACAACCAATAGAAACAGGTCAAAGCTAGTTACAACCAATAGAAACAGGTCAAAGCTGGTAACAACCAACAAAAACAGGTCAAAGCTTGTTACATCCGATAAAAACAGATCAAAGCTAGTTACAACCAACAGAAAGGTCAGAGCTATAGTTACAACCAACAGCTGAAGGCTTAATACAACTGACAAACAGTTACAACTGAAAATCATTGGGACAAACTGTTGTCTTGGAACACTTTGGCTTTATTGTGTGAACATTTGACGGAGTTTCGCTTAAATCCCATCATTAGACCATAAACACAAGTTCCACACAAACCTTCAACAATCACTGTAATATCCGACCCATTGTAGGACACTGACTGAATGTCTCCTCTCTGGATGTCGCTGTAGAAGATCCTCTGAGAGGCGTGGTCCATGGCCAGTCCTATGACATTCTTCATGTATGTGGCGTTATGGATGGGCTTGATAGGGGGGTTGGGATCGGGCTTCAAGATGGCGTTGGGGTCGGGCTTGTCCTTCATGTGGATACTCTGGAGGGAGGTCACTTCCGAGAACAGCAGGAACTCAGTGTATTCTGAAGAACGAGCAAGTCGGTTGGGGCTAACAAAGCTTTCAAATGCCTTTGGTATATGAGCTAGTGTTTTCACATAAAAGTACTAATAATGACACCATAAATATATTTAGTGCATAATAATATATGTGTAGATAGGAAAGAAATAATTAACAAAACAGTAAACTTTTAAACAAAATTGTATAAAAGTGACCACAGTGAAAATTGGATAGAAGAACTAGATACGTTTTATAAATATTGACACAAAATATCAGCTGATAAAATGCAAACATGTGAAGGTCAAACTTTTTTTGCCAAATGTGCTCAGGCATTAAAACATGAAAAATAGAAAAATCCTAGGATGAGATGGCTTCTCTGTAGAGTTGATCATGTTTTCTTGAAATATATTGGCATTTCTAAGATCGATAAAATATGCTGGTGAAAACGAAACCCTATCAACTTTCAAAGGCAGGGTATAATTAATACATGTATACCTCAAGAAGGACACGACCATCATTACTTAAAAATTGGTGCCCTATTAATCTGATAAATGTTGATCACAAAATAGCAGTAAGCGCTGTTGCTTATAGAATGAAACAAGTTCTACCAGATATAATGAGTGAGACCCAAACTGGCTTTTTGCAAAATAGATTTATCGGTGAAAATACTAGTATATTATATGACCTCATGAACTACATTGAAATGAACGAAATACCAGGTCTATTAGTTACTGATGCCTTGAAAAAGTGTTCGCTACAACTGAACGGGATTTCGTGGATAAGGCTTTAGAAAGTTTTAATTTTGGACCTTCTTTCAGAAATTGGGTCGACATTTTCAATTACACAGTACATGTTTTAGTTCAACCATTAATGCAGGCCATATTTCAGATATTTTTAACCTTGGTAGAGGCTGTAGGCAAGGCGATCCACTGTCACCGTATCTATTTCTAGTATGTGCAGAATTAATGTCAATTTCTATAAACGTAAAACTATTAGGCTAAACAAAATAATAGTCGTGGTTCTCAGGCACACCCCCAATCATCATAAAGTCTGCAGCACGTTTTGTTTTTATTTCCATATTAAAAAAATATATAAAAATCCTAATACTTCAACACAATGCACAAAAAAAATTGGAAAATGGAAACAAAGACGAAACATGCAATGAACTTTATGATGTGGGCAGTGCCTGAGAACCAAGACTATTATTTTGTTTAGCCTTAAAGGAATTAATATAAATGGCATTAAATATACTGTATTTCAATACGCAGATGGTGCAAACTCTACTCTAGATGGAACAGAAACCAGTTTTAAGGTTGTTATCTATGAAACAGCCTTGGCAGCCCCACCTACCTTCACACTTGCGGCCATCGGAGCTCAGCTTGCCGTAGGAGCAGGCACAACTGGCATCGGACCCTCTGTACAAACACAGCTGCTCACAGCCATATTTGTTCTTGCTGCATACATTGGTGCCTGGAAACACAGCGAGACAAACATACAGGAATACTTGCTTCAGGGTGAGTGAGGGAGTTGGGTTTAACACTGTTTGTGACAGTATTTTAGTTACATCGGATGTGCCGGCTTGATGTGGCAGGAGGCATGACGGGATGCAAATAATCAGCAAATTACAGTCCTTGGCAGCCATGCCCCCACAAGCTTCAAAGAATATTTGAGCAACCAAATTTAATGCCTTCTTAAGTTCTTTTCAACTGTTTAAACAGATTCATTAGGACATTCTTACTTAATTTCATTATCAGAATGGCTGTACATCCGATCACAACTAAAACATCCCAGTCCACACACCAGTGGTTCAAAATAATTTATCAATCCAGTTACAAGATTCAACATGACGTCATGCATTATCATAGAAATAAATACTGCAAAGTTAATAATGGTTGCTAAATCTAAGGTTCATCAAGGCATGTTATAGAATCTACAATCTTTTCTGGGCAGATTCAAAATTAACCAATGTGGCCAGGGTAATTCTACCATGGCGATGTAATTCCCTGCATGACCGAGGACTCACCTGTCTGCCTGTGCTCGACTCACCTGTCTGCCTGTGCTTGTCGAGATGTAATTCCCTGTCTGACCGAGGACTTACCTGTCTGCCTGTGCTTGTCGAGATGTAATTCCCTGTCTGACCGAGGACTTACCTGTCTGCCTGTGCTTGTCGAGATGTAATTCCCTGTCTGACCGAGGACTTACTTGTCTGCCTGAGCTTGTCGAGATGTAATTCCCTGCATGACCGAGGACTCACCCGTCTGCCTGTGCTTGTCAAACACCTTGATATCCTTCAGCTTCTGGGGCAGCCCTTGTCTCAGCACCTTCATGTCGCTCCCGTCCTTTTTGTTAGCTCGTGCAATCGACCCGGCCTCCAGCGTTCTGAAACACAACATGAGTGAGTACATGAGTGAGTGAGTGAGTGAGTTTAACTCTGTTTTGAAAAGTATTTCAGTCATATCATAGTGCGTGGAAATCCTGCTGGTTCTAGACTCGCAACACTTTGGTGAAAGCCATGAGCATTTGTACGATTCCCAATAGTGTGGAGGACACTTCCGTCTTCCAGCAACATCTGGTTACCAACTTGTTACATTGTTGCAATAAGTTGTCATTCATTCATACAACTTGTATATTACCTCACACAAAATCTAAAATACAAGTCAAAGAAATAGTTCCATCGCCTGGCTCACAGATCACAGACATAAGCAGCACTCTTGTTGTGGTGCTACATTATTTTGCCCAATTCAAATCCTACTCACGAGTCTGCCCAGTAAACGTAATCATCGTAGACTGTGAGAGACATACAGTCTGTGAGGTTCCGATAAATGACCGTCCTCTTCTTGGACACAATGTCGACACTCTCAATGACATCCAAGTCCTTGTCGCACCAGAACAGCAGGTTGGATTTGTAGTCAATGGTCAGACCGAAGGGGGCCTTGATGTCCGTGTTGATCCAGTCGGTGCGGTTGGACCCATCCAGGTGGGCTCGAACTATCTTTGGCTTGGCTCCACAGTCTGAGAAGAAGATGTAACTGAAACAGAATTGATTACACCATCAGTGATTTCAAAACATAATCGGAATAAGGGGAACAGGAACAGGGAAAACATTACTGTATTTTCTTGAGTACAGTGCGCACCCATGTATAATGAGCACCCCCCTCTTTTGGAGAAGAAAAAAAATTGAATGTCAAGTGCAAAATAAAATTACACCGTAGATCTACCCCTTCAGCGAATTCCGGTAAACAAATGGGTGATGAGAAACTTGGTCAGTACAAATTCGAAATTTGAGATAAAACATCACCAGACATGTTCATTTACCGTTGAAATTTTATTTTTTGTTCTGCTATGCATTGTTTTACATCCAGGGATTAAGATTACCTTGTGTATTTTCTCGTAAACTAAGCCGGAAACAGCAATCAGCTGTACTCACGTTTTCTTGGAATCTACCGGTGATTCGGTCAAGACACACCCAATGATACAACTTTACAGGATTTTAATGCAAGGATCGGCAAAAATTGTATCTGAAACTATTTTTTTTATCAGGAATAATATATCCCAATATCTTGTTAATTTAGTTGCAGCTTTTACTAAACATATTTTAAATAATAATAACCCTAAGCGAAGCAGCTGATCGCTATTGCCGGTTATTATTTTTCACATGGAACCAGTCTGACCAGTCACCGTCAAGGCTCACGCGCACGTGATCGCGTGTTCGCGAGAACTATGTGTTGACATAGAATCGTCACACTATAACAAATATGACTTTTAACGAGTCAAAGTATGGCATTTATGATATATGTATCCATTCTCTGTTAACTAATGTTCGTTTCAAGGCGTCAATAGTGGTAATCTGACCGTGGTTGCTGTTAATAACGGTGAGTTGTGCGATCTTCCGTCCGCTTCACATACGATTTCGCCAAAATTAATAAAAACAATATCAAAAGGAATTTTGAATAAAATTAATGAAATAAGTTACATACATAAGTCCAGATATACAAAGAACACTTTTTATAGCCAGACAGTGTAATTACATGATTAAATTGCGTACTTTAGTATGGATTTGTTGACATGGTATTTCCGGTGTTACATGCTCACGGTAATATCTTTCCATGTGTATCTTTTTCGTGTATAATGCGCACCCCCTTCTACACAGCTGTGTTTTTTGGAAAAAAAGTGCTCACTATACTCAAGAAAATACGGTACTTCCAGACCTTGACCTTAATCAAGACAAAGATCCAACAATTATCTACGTCTTAGGACTGGAAAAGTAAATGTGCAAACGTAACTCGCAATGAATGATGCAAATGTGTTTCACGATAAACTTGACCTTGACCTTGGATACACATATTACAAGGACATCAGATGTAGGTTTTGTAACGATACATGCAGCTATAAAGTTTCATGTCTGTAGCGGTAACCAGAGCTCAATAACTGACAATGATACACCTATGATTTACAAAACCCTGAATGCTGACCTTGACCTTTGACTAATCTTCACCAAAACATTTTCAAACAAGGGCCCTTCGAGAAAAGGCACACACCAAGTTTAATGAAAAAAACATCAATACTTTTTGAGGAAGTGTAACCACAAACTATACTATATATACCTCATGACACACAGATAAAAAAAGAATTCCCCAGGGTCCCATGGGAAAGTACAGAAAAAACTAATCTGTGATGTCAATAATCTGTGTGTAGTAGGCCTCAGACAAAGCAAGCAGTGGTCAATTTTAAACAAAATCTCATACTATATTCATTTTATCAGGATTAATCATGCAACTATTTCCCTCACAACTTCACTGTTCAGTTCGTATATTTCGTTTTGTCAATTGCCGTGATGCGTGACTCACCCCAGCACTGGATGGACTGCGAGGGCCCTTGGTTTCTCCATGTCGCCGTGCATGACGACGTAGCGATTTGAACCATTCAGTGAGGACACTTCTACAGTGTCATGTCCCCTGTCAGTCCAGTAGATGTTGCCAGCGATCCAGTCGACAGCTATCCCCTCGATGCCGTTGATGCCTTCGCTGATGACAGTTTCCCGACCCGTCAGGTCACGCTTGATGCGGGAGATCGTCCGCGAGTTGCTGTCCACCCAGAAGATGGAGTCGGTGTCTGAAAAGAGAGAAAGAGTGAGTGAGTGAGTGACTTTGGACAGCATGTAGCGTAAAGTTGAAGTGATGCAGGTCTTGGATAATTACCACTTTTGTGGAACACACTAGCATGGTTTACTGTCATGACAGATCAATATGGGGCTAATCCAGGATTTGAACCCATGACTAGCTGATCCTGGTACGGCTAAGGGACACAATTCTGTTTTTGTTTGTTTTGTTTGTTGTGACTGAGAGCATGAGCAACAACCCACACCATCAAGGATGACGATAGAACACATACTACCAATCCACAGAACATGACCACAGATCCTCAGCTGTCATCTCTGCAGACACGCATTCCGCAGTCGGAACAGTTCACAACACATCTTTTCTAAACAATAACATCAAACTATAAAGAGATTTCGATCCTGAATCGTTTCAAACAGAAGACGTTTTACTTACAAGCATGGAAGTCCACAGCAGCTGCTAGAGATATTTTTGAGATTGGTGCCAATGCCTCGGTCTTGGGGTCGCCCAATGAGAAGCCCCTGATCTCTGACTCCGTGGAATACAACAGGAAGGACAGGATGCCTTGGCATTTCTCTAAAGTGCTCAAAGTGAAGCCTGCTGTACACTTGCAGATCTTGGACGTCTCGCCAGTCGGCAGGCACATCTGTTCACAGCCACCATTGGACTTATGACAACCGTTGCTCCCTGTGAAAACAATTTACAAAATTGTGTACAAATTGTCTCCCCTTCCCAGAAAGAGTTTCTGTACAACGGACGACGTCGCCAAACAGCCTGGAAAAATGAGTGAGTGTTTGAGTCTGTCGGCAACCAGAACAACAGCTCACACACTTGTGGGTCAAATACAAAGCAATCATTAGAACATTCTGGAAGTTAACCCTGTCAGTTCTAGAAATGGGGAATGAGCAGGAGTTAATTAAAAAATTACTTCAATATTCGTTTTAGAGGAAAAAACATTAAAACTGATGAAAATCCTTGTAGCAGGTCTACGCAAATTGAGCACACTGGTTCAATTATTTATACCTCCATAGACGCAGAAACATATTGAAGTCAATTATTACATATAAAAAAGTCAACAATAATAATTTCACAGGCTTCTTACTAAATCATTAACACAAAATACTTCACAATAATACAAAATCAATGATATCGTAGAGCGCAATAATGCACCCAATACCCCTCCCACCCTATTATCAACCAATCAGAAAACAGAAACCAGCTAGTGGGCATGGTCTACTGTTTTCCTTTTTTACATATGGAAACAAATGCAAAAGTAATAGTTTGGTAAGCCAATCAAATGTCATGGAATCACTTGCAATCAATTGATTACATAACATTACAAGCAAAGGGGCCCTAGAGTGCTTCATGTTTTTTTCATAGTACAACAAAAACTTCACCTTAAAAGGGCCCCTTTACTTATATAGTTAATTGAAAAAACATGATGTATTTAAAGTGAATGAGTAGTGAGTTGGGTTTTATGCCGCTTTAAGCAATATTCCAGCAATATCATTGCGGGGGACAGCAGAAATGGGCTTCATACATTGTACCCAAGATGTTTTTAAAAAATATTTTTAAAAAAAATAAATAAGAAAAATTGGAAAATAGAGAAAACTTTAACGAAGGGAAAGACATGTTTGTTATTACCATCCTTGCGACTGCTGGGGTCGTACACCTGCATGGCGTAGACGTGGGGCGTGTTGTCCCTCATCGACTGCATCTTCTTCTTCTTGGTGTCGAACTTGAGGATGTTGCTGGTGTTGGCCACGTAGATGGTGTTGTCGTAGACTGTCATGGAAACTGGAGACTCGATGTCCATGACATCCCGGGTGTACTGTCTGAGATTGGAACCGTCCAGCTCACAGATGTTGACGGTGTGGTTCTGCCGGCTGATCCAGTACAGCTTGTTGCCCTTCATGTCCACCGTCAAACCTGCAACAGTGGGGGGAGCATTAAGCCTGCAACACTGGGGGGAGCATTAAGCCTGCAACAGTGGTGGGGGCGGGGGGGGGGAGCATTAAGCCTGCAACACTGGGGGAAGCATTATGCCTGCAACACTGGAGGGAGCATTAAGCCTGCAACAGGGGGGGTGGGAGGGGAAATCATTAAGCCTGCAACAGTGGGGGGAGGGGACATTAAGCCTGCAACACTGGGGGTGGTGGGAGGGGGAGCATTAAGCCTGCAACACTGGGGGGGGGGGGGGGGGGAAAGCATTAAGCCTGCAACAGTAGGGGGAGCATTAAGCCTGCAACACTGGGGGGAGAATTAAGCCTGCAACACTGGGGGGAGCATTAAGCCTGCAACATATAGGTGGGGGAGGGGGAGCATTAAGCCTGCAACAGTGGGGGGAGCATTGTACATGCAACATCGACAGTGCCAGAAACATGGGGAGTCCAATCATAGGTCCATGACATTCAAACTTAAGATTAAGTTAAAACTTAACATAAAATATATCTACCTCTTGGAATACTTATATTAGCTCTTCAACCGTTAACCTAAGACTGAGCTATGACAGTTGTAGCAATATATCTCTACCTCTTGGAATACTAATCTTAGTTTGATGTCCAAGTTAGATTGACTGAATGTCAACAGTACTATCACTACTCAAATCACATCTCCTAATGAGTGACCTTCCATGACAGAGTTACGAATAAGCACTGACGAGGCGGAGATGTCCATCAGACTGAAGCCAACTGACCAATCAGCAGTGTTTGTGAGGACCTCACACTTCACATTCCTGAGAGAATATTTATCAATGTACAAACAAACACACTCCCAGGTAGTGAAATGGGGTTCAACGTCGCGTCCAAGATTATTGCACTTAGGCTAAACAAAATAATAGTCTTGGTTCTCAGGCACTGCCCACATCATCATAAAGTTCATTGCATGTTTCGTCTTTGTTTCCATTTTCAATTTTTTTGTGCATTGTGTTGAAGTATTAGGATTTTTTATAAAAAAAATTAATATGGAAATAAAAACAAAACATGCTGCAGACTTTATGATGATGCGGGTGTTGCCTGAGAACCACGACTATTATTTTGTTTAGCCTTATATAGCGACATGCATGCATGTGTGGGTCTGGCTGCTTGTCCTCGTCCCGACTGACGCCCATTTATAGTGCCAGCCCACTGAGATACCATGCCACAGTTTAACACACTGCTAAACGCTCCTCACTTGTCGGGTGTTTGGCGTCCTCGATGATGACTTGAGCGTTGCTTCCATCCATGTTGGCCTTCAGGATGCGGTGCTTGTCCCCTCCCAGGTCAGACCAGAACAACAATCTGGAGCAGCAACAGTGACAGTTGTTACAGAACCAGCAGCACAAGGCTGCTGTCACAATACCAATCTGTAATGTTGACCCCTCCATACCAAACTGTACTGTAGACCCCTCCATACCAATCTGTACTGTAGACCCCTCCATACCAATCTGTACTGTAGACCCCTCCATACCAATCTGTAATGTAGACCCCTCCATACCAATCTGTAATGTAGACCCCTCCATACCAATCTGTACTGTAGACCCCGCCATACCAATCTGTACTGTAGAACCTTCCATACCAATCTGTACTGTAGACCCCTCCATACCAATCTGTAATGTAGACCCCTCCATACCAATCTGTAATGTAGACCCCTCCATACCAATCTGTAATGTAAACCCCTCCATACCAATCCCCACGCCTACCCATCATGTCGTCTCCTGTCCCTGAACCCTTCCAATCCATGATATTGTTCCTTACCCTTTCTAGTTTATGCCATCCCAGCATTTACCAATCCGTAATGTCCTCCCCACTACCCCCACCTCTACAAATCACCTCCCCCCCTACCAATCCGTAATGTCAGCCCTGTCCCCACCTCCCTACCTCTGTGAGTGAGTGAGTGAGTTTGATTTTACGCCGCTTTTAGCATTATTCCAGCAATATCATGGCGGGGGACACCAGAAATGGGCTTCACACATTGTACCCATGTCGGGAATCGAACCCGGGCCTTCGGCGTGACGAGCGAACGCTTTAACCACTAGGCCCCCCTCGACCGCCCCCCCTACCTCTGTGACACAGGGTATACCACCACCCCACCGAGGACAAAGCCTCCATAGTAACTGACCCTTTCTTGGGGTGGACAGCAATGGAGTTGGGTCTCAGCAGGTTGGCGTTGGCTGTTGCTACAGTGCTGACAATCTCGATCCGGTAGGCGCCGTCCAGTTTGGCCACCGATATCGAAGCCTTCTGGTCATTGTAGGAAGAAAAGTACATGTTCTTGGACAACCAGTCAATCGCAAACCCCTCAGGGTTGGATATTCCTGAAACAGATCGAAGCGTAAAAGTACAGACAATAAGCAGGGGTAGCAGGAAGATCCGTGGCTCGAAATGACTCCATGACTTTCTTATTAATACTTGAGATTTAATTAATCTGGTTCTTGTCATTCAGGGATCATGATGGTCGGAATCATGAAGCACAGCAGTGAAACAGTTCACACCCAGACTGGACACTGGATGGACACTTATGGAAATCAGCCTTCACGTGTCTGTCTTCAGAAACCCATGCTTGTCAAACGAGGCGACTAATTGGATTGGCAGTCAGGCTTGCTGGCTTGCGGATGTCATAGTATCCAAATTGTGTGATCGATGCTCATGATATCAATCACTGGATTGTCTGGTCTGGCTCCCGACTTGGATTATTTACAGATAGCTGTCATATGCAAGTAGCTGGAATATAGCTGAGTGTGGTGTTAAACAAACAAATCACATGTTGCCTGTTTAATGCCACAGCCAACAATATCCTAGCCATAACAAAGCGGACTGTAAATAATCAAATCTGGGCCAGACGCACCAGTGATTAATATCATGAGCACCATTCCACATTAATATTGTTGGTGAACACAGTCAAGTCACCTAGCCTGGCCATCTGATCCAATTTAGTCACCCACACAACGAGCAATAGAGAAGTGGGACCCACAGTGTTAACTTCACCTTCAACATTAACTGACCCATTTTAAGATGTCTGTTTAACCTTTGCTAGGACCTACCCGAGTCTTGTTCAGAGTGACGACTTACCCGAGTCTATGATGGTTTCAATTCCAGTTCCATTGATGAAAGCACTGCGGATGACGTTGCGTTTCTTGTCCGTCCAGTACAGCTTGTCCTCGGAGCTGTCGTAGTCAATGGCGGTGGCGTTCTCCACAAAGGGTACTGTGATGGAGGGGATGACGTTGTAGTGGGCGTTGTTCAGGTCAACACCACGGATCTCATTCTCCTTCACGAACAACAGGAACTTGTTGTCAGCTGTAAGGAAAGATGAACTGATTAAGCTGCAATATCTCAACGATATCCCAGGAAACAGTCCCTACACATACAAACCAATACGTCAAGATATAATGACATGAAACTTACATGAAAATCTGCCCAGTCAGCTTTTCTTACATTTTACCACAAAAAATTGGTCACCTACCATGACCTTGACCTTGCTGAGATTTTGAAAATGTCAAATGGTGATTTTGTGACGGTGATGGGGCTACCTACCAACACATGTCTTGTTGTTCGCCTCAAGCTTCATGCGGTGGGGACACATGCAGTTGGCGGTGTGGTTGAAGCCAATGAGGCACAAGTTGGAACAGCCGCCATTGTTCTCACGACAGGGGTTGATGGCTGAAACAGTCAGTGTGTCAGAAGATGATCTCTGACTACCGCACACGCTGTCAAGAAACTAGATGTCTACTGAGGCGACATTTAAGGGGTTTCCTAATTTAAAGTTTCCACTGATCAAAGCCAAATCACACCATCGAAAAAAACCAAATGATACAACCATCAAAGTCAACCAAATAGTATCGGTTGTTTTTTTACTAAATAATTCATGACATGTATTTCACTTAGTCTCTGGCCATGGTCAATGCTGTAAAGAAGACAAAAGTATTCTGTGACAAGCACATCAACAAGGTACTGCAATTAATATGTTAGAAAAAACTGGTAAACACTTCAAGTGTTAATGTGAAAAGTGTGGCATGACGGGAATAGATTTGTTTTATAAGCTGACAGAGTGAGACACTTACCTGGTGGTTGTCTCTTAGGGTGGAAGACTTGCAGGTCAAATGGTTGGGTAAACGTTCTCTGAATCGTCAGGACGTCAGAACCATTGAATTTGTTGGCCTACATCAGAACAGACAGAAAGAGGAAATGTATCCTGAATATAAAAGCATATCACATTAAACTGCAGTTACAACTGCAACCCAGTCATGACAACCCAAATGCCACCTGCCTCCAAAGCTGTATACACCTGTGTATCTTAACCCCCAACATCATCCCCAGTGCACATCCTCTATCCCAATGCAATCCGAAATTCCATCCCATTTCCAGATGTAAAGCTGCCTACTAAACCCTGACCCCAGATTCATCCACCCCACTCCTGACCCCTAACTCAGGCCAAAACCATCCCCCGACCCCTAAGCCTTGCAATCATCCATCCTTGACCCATCCCTCTCCTGACCCCTAACTCAGGCCAAACCCATCCCCCGATCCCTAAGCATTGCAATCATCCATCCCGCGACCCCTAAGCCTGCCAACGACCCACCCACCCCACTCCTGACCCCTTACTCAGGCCAAACCCATCCCCCGACCCCTAAGCCTTGCAATCATCCATCCCGCGACCCCTAAGCCTTGCAATCATCCATCCCGCGACCCCTAAGCCTGCCACTGACCCACCCACCCCACTCCTGACCCCTTACTCAGGCCAAACCCATCCCCCGACCTACGACCCACCCACCCCACTCCTGACCCCTTACTCAGGCCAAACCCATCCCCCGACCCCTAAGCCTTGCAATCATCCATCCCGCGACCCCTAAGCCTTGCAATCATCCATCCCGCGACCCCTAAGCCTGCCACTGACCCACCCACCCCACTCCTGATCCCATACCCTTGCTCCCACCCATCACCTGATCCCTAACCCTGGCACCCACCCATCACCTGACTCCTTATCCTGGCACCCATCCATCTCCTGACCCCAGACAGTGGCATCCAGCTCTCCCCCTTCCCTAAACGTGGCACCCACCCTTCCCCGATCCCTGATCCTGGCACCCACCCATACCCCGACCCCCGACAATGGCATCCAACCCTCCCCCCCCGCCGACACTGGCACCCACCCGCCCCCAGACAGTGGCAACCACCCCTCCCCGAACCCCGACAGAGACACCCACCCTGACAAGTGAGTTGGTTCTCCAGTCTGTCCAGTACACATAGTGCTCGAAGAGAGTGAGGGCAAATGGATGTGCCAGAGCGTCATGGTTGTGCACAACAAGATGGTGGTCCAGGCCCTCGTACGTGCTGGTGTGGACAGAGTCGGATCTGAGGGAGGACAAACATACTTTAGTGATATTAATGTGCTTCAAACCATATCTGGACAGGAAAAAAAGAAGTCACACCTGACAAAAACAATTGAATGAAATACTTCGAAAACATTTACCACTAGTAATCTAGGTTAAAAAAAAATACATTTTTAACTCCATAAAATCATTTGCACAATGGCCGCATCAATAAACTGCAAGCGATTCCATGGCATTGGCAGAAGAACCAGGCAATAATCAGTCACTTTACTTGGCAGGAAAAGCTAAATCATGAAGGATTGACAGCAAGTTACAAGTCGGGATAATGCTACTTTGAACTGTTTGTCTGCCGCACTCAGCAATATTCCAGCTATATGAAGGCGTCTGTAAATATTCGTGAGCATCGATCCACACAATTGGGATACGATGACATGCATCAACCAAGTCAGCGAGCCTGATCACCCAATCCCTTTAATCGCCTCTTATGACAAGCGTAGTTGCTTTTTACGGCTGAAGACCTATTCTTCCCCACATCTTACTGGTCTGTATTCAGACATATCATGGCGTGTCAGGTCAATGTGAAGGCCAAGCCAGAAGTGACACTGGCAAACAGTAAACATTCACCACCTTGGTGAAACCCATAGGCAGGGTCATGGTGCCCAGAAACAAAGGATCATCAGGGTGGTGCTGAACCAATGACCAGCAGATCCTGGTGCAGGTAAGGGATATAACTCTGAACAACTAATTACAAAGTACTGGTATCCCCTACTCCTAAGTCATGACTGAACTACAGCCAGTTCTGCAACTGTCAGACATGAACAAGTTTCAAGGTTGAGGGAAAGGTGCTACAGTGATCCCTCGCTATAACGCGACCTTCAGGGTCCAAACAATTGATGAGCGTTAAAACACGATCTACGTTGCACGTTTCGGTAGTTATTTATGATTGATAGTGTTAAAAAAGAATTGATCGAGTATTAATCCGCGCTTTAAATAATAAACACATCGTATCCCTTCAGGTGAATAAGCAGGTAACTATAACAAACTTGGTCAATAAAAGTATGAAATTTGATATAAAACGTCACTAGACATGATGATTTACCATTTAAAATGTATTTCCAGCTCTCAGAGGCATTGTTTTATATGTAGAGATTAAGATTACCGTGTGTATTTTCTCGTAAACTAAGCCGGAAATAGCAATCAGCTGTGCACATGTTTCCTCCACATCTACCGGTGATTCAGTTGAAACGTACCCAGTGATACCACTTTAAAGAAATCTGATGCAATGGTCGTAAGAAATCATGGTATGGCATTTATGATATGTGTATCCATTCTCTTGCAACTAAAGTTCGTTTCAAGGCGTCAATAGCGGTAATCTGACCGTGGTTGCTTATAATAACGGTGAGTTGTGCGATCTACCGATCACTTCGCATACAATGTCGCCGAAATTATTGTAAACATAATTATAATTATTGAATGAAATTTTGAATAAGATTAAAAAAATAAATTGCAAACATTAGTCCAGATAAACAATGAACATTTTTTTATTACCAGATATTATAATAATAGTATCAAATTGCGTACTTCAGTTCGGATTTGTTGACTGGTATTTCCGGTGTTACGTGATCGCGGTGATCAGCTGATAATATTTTCTGAGATGGGGGAAAACATCGCATCATTGTAAAACTTGAGTTTATTGAAAATGTTAGTAAATTTTGGGAGCCATGCTTTACCGTGCGCTATAACCGAGTTAGCGCTATATTCAAGGGCGCAATAACGAGGGAACACTGTACACACAATCAGGTATTTACACTACTCCCTGTTTTATAGGGATACTGAGATATTTCATGCTGTGATTAAAATCTGAGAATTTATTTACAGAAATATGTATTAATTTATCATAACTTGAAAAAAGCTGTGAGGTCCACTGCAATACCTGATAGCCTATTTGTATGACAACATCTCAATATCCCTATCAAAAGTTGTGTAGCATGTGTAAACATGGCGGTGTCCCTTCCTGACCTTGCATCAGCCCAGTAGAGTCGCCTGGCCTCATAGTCGATGGTGAGGCCATTGGGCCACCCTCCACCCTGGATCCTTGTGATGTCATACACGACCTTTCGGCTTTCCCCACTCATTGAGCAGCTTTCAATACGAGGCTTGGTTCCATCCCAGTCCGTCCAGAACAACAATCTGCAAACACAGCACAAAATGTTGACCTGGTTGCAAAAGCAAAATCCTGCAAATCAGTAATAATATTCCCAGATGGCAGTAGTTGCTTCATAACAGTGTCCAACAGTTAAGGTAGCCCTGTGTACTCCTGCTATGTATCATATAGTCGCTGATCTTGACTGTTCACAACCTCACGGAACGTGGGATCTAACTAGGTCCCTGTATATCGACTTGGTCTCCAGTCAACTGCTACAATGTGCAAAGATTCTATACTACCAAAAAGAAGTTAAGGACCACCTGATCCTTTCATATTACTATCATGACAGATATCCTTAACTTTTTTCCAGCAGTATATTTAAAGTTTATAGTAATGGAATGATCATTCTCTAACCTCACGCCGACTCCAGCCTAAGTAAGAGAAAATCATACAGCCTTATGTATAACAACCTATGGTTTATGGCACATACCGACATTTTGCTGAAGATTCTTACACCGTTACTCCAGCTTGCTAACGGGGTAAGAATCTACCTCAAAACGTTGCTACATGCAATAAACCAGAAGTTGTTATCCATAAAGTTCTACGTTTTCTTACTTACTCACCAAGTTCTAGAAAGTCAATCAAACAGTTAACACCAGCCTAAAATCGCCACCCTCTCCAAACACTGGTCTAACCCTTTAACACTTATACTTTGAGAAAATTTGCATTTGCCAGGTGACGTCTGTGCAGTTAGCTAGTGTTCAAGACATTCGTCAGCCGGTCAAGGGTAAGGCTGAGGACATCATAGTGTACAGAATCCTTCAAAGCTTTAAAAGAGAGATCCCTCACCCGTCTCTGGGGTCGAGGACGATGGCGCGAGGGCTGATCATGTTGCCTGCAACCAAGGTGGAGCGGTTGCTGCCGTCCAGCTGTGCCACCTCGATCTGGTCTAGGTTGCTCTCCACCCAGTAGATGTTTCCCGCGATCCAGTCAATGGCCAAGCCTTCTGTCGTTGCTAGGCCGACATCAATAATGGGCTTGATGTCCGTGATTGCTGCAAACACATAGGAACATTGAAGATTATGTCCGTCTGATTTCAAATTAAAAACTATGAAAACTATTAAAAAGAGTCAATGTGAAATGACTAATACATATTAACTGTTTGATTTGACTAATACAAATGATTAGAACTAAGGATTGTTCTACTTTGAAGTCTAAAATACTATATAGCTGTGCCAGTGTGGCCTGTATGCAGCAATAGTGCAGATACGTCTCAGCACCTATGGTCTGTAAGATTGTTGTTACATCATGGCAGACTGTTGATAGCAATATTACAGCCACAGCCCGCCGGTCAAGCATTTTCAAGTCAGGACCAGACAAACCAATAGTCTACAGAATGAGGATCAATTCACACTGGAGGACGACCTTGATAGGTACCTGACCACGCCCTGCCAGCAACTATTGTGCTGCTCCCAACCCACCCAACTTTCATCCCAATCATGTAATACAGGAGTTAGTTAAAAACTTTGAGACCCGGGTGTCTACACTGTAAAAGCTAATGCTGAATACAGTGATCATCAAGAGAGTTAATGCTTAAGGGCACATCGGCAATATTTCAGCCGTATCGTGACGAGTATTCCTCAAGGGTATCTTGAATATGTGATACTGATCCTAACAATGAGATCAGCCATTTCTATAACGATTCTATAAACAATCACTACAGGCTAGAAGGGGTGACAGATTTTACAATAAGAACTATTTGTAGTTCATGTTATGAGAACGAGTCCTCTGCTCTACACACATGCTTAGTAGTATACAGAAGGGCATTCTGAAAGAAATTAATTTACAGCTGAAACAAAGATTAGAAATATTAACATGAAATAATTAGCAGTGAAATGATAAGAATAGGCTACAAGTTGGAGAGTTCTATAGTTGTATCATTATTTAGTTATCATGCAAGAAAAACTAAGTGGCGACATGATGCAGTGTATTGTTTTGGTTCTTTGTTTGTTGTTTAACACCACTCTCAGCAATATTCCAGCTATAAATGTCTGTAAATAATCGAGTCTGGACCAGACAATCTGGTGATTGTCATCACGAGCATCGATCCAAACAATTGGAATCGATGACATGCATCAACCAAGTCAGCGAGCCAAACACTACATTGTTGTAACATATCTAGGATGCATCAGTTATGAAAACTCTTATTGGATGACATCTTCTGTAGAGATTACCAACACCAGAGCTTGTGGAAATTGAAGGTGGAGGAACCAGGGACAGAAGGGGAGGGGACCCTGGACGGAGACACCAGGTAGTGATGGGTATGATATCTCAACCAATGGTAGGGTACACTTTGAAGTGGCAAGACCCTGAATATCTAGACCAGTGGTAGGGTTCACCTGAAGGTAGCAAGACCCTGAATATCTAGACCAAGGGTTGAGTACACTTGGAGATGGCAAGACCCTGAATATCTAGACCAAGGGTACGGTACACTTGGAGGTGGCAAGACCCTGAACATCTAGACCAGGGGTAGGGTACACTTGGAGGTGGCAAGACCCTGAACATCTAGACCAGGGGTACGGTACACTTGGAGGTGGCAAGACCCTGAACATCTAGACCAGGGGTACGGTACACTTGGAGGTGGCAAGACCCTGAATATCTAGACCAGGGTTAGGGTACACTTGGAGGTGGCAAGACCCTGAACATCTAGACCAGGGGTACGGTACACTTGGAGGTGGCAAGACCCTGAATATCTAGACCATGGGTTGGGGTAGATCTCACCACCAATAGCTGGTTAAGGCAAACACACTTCCTTCACGAAATCCAAGCATTAATCAAGGGGGTCTACAACTGACAAGTTCCATGCTATTAATGTATATGTACATAACAGTTGAGTTCTTTCTGAAATAATACAGCAAAGTGCTTTTAAACTAAAATCACTTCCAATCAACCTGTATGTACATATACAGCTAAACTACTTCTCATAAGCTCTGGCAATGAAAGTAAGATTTATTGTTTCCATGACAACAAAACTTGTTTCACAAGCCCGGAGGAGGACCAACGTTGGCACATGCTGGGACCACTGTTGGAAGTATGGTGACACAGCTGGGTTAGAAGGAACTGTCACCATCATCAAACCTTGCAGCTTCACAATACTCAAACCCACAGAGTCGCTGCTTGTGCCTGGGCAACTTGGGGCCATCTCAAATTGTTCTACACGTTGTAAAATTCAATGGCTTTATGAATTAAAAATAAAACACAATAATTTAGACATTTGTTTCTGTTGGCATATTCCAAATGCTTAACAAACACTGGAAACAGGACTTGGAAACAAACTCAAGTACAAAACATCCTGAGATATAAATCAGAATTTACCAGTAATTTAACTTTCAAAAAGAAAAATGAAACTTATATGTCTAAGTATGAGTCACTTCAATATCACAATTAAATTTAAAAGGACAAAACAAATTGTTGTTCTCCAATACTGGGTATTAAGTTTGGAAATATTTCTCTTGAAGATATTTTCTTTTCTTCGTCACAGGCGCACATCATTCCGACTGAATATCAATGATAAACTTTGAATATGGTTTTGTTTTTGTGGTGCCTTCCAGGTGGTAAGGAATGGGGTTTATGTAAGAAACTACAGTGAACCGTCATTAGTGCGGACCCTGTTAGTCAAGAAACTAGTTAATCTGCATGATTTCATCAGACACAGTATCATCTGTATACACAGATTTACAGTACATTTTACCACCTGGTCGTCATGACAACCCCTAAAATACTTTCTTTTCAAACTTTTCCAAAGAGGAGGATGGTATTCAAGAGAACAAATAATCAATTTGCTGAGGCCATAGCGAAATATTATGTGTGAACTCTCTGAGATGGCCTTCACATGAGCTCGAGAGCATGAGGCACACCAAAGGTTGACATGGAAACTGAAACTGGCAGATTTCATGCTAAAAATGTCGTACATGGTAACTCAGACTGGTCGGCTACCTCAACTAAAGCTGAAACAGAAACATTGTGCAGTCTATGAAATGTGTGCCAAAATCACAAACTGCAAACACTTCACAATTCTAGGCTTCCAATAAAGCAACCAAACACGGTGTAATTGGCATGCAGAATGGAAATGAAATGCTTCGACAAATTACAGCATGAGCACTATGTGCTTTCAATACACAAAGCATTTTAACATCAGTAACTCCCTAAAGAAGGAAGGCTTACACAGAAACACTGTGATTCTCATTACAAGGATTCCAAGCTTAGAACACTTTAAATATTATCCTGAGAAAAGCATTAAATAACATATAAAACATCTTTATCTCTACCGCATCTATGGATGCAGTGAAAATCTAAACTTTGTTTTTAACAATAAAGTTCAGATTAATGATAGTTTATCAAATTGGAAGCAAAGAGATAATTCTGAAGCAAAGGCCAAGACACAGACATGTATTAAAATGACTCTCCTCTATCATGTGATTGGCTACTTTATCATGTGACTGGTTACTCTCTATCATGTGACTGGCTACTCTCTATCATGTGATGGGCTATTCTCTATCGTGTGACTGGCTACTCTCTAACATGTGATGGGCTATTCTCTATTATGTGACTGGCAACTTTATTATGTGACTGGCTACTCTATCATGTGACTGGCTACTCTCTATTATGTGACTGGCTACTCTCTATTATGTGACTGGCTACTCCTTATCATGTGACTAGCTACTCTCTATCATGTGACTTGGCCCTTCTACATGTACATATAGGAGCTACAAGACCCATATCCTTGATAGCTGCAAAAACACTAAACCACAAAACATAAGTAGCAAGTAGCAACCATCAAACTGGATATGGTTCGAAAGGTCCATTGTTTCAAAGCCTGAGCCTGGACATGTGTCCCCCTCCAATACAGGGACGGACACTGTGCAATACTCCGTCCCTCAGTAGCTACAACATAGAGGGGAGGAAGTCACTTACTGTTGGAAATCATCTGGCCCCTGTAGATTTTGTCGTCAACCACATCGGTCCAGAAGATGGCGTTATCAGCGTAGTGGAAGTCGAGGGCAATGGTGTTGCGGAGGCCAGAGACAAGGGAGATGTAGTTCATGGTGCCGAGGTCGTAACGCCGAATCTCGTGGCGGTTGGAGTAGATGATGTAGATGGGCACAGAATCTGGGAAAAGTATCAACATAATTCACACGACTGTCTTCAACACAGAGACCAACACATGGACTCACATCGCCATCTTTAACTAGTCAGGGTCAAGGTCAGTGAAATGGGTTATCTTGCGCAGTGTATTTGTCAAAATTTTAAATGTGTAGGTTTACTAAAGCAACTGAATACACCCATAACTGTGCATTAGGTGCCGTTGTAAAAATAACATAATTTGTTCCAAGGATTAGCCGATAATACTTTGATTGATTGCTTATTTGTTATCTAACTCTATGGATTCTTTTTGAGAACCATGGACATCATGAAAATAGTTGTCACAAGTGCTCTCTCAGATGATCAATAAGACTTGAAAACGAAGACAAACACCACAAGGTGAGGCTTTGGTGAAAGAATGGGTACTTACCATTGGGCTTGCAGCTGTATCTGTCATTGGCGAGGGTGTATCCGGGGTGGCAGAGACACTGATGTCCCAGCGGGGTGGAGGAACAGCTCTGGCTACAGATCCCCCATCTCTCACAGATGTCCTGGGCTGAAGGTACAGGACATCTCACGTCACACACAACTCCCATGAAGTTCTTCAGGAAATATTCAGTTTATTGCGTCCAGGGACAGATATCAGCACTAACCCCATCCCGTGTGCTTGAGGTGAGGTGAAATTGGGTTTAACGTTGCGTCCAAGATTATTGCACTTATATAGCGACGTGCATGCATGTATGTGTGTGTGGGTGTGGGTGTGTGTGTGTGGCTGCTTGTACTAGTCCGGACTGATGCCGATTTATACTGCTATCACACCGAGATATCATGCTGGCGCAGTTTAACATGAATACCCCCCTCAGACACAGTATACTGACTCTGAGCCGACCAGTCCTTGTTTTAGCCCCTTAATGCCGAGCGCCAGACAGGGAAACAACAAGTACCATCTTTTAACGTCTTTTGGTATGACGCGTATGACACAGAGGCGGTCTCGTGTGCTTGAGATCATAGAATGTTAAACATAGCAATAATAATAGTCTTGGTTCTCAGTAACCGCCCGCACATTTTGTTTTTATTTCCATTTTAATTTTTTTTTTTAAATTCCTCATACTTAAAAACAATGCAATCCAATATAGAACACAGTTACTTCCCTTTACAAGGGCACTGCTTTACTGCGCACCTTGTGTCATGGTCATGACGGCAATAGGACGAGAGTGTGCTTGTTTAGGGAGGCCTTTCCCAGGTTGATTGTTCACAACTGTTTATTTGGTTATACACAAGTTTGAACAAGCCAAAAAAATAACACACCACCCGCCCGCACTATATTTCCAAAAGTCATTGCCTGAGAACCAATTCTTTTATTTTTTGAAGCCTAATGTAGCACTTACTCTGAGCAGTAAGCACATCACCCCTGTAGCCTCATCAATGAGTGAGTGAGTGTGTTGAATGCTGCAGTATTTCAGCCACATCAGAGAGTGTTGGAGTTATTTGGGAGGAGAGCCTGTAGTGATGCAGGCAGAACACTACCACTTTAGTTACACCCATGAGGATGGTAGTAGGAGACGCACTGTACTAATCTATGAGTGAGTTTGGTTTTACGCCACTTTTAGCAATATTCCAGCCATATCACGGCGGGGGACACCATGAATGGGCTTCACAAATTGTACCCATGTCGGGATCGAACCCGGGTCTTAGGCGTGACGAGCGAACGCTTTAACCACTAGGCTACCCGACCGCCCCACTAATCTATGAAGCTATATAACAATGATGATGGCGATACTGACGGACACATGTGCTGTTGTTGGCGCTGAGTCTCATGTTGTCAGGGCAGTAGCAGACGTAGCCGTTGGGGCTCTTGTGGCAGTGGTGGCTGCAGTCATTGTTGATACATAGGTCGTACCCTGGTGACAAAAAACGTGAGCATTATCTACCTCCATACTAATGGCATGGTAATTATTTGTGCCATTTCACAGACCACTTCCAAATAAAATGAACAATAAGTAGTACTGTCAGCAATAAATATGTTCGCCATTTTTAGATATAAAGCATTTTGTAATTATAAGAACCACTCGAGGAGGTAATCATCCTTTGAAATTCACACCAGTTTGAAAATCCGAGGCTACTAAATTGTGTAGAGGAATAGTAAGAATCCAATGATTCCTTACCAACTAGCACCATTTGTCAGCCATAACTCTGAACCAGTCCTCGATGCTTAAATTTTTTTGCCACAGAATGAAACTGGCAGAAGATGTAAACTCAGAGGACAAGTGAAATTAGTGAGTGAGTTTGGTTTTCACTGCTTTTAGCAATATTCCAGCAATATCACGGCGGGAACACCAGAAATGGGCTTCACACATTGTACCCATGTCGGGAATCGAATCCGGGTCTTCAGCGTGACGAGCGAACGCTTTAACCACAAGGCTACCCGACCGCCCCCTAGTGTAATTAGGATTCCTCTCCACTAGTCTTAAGAAAAACAAGAATCCTCTGGCCGGTTGACTGAAGACATTTTATAAGGACAGCATCTGACTTACCACAGAGGCGACCCTCGTCAGAACCGTCGGCGCAGTCACTGTGGTCGTCACACAGCTTCTCCAATGGAAGGCAAGTATTGTTGTCATGGCAACTGAACTTGGGTGCTTCGCATGCTTTGTGATACGCTGTAAGACAGAGAAGAATCTAACTAGAACCACGGTTCATCTGGCACCCTTATACAGACAACTGATTTAAAGTCATTTCAAAGGTGCTGTCTGATTTTCTGTATGAAAGTATGTGCATACAAGGGGTTAATGCACTTTCAACAATCTTGACGATGTAAGAGTTAAACTGTGTAACAATGTCGCCATGGCAACGCTTGACACTGATACTCACTGCACTCGTCAGGTTTCTCATCAGACTGGTCGCTGCAGTCGGCGTCCATGTCACACTTCCACGACTTGGGGATGCAGCGACTTCCATCGTCACACCTGAACTCCGCCGTGTGACACGTCACGTTGCCCTTACCTGTTCAAAGTAGTAATAAAATACAAACTTGATGCCATGACAAATAAATTATCATCCTTGGCCGACTTCCAAACACCTTGTCTAACATCACTTTATTGTCGGACAAATGAAGAATATTCCTACAATGTAGCATTATCGCACTACTTGATGAAAGTCATAAAACATGGAGTTCTACCAAACACTCACATCGATTGACCATTGATGGATACAGATACCGGGAAGTTTGCTTGTGAAAAATACAATAAAAATAAAATGCCTCAGTACTGCATGGAGGTCTGAAGTTTTATCAATTATGTGATGTCAATCACTGGATTGTCATATGGCTAGCATCATGTCAGACTTCCGTGGGAGCATTGTCAGGGCCTGGTCCAGGCTTTAGGGGGAGCACCCCCAGTGTCTGTTCTAACAAATTTTTTACAATTTTGCAATTAATTTATTGGGGACTTTTACCATAATTCAATATCTTTTATGGGATTATTTTCTACATATAAAGTTTTTGCAATGAAGTTCACAATACAAGTTGCGTTACACCAACTTTCAATGAATGCAACCTGCTTCTGTACGAACACATTCTGAAATTTGTATGCAATGAAAACAATTGCCTCCCTACGAAGCCACACGTGGTGCAAGAGTTGACCTGAGGTACTCACTGCAATCCTTCTCATCGGACCCATCCTGGCAGTCCTTGTCGCCGTCGCAGCGCCAGATGGTGGTGATGCAGCTGCCGCTGCTGCACTGGAACTCGCTCTCATGGCACTGGCTCACGGGGTGGTCTGCAGACACAATGGCACATACAGCACGCTGAGTGAGTGGGCAGGTGAGTGAGCGAGTGGTTGAGTGATTGAGTGAGTGATTGAGAGGTTGAGTGAGTGAGTGAGTGAGTGAGTGGTTGAGAGTGGTTGAGTGAGTGAGTGGTTGAGAGTGAGTGAGTGAGTGAGTGGTTGAGAGTGAGTGAGTGAGTGAGTGAGTGGGCAGGTGAGCGAGTGAATGAGTGGGCAGGTGAGTGGTTGAGTGAGTGAGTGAGTGGTTGAGAGTGGTTAAGTGAATGAGTGGTTGAGTGAGTGAGTGAGTGAGTGAGAGAGGTTAAGTTTGTGAGTGAGTGAGTGGTTGAGTGAGTGAGTGAGTGAGTGGTTGAGTGGTTGAGTGATTGAGTGGTTGAGTGAGTGAGTGGTTGAGTGTGGTTGAGAGTGGTTGAGTGAGTGAGTGGTTGAGTGAGTGAGTGGTTGATTGAGTGAGTGAGTGAGTATTTATATCAAGGTGTGTCAACTTGATGTGGGGGGATGCTGGTCTGAGCAGCCCACAAGCATGGATATAGTGCTGACAAACATAGCAATGCAATCAGAGCCAACCGACATTTGAAGCCACAATCACGGGACACAGCTCTGCACAGCTAATTGTTGCGCCTTAGAGGACTACACCAGGTGGTAGTTACAGAGACGCTGAGATCAGAATGTAATGGATTCGTAATATGAATAATTTGAAGGATATGAGACATGAATAGTTTGATGGATGTGAGATATGAAGTATTTGCTGGAGAGAGATTTATAACCCATACCACAGTCCATCTCGTCCGACTTGTCTGCGCAGTTGAACTCGTTGTCGCACTTGTAGATGAGGGGGAGACAGACGCTGCTGTTGGTGCACTTGAACTCCCGCTTGAGGTCACACCGGTTGCTGCAGTCCCACTGACAAGGTCAAACCAAGGTCAAACTCTAACGCATGTACAGACAGTTCTTGTGGACATATTCAAACATGTTGAAATGAGCTAATCCTGTGAACTATTGAATTAGGGTTGAGTTACTTCACACAATGGCAGTCATGTTATTCTGGGGATACCAATAGTGGAATACAGAGAGGGTTTGGGTCTAGATCAGGCCGATCCCTGGACCAACAATCCTGTCCGATCAGTGGACGACCACCACACATTATATCAAGTGGGTGAGACGAGTGAGTGAGAGTATGGTTTTACGCCGCTTTTAGCAATATTTCAGCAATGTCACGGCAGGGGACACCAGAAATGGGCTTCACATATTGTACCCATGTCGGGAATCTAACCCCGGGTCTTTGGCGTGACGATGGAACGCTTTAACCACAAGGCTACCCGACCGCCCCAGTGGGTGAGGTGAGGTAATATGGGGTTTAACGTCTCGTTCAAGATTTTTGCACTTATATAGCGATGTGCATGAATGTGTGTGTGTGGCTGCTTGTACTAGTCTCAACTAATGCTGATTTTATGATGCTAGCCCACTCAGATACGATGCCACAGTTTAACATGAATAGTGAGTGAGTGAGTTGGGTTTAATGCTGCTTTTAAAATTATTGCAGTTATATCACAGCTTCTTTTAACTTGAATACCCCACTCAGACACAGTATACTGACTCCAAGCTGACCAATCCTATTTAGCCCCTTCATGCCAAGTGCAAGGCAGGATAACATTAAGTACTATCTTTTAACGTCTTTTGGTATGATTCAGCAAGGGATCGAACCCCGACAGACGGCAGATGCTCTACCACTGGACAAGTTTGTACATTTGTATTCTAATGCCCTGGTCAGAAAAAAGCCAGTGCATTCTGAACCAATGAATAGGAGGAAAATATCACACCTACAGGGTACTTCAGGGTACTTCAGGGTACTACAGGGTACTACAGGGTACTACAGGGTACTTCAGGGTACTACAGGGTACTTCAGGGTACTACAGGGTACTACAGGGTACTACAGGGTACTTCAGGGTACTTCAGGGTACTACAGGGTACATGATACATAAACAAACAAGTCACCAAGTCGGACAAACAACCATTTTAGTCGCCTCTTATGACAAGCAAAGGATGCAGTAGTCCTATTCTATCAGGGAATTGCCACAAGAAAAGCTATGTAACAACGTGCACCACGACTGTATGGGGTAGCTCAGCCGGTCTGGACTCACCTCATCCGAGTGGTCTTTGCAGTCGTACTCGTTGTCGCAGCGGTACATGTAGGGGATGCAGCGCCCACTCAGACACTGGATCTGGTCAAAGCTGCAGCTGGTGTTGTAACCTACAACATACGTTACCATGGTAACATATGCTTTGCTTCAACAACAAACCCCTCAGCATATATTTCGTAACATTTGAATGAAGTGAACATAGATTCATGCCCGCATTCCTGCCATTTCACATCACAGGCAGCCGTTGCCACCATACACTGAAGAAAGGTCTGTGATGTACCTGTGTGTATAGGACATAATGTAGAACATCAATGATTGCCAAATACAAGAGACAGTGGATAATTAACTCTTACCACACGAGTCGTCTTCGTCCGAGCCGTCTGCGCAGTCATTGTCGTGGTCACACCTCCAGCTCTCGGGGATGCAGCGGTGCGAGTCCTTGCACATAGTGTAGTTGGCCGGACACTTGCGGTCTGGGGAAACAACACACAGACTCACGTAACACAGAAGGGCAAGAAACCATGTCTTAACATTCTTCCCTTGAGTAACATACTTTGAAATTCACACTTGTCCACTAGCCTGAGACTACTAAACTGTGCCGAGGACAAGGAAAAATCCAATGATGGTAGATTTTTAGGGCTACAATCTGAAGAAGTTCTTAATTTTGCTACAAATTGGAACTGAATAAAACTGATAGAAAAACTAGTCCCAAAGACTAGCGTATACCTTATTTCACTGTCCTCAGTTTGTAGATGGTCCTCATTGAACAAGACAAAAATGTTAACTGTTTAAACAGTTTTATTCAGTTCCAATTTGTAGCCAAATCAAAGCCTTGACAACAAGTACCATCTTTTAAAGTCTTTTGGTATGATGCTGCCGGGGAACGAACCCGGACCTTCCTCTCTTCGGGCAGACGCTCTACCACAAGACCACGGAGCCGGTCCAATGGACAATACGTAACTCTGCCTGACTTGATGGTTGAGTACTTACTGCTGTTACAGGTATTGGCATGTTCATCTCTCTCGTCGATACAGTCCGGCTCGCCGTCACACACGAACTGGGCGTAGATGCAGCGCTTGTTGCCACAGGCGAACATATCATCAGGGCAGGTGACGTTACCTAGTAAACACATAATCTCACTATCACACAGGAGAGTTGACAAACATATCATCAGGGCAGGTGACGTTACCTAGTAAACACACAATCTCACTATCACACAGGAGAGTTGACAAGAGTTGTAAACAAGCGGAAAAGAATTTTACTTTCTGTGCCCCTCTTTGGAAGGGTAGGGAGCCCTGGAGCCCTCGGCACAACACTGCAGACTATTTGGCATCACAGAAGGTCTAGGAAGTCAAGAGTTTCAAGAGGTCATTTTAGTGTCAATATATGGACTTTCACAGCTGAGATTACAAGGGGTTAACTCTACTTAATGCTGTGTGTTGACTCCTAGCTGAATTCACAGACTACATACTGCAAGGTCCCTCCTCCCCAACATCCTCGTCCGACCGGTCGGGGCAGTTATAGTCGCCGTCACACTTGAACTGGTTGTTGATGCAGCTGCCGTCCTTGCACTGGAACTTGAAGTTCTTGTCACACTTCGGTGGCAGTTGGTAGTTAGGAATGTCTGCAAGTTAAACACAGTCCATTAATTCCTTCTGGTTTAAGAAATGTGTAGGCGTGTTCCAGGGAGAAGTCATTGTAAAGTTTTGTAAAAAAAACTTCCACCAATGACCCCTAATACTATGTACCCCCATTGACCCCTATAAACAAAGTACTACACAGTAGTTAAGAGATAAGCAACACATCTTCTAATTCTGTCCCTGCATTGCCTCCTACCTTCACACGTCAGCTTGTTGTCAGTCAGTGTGCGGCCATTAGCACAAGCACACACCTTGCCCTCCGGTACGGACAGACAGAGGTCGCTGCAGCCTCCGTTGTCCACTGCACATGGTTTATCCCCTGTGGAACAAAAAACAAACAGTGAGTGAGGTTAAGTAGGCAAAGTAGTTCACGAATGACTTCCATGCAGTCCACACTCAGTGAGTCAAACATGCTGCTCATCTCAGCACAAATGATTGTTACCAACTACACACTGGGGAACCTATAAAACCCAAAACCTTAATTCAAGGGGCTGGATTTAGAAATTAGATTACTTGATTTAGAAATTCACATGGTAATCAACAACTGTAATTTTTAGTCCAGTATTGACAGAATCCACTGTATACTTGATTGAAAACTTGTCAACTGAAATTCCTTAGTTTTGACATGTTGTTCAAGACATTTTAACTTTGTAGTTCTCAAAAAATCCTTGGGACACAGTGGTCTACTTTTGGTTTGTATCAAATAATGGATAACACAATATTTGTGATGGTTCTCTGGACCTTCCGTTCACAAGATATTACTGAAGGTCTCACAATGTTTTTGAACCATCAAACTTCAAGGGAAGTGAGTTATCTGGGATTGTTCCGCTTACCATCAACAGTTTGTGCCGTCCTGTCAAACAGCACAAGGTCAAACAGTGGGGAACTGTCAGTGCGAAGATGGACGACAGAGTTGCTGGTTTCATTGAACGTGTCCACCAACCCCTTGAGCGACTCTGTCCAGTAGAGGCGGTCGCTGTAGAAGACGATGCCGTAGGGATGGCTGTGACTGACGCCCTCAAGATCTCGCTCCGTCTGTTCACCGATAATGATGCACAATACAAGAGTAAACAAGTTGCATTTACTGCTGCTTGGAACAGTATTTCTGTTATATCACGGCATGTCAGTGTCTAATGTGGAAGTGGGTGCACAGGTGGCCCAGTCGTCTAAGGTGCCGCGAATTGCTGTGCAGAGTTGCATCCCTTGGACACGCCAGAAACCTATGATTAAGGGTTTGAATCATGGTTCGCCCCGATTATGTTACTAAATTTGTCAGCACCATACCCGTGCTCGTGGGTTTCACCCAAGTGGTAAACGTTTGAGACCTGCATCACTTTGGGTTTTCCTCCCACATTAAACTGACACGCCGCGATACAACTGGAATACTGTTAAAAGCAGCGTAAAACCCAACTCACTTACTCACTCATTAATGTGGAAGGAGAGTCCGAAGTGATGCAGGTTTTAAACATTCACCACTTTGATGAAACCCACTAGCACAAGTATGGCACTAACAAACCTAGAAGCATAATCAGGTCAAATCTAGGATTTGAACTCATGATCACTGATTTCTGGCAGGCCTAAGTAACATTTGGTTGTTGTTTAACGAAGCACTCAGCAATATTCCAGCTATATGACGGTGGCCAGAAAGTAACATTTGGTTGTTGTTTAACGAAGCACTCAGCAATATTCCAGCTATATGACGGTGGCCAGAAAGTAACATTTGGTTGTGGTTTAACGTAGCACTCAGCAATATTCCAGCTATATGACGGTGGCCAGAAAGTAACATTTGGTTGTTGTTTAATGCTGCACTCAGCAATATTCCAGCTATATGACGGTGGCCAGAAAGTAACAGTTGGTTGTGGTTTAACGTAGCACTCAGCAATATTCCAGCTATATGACGGTGGCCAGAAAGTAACATTTGGTTGTTGTTTAACGAAGCACTCAGCAATATTCCAGCTATATGACGGTGGCCAGAAAGTAACAGTTGGTTGTGGTTTAACGTAGCACTCAGCAATATTCCAGCTATATGACGGTGGCCAGAAAGTAACATTTGGTTGTTGTTTAATGCTGCACTCAGCAATATTCCTGCAAATAATCTTGTCTGGCTAGTGATTGATATTGTGAGCACGCTGTCAGGTTATGAAGACATGCCATCCACCAAGCCACAAAGGCTGACCACCAGATCCATCTGGTCACCTCCTCTTATGGACAGCATGGGCTGCTGGGGACTGAACCCAGGAATCTCCACCCAACTACATAACGCGAACAGCTGTGCCCTGATTGCCCATTGCGACTTTTAACAAAGGAGAAGATGTCGCTGCTGTGTACCACCTGATGCTGTTCAAGCAACCAGACACTGCAGCTTCATCACCATTGGTCACCCAAATAAAACCTTACCAAAACTATTACTAACCATACCACTCAAAACAAGTCAAAGAACACCCACAATTGGAAGACATTACAGATTAACTATGGCCATATGAAAGAATTGGGCTTTCTTTAACTTCCTATGAGTAGTATATGTGAAAGCCTTCTAGGATACACTGACTCCTGAACTCCATCAACAGCAGAATTGTTCCACACATGATAACAATGTGATAATGCATACCCGTCTGTCCGACCCATTAGTCAAGATACTTTCGATCTTGTCGTAGTAAGCGTCGGTCCAGTACAGCCTGTGACTGGCTGTATCCAGAGTGAGGCTGTTCGGCCACTTGATGGTCTGGTTAACCAGGTCTCTCCGGCCACTGCCATCCAGCGCAGCCTGTTCGATCTTAGCTACAATGTCGCCAGGGTGTCTCCACAGGAGGTCAATCCAGTACATCATGCTGCAAGGATGAAGGTCACACTCATTAGAAACATAATGACATTCACATCAATAATATGTTTGCTTGCAGGTTTACACTGCAATCAGCAATATTCGAGCCAGATCACAGTGACATGTCAATAATCTAGTGTCAGTCAGGCAAAAGTAGCACCGGACAGTAACCATTGCAATAGGTATGTTACGAAGCAGTCAGGTTTTGTCTCAATTATATCATAATAACTAAGGGACATACTCAAAACACCCAATTTGTTTCAAATGGCTATAGCTATGGAGGGTGGATATTGCAACACATAGTCTCCAACTCTGGGTGTTCTTTATGGTTTGTTTGTTGTTTAACAACCGCACTCAGCAATATTCCAGCTATATGACAGCGGTCTGTAAATAATCTAGTCTGGACCAGACAATCCAGTGAGTGACATCATGAGCATCGATCCACGCAATTGGGACACGATGACATGCTTCAACCAAGTCAGCGAGCCTGACCACCCGATCCCATTAGTTGCCTTTTACGACAAGCATAGTCGCCTGTTACGGCAAGCATGGGTTGCTGAAGACCTATTCTACCCCGGATCTCCATGGGTTGGGCGTTCTTTAACTTGTTTGAGTAGTATATTCATACTACAATATGAAATAGCAACATAATGTAGATCTCCAATAATGAAAATGCCGTTAGGTGACATTAAAATTAGGAAGGAATGAGATCAGATTACATTTGTCAGCTAATCAAAGTAATTTTACAAAGAAATAATCCCCCCAAATGGTAACAGCTGAGCTCTTTTACATTGGAAGTAACAGAATTGACAACAGCACATATGTAGGATGTAAAATAACTCATGCTTACCCTTCATTTGGATCTACGACCATGGACCGTGGATGGTTGGTGCCGTTGACGACGGTGTAGACCATGGAGGTGTTGTCGAGCCTGACGACGTTGATTGACTGGTGGCCGTCATCAGTCCAGTACAGGTTGTTGCCCACCCAGTCGATGGCCAGACCCTCACACCGAGTCACTCCTGGAACACGGGGCACGGAAACAGATATGTAGCTGTGCTGTCATAAGCGTGGCTCCATTATGACCAAACACCACAGTAACCATAGCAACAGGAATGTTGCTAAGCACCACAAGTCTTGGCTCCATTATGACCAAACACCACAGTAACCATAGCAACAGGAATGTTGCTAAGCACCACAAGTCTTGGCTCCATTATGACCAAACACCACAGTAACCATAGCAACAGGAATGTTGCTAAGCACCACAAGTCTTGGCTCCATTATGACCAAACACCACAATAACCAAGGCAACCAAGGATACTAAGTTGCCATAATCCTTGGCTCCAATCTTTACTAACCCTGCACAGTTGGTACATTATTGAGACAAACACAGTTACTTACCTGAATCAAGGAAAAGTTCAGATTCTTCTTCACTGTCCACATTCCGCCGCCGTATTTGCATCTTGCTGACATCGGAGAAGTACACAATGCCCGTCGAGGAATGGGGAGCCAATGCGATTGGTCGGTTGAGGTTCTGGATGGGTACCATGACGTCGTGCGCAATGCTTGGGTCCAATGAAATGCCGTGTACACTTCCTTGCTGGGCGCTGGCGTATAGCAGGAACTTGTCCGGTATTTTCTCTGTAACCACGGTAACATGCAATAGTTTAGTTATACACAGTTGTGACTACAGCTGTTAAGTGAGTGAGTGAGTGAGTTAGGTTTAACGCCGCCTTTAACAGTATTCCAGTTATATCACGGCGTGTCAGCTTAATGTGGGAGGAAAGGCCGAAGTGATGCAGGTCTCAGACGTTTACCACTTTGGTGAAACCCACGAGCACGGATATGGTGCTGACAAACCTAGAAACATAATCGGGGCGAACCGGGATTCGAACCCACAATCATAGGTTTCAGGCGTGCCTAAGGGACACGACTCTGCACAGCGAATCGCGGCGCCTTAGGCGACTGGGCCACCCGTGCCCCCACAGCTGTTAAGTGATGGCTGCACCAGACAATCTCGTGGTCGACAGAGTGAGAAACAACAACACTGGTGCAGTTCAGTATAGCCACAGGTTGTTCATCATGGTCAGTACGGGAGTCGATGGAGGGGTGCTTACTAGTGCAATAACTAGTAATCATAATGAACTAACTGTGAAAACCTTATGAAAAATTACAGTGTGAAGATCAAACCGATTGTGAGCTGGGAAAAGACTATCCCTGTTTACTTTAGCACACATAAGAAAGTGATGTTTTCCTGCCTCATGTATGCACAGATGCTGTTGGCTTGAGAATACTATCTCCCTCAAGGCTATTAGAGAGCTACCAATCAAGGAGCGTCTGTTGAAAATCTTAAGATGTTTCAGTGTTAGGACAGCCGAAATATAGGATTGATGTCTATGACGTAATAGGTTATGTCTTCAAAGGAATTACCAACCTAAAAAGTAGTTTTCCTTGCAAGATTCAGTGACAAAGTCTGACACGTCTGTCACGTCTGTCACGTCTAAGAGTCAGCAGACTGCTAGGGATGCTGTAATGTCGTCTAACAACTGTCTGCTGTACATCATGAGCACATTCCAACATGTCTTTCCAAGCAACATATATTTGGATATCAAATAAAAATGGAAAAGCAATCCAAAGAAAGGAGTTTGTTTCAACTTTTTTTTGTTTATAGATTCTACACTCTTCCGTTAACATAAATGTGTACACACTTTCACTCTGGTCACACTGGGTTCCCTTAAATGTGTACTCACTTTCACACTGCGCTCCGTTAAATGTGTACTCACTTTCACACTGGGTTCCGTTAAATGTGTACTCACTTTCACTCTGGTCACACTGGGTTCCGTTAAATGTGTTCTCACTTTCATACTGTGTTCCGTTAAATGTGTACTCACTTTCACACTGTGTTCCGTTAAATGTGTACTCACTTTCACACTGGGTTCCGTTAAATGTGTACTCACTTTCACACTGGGTTCCATTGTGCAGTCGGAAGCCCGCCCGGCAGGCACATGTAGCTTGAACTCCGCCACTCACGAACGGCATCGGGATGCAGATCTGGCTGCACTTATTCTTACGAATCTGAACATTTTCTGTGGAAAAAAGGCTGAGATTTGAGTTTGTTGTTGGATATGTGCACACATTATCCAGTTACATCATCCACAAGAAAATACTTTCACAAACTGATACCATATGAAAGACAAGAAAATGCATATTAAATAACTCCAAATAGCAATCTCTTCTCTTCTTCATGGAAGTTTAACAACAAAAATGCTGAGAACTGACAAAATATGACAATTGTCAAGAATCCAAATTCAACCAGTTCAACAGAATGACTCCACTGACAATCAAGCTACAAAACCTGAATACCACACGTTGTGGAACAATCTCTGAATAACACATAGATAATCTCCCCAATCTGCAACTATGCCCCTGCACACAAACTTACTGTGGCCTGGCTGTCTCACGGGGTGCACCACCTGCAGGGCGCCAGGCTTGATGACGTCCTTCTTGATCACTTGCGGCGGGATGGTGCGGTCGTAGCGGTGCAGTTGTACGACGCTGTGGTTGCGCTTTTGCAGGTTAGACACATATAGGGCATTTTCAAAAAGTGTTAGTCCATACCGCGGCTTAATCTGGAAGTAAGGTAATACACAGTCCTCAAAGTTCTACTAAAAATGACTTGAATTTGTTTGAAAGGCATTACTTAGAAGTTGAGGGATGACAAAGTAGACACAATTTATGGACTTTGTTCAAGATATGCTCCAGAAATGAAATACGGCCGGATGATGACCATATCACTCTGCTTTATATGCCGGAGGAATAAAAAAGAATCACTTTGTAGAAGAGGGCCCAGGAACATGGGTAGAATCTCCAGTTAGATGCAGTGAGTGAGAGCAGTCAGTACCTTGGTCAATATGTTACCGGGCCAAAAGAAAAAGAAAACAGTCACAGAGTGATCGAGTGTGAGCATCAATTCCACCAATCCTCCAGCAGTGGCACTGGAGGCCCAGAGACTACAATCAACTCAACACTTACAATTGTCCCTGGGGACACGGTTCTCCGGTTGTTGCCGTCGTAGTCTGCTCGCTCAACAAGGTTGAGGAAGGTGTCTCCCCAGTACACGTGTTTGTTGGCGTAGTCCAGGGTGATGCCGCTGGGGTGGACGATCTTCCGCGTCACAATGCCATGAGCTTCAGAACCGTCGAGATTTGCTCTCCCGATCTTGGACTGTGATGACCAATCTGCGTAGAATATATACCTGAAACACAAAGTTAATCAGTATCGTCATCTTCATCATTTACTCAGAGCATCTAGGACGTCCATCAATAACATTGAAGTCAATAAATAAATATCACATACAGCCTCTGGATGCATCGATGGCAATACTCGTGATAATAGTGAACGTAGCTTGTACATGACATACCCTCTGGATGCACTGATGGCAATACTCGTGATGATAGTGAACGTAGCTTGTACATAACATACCCACTGGCTGCATGGATAGCAATACTCGCGATTATAGTGAACAGAACTTGTACATGACATACCCTCTGGATGCATCGATGGCAATACTCTTAGGCTGACTTATTCCATAGTTGAGCACTGTCAGACAATGTTCGCCAGTAGCTGTGCACAGAAAGATCTGATCTCGTTTGTCGTCAGCAAAATACCAGTTTCCAGACATCCAGTCTTTGGCAATTTGATTCACAGCTGAAAAGAAAGTCAACAATAAAAACAACATGTAAACCTACACATGTAACAGGCTTCATTCATAAGCACATAACTGTCAGTAATATTTGAGCATGGAGTCCGCAGACCAGAGCTGTGAATCGTGAGGCCACGAGAAAGGTGAACAGAGCCTTGGGTGAAACACAGCAGCCATTGTGACCAACAAATTCCCATATATGCAGGCCGCAATATTCCACCTATATCACTGCAGCCTGATATTATCAAGCCTAGATCAGATAAACAAGTGGTTGATATCATCAGCAACTTAACACCATCGGAGTAAGATGACAAGAATGTACTAAACCACGGAGTCTGACCACCAGATACAATCTAGTCATCCCTTTTGTTTGTTTGTTGTTTAACGCCGCACTCAATTATCTAGCTAAATGACGGCAGTCTGTAAATAATCGAGTCTTGATCAGACAATCCAGTGATTGACATCATGAGCATCGATCTATACAATTGGGATATGATGACGTGCATCAACCAATTCAGCAAGTCTGACCACCTGATCCCTTCAGTCGCCTCTTTCAATGAGCATAGTCGCCTCTTTCAATGAGCATAGTCGCCTCTTTCAATGAGCATAGTCGCCTCTTTCAACGAGCATAGTCGCCTCTTTCAATGAGCATAGTCGCCTCTTTCAATGAGCATAGTCGCCTCTTTCAACGAGCATAGTCGCCTTTTATAGCAAGCATGGGTTGCTGAAGACCTATTCTACCCCGGATCTTGCCGGAGAGCAATAATGCCGAGGACATAACTCTGACCCACATCCACAGGGGTTGATAGTCCATTTATGATCCCAGTTGGGGAAAAACACTAACAACATTATGAGGAATACATGCCCACTCTCTGGAACATGACCATGTGTAAACCCTGCCTAGTGGTAAGACTCACATGTAAGTTTGAAGTGGGTGGGTATCTTCCACTGTTTCGAGCTGTCGTGTAGGTCTGCACACTGAAGCTCATTGTCTGCCTTGGTATGATTGTATGACAACTGAAACGATGAAATGAAAATAACGGTCAAACTTCTTTTGGATAACAAGTTTATACAACATACTGCACACACAGTCAACTCAGATAACGAGATACTTTCAATGAGTTGAGACCTTGAGTGTATAAGAACAAATTCAGGATATCTTTAAACATTTTGGGGGTACCTTAAGTCACTTTTTATGACTTATTTGATTGTTCATGGGCAGGAAAAAATATGTCCAAGGGTTTTAAGGAGATTTAATCAGAGGGTTTTATATCTCATATAAAATACCCAAGATGGAAGTGTTTTATCTTACATATAAACCAAAAGATAAATCTACAACAATTTATCAACAATTTCATGGTTCAAACATACTTTCCATGAACCTTAGGAAACGGATGTCAAACATTTCTAGCTGGCTTATATGTACTTGACTATAAAGAGATTATGAACAGCATTGTGGTTTATCAGCATCTCTGTTTTATCCCCTTAACGCTGACTGCCAGGCAGGGCAACAACAAGTAACATTACAGTCCTTCCTCTCTCCAAGCACACACTCTAGCCATGACACCAGACAGGTAGAGGAAAATGTTGGCACTTTTAATGCCTACTCTACGCTTTGGTACAGCTTGTACCCTTTCTGGCCATCATGACATGGAGTTGTCAGGCAGAGAATTTACTGCATCGACAAAAATTCTTCCAGCGCCTTACCCAGCAGGCTGAGTTGTTCTGGTAGTCGAAATCTAGCGTGGTGATCCTGTCGCCGGTAATGTTGAAGGATGGAGACACGGCGTTGGTGGACAGGTCAATGAGGAGGAGGTTGCCGTAGTTGGCAACGAGGAGCCTGGCCGGTGCAGCTGCACACAACAATAAAACTCGTCAGAAATGCAAGTAATCACTCACAAGGATTTAACCACGCTAAATTACATATTTGACACTTCATATTGCACATTCAGTTCAAAATTCAACTTAGCGCTGTAAATTCTACAAGTAACTTGGCCCTAAATTGGAAACATTATGTTTATCTCCTATATAACATATATCTTTATTACGTGGTAGTGTTTTTATTGATGGATGTTTCTCTATATTTGCTCAAATTCGGCCTCGCTAGTCACATGATTAGTACAGGTGGTGAAATCTTACAGCCAATGGCTCTACATCGTCCCATCTTCCCGGCCTTGTACCCCGTCGTACAGGAACAGTTGTAGCTGCCATTGGTGTTGTCACAGTTTTGGTCGCAGAAACCATCAATCTTACACTCATTAAAATCTGTAACACAAAAAATATTCTGACCAAATGTATATTCCAAGCATCAGCCAGTACTTGTGAGCGAGTGAGTGAGTGAGTATGGTTTTACGCCACTTTGAGCAATATTCCAGCAATATCGCGGCGGAGGGACACCAGACATGGGCTTCACACGTTGTACCCATGTAGAAAATCGAACCCGGGTCTTCGGCGTGATGAGCAAATGCTTTAACCACTAGGCTACCCAACCGCCCTCAGGCAGCTCTTAATAGTCAGCAATATCTCAGTTATATCACACGGGCCTGTTGACAGCAATATCTCAGTTATATCACACGGGCCTGATGTCAGCAATATCTCAGTTATATCACATAAGCCTGTTGACAGCAATATCTCAGTTATATCACACAGGCCTGATTTCAGCAATATCTCAGTTATATCACATAAGCCTGTTGACAGCAATATCTCAGTTATATCACACTGACCTGATGTCAGCAATATCTCAGTTATATCACATAAGCCTGTTGACAGCAATATCTCAGTTATATCACACAGGCCTGATTTCAGCAATATCTCAGTTATATCACATAAGCCTGTTGACAGCAATATCTCAGTTATATCACACGGGCCTGTTGACAGCGATATCTCAGTTATATCACACTGACCTGATGTCAGCAATATCTCAGTTATATCACAGGGGCCTGTTGACAGCAATATCTCAGTTATATCACATGGGCCTGTTGTCAGCAATATCTCAGTTATATCACACAGGCCTGTTGACAGCGATATCTCAGTTATATCACACTGACCTGATGTCAGCAATATCTCAGTTATATCACACGGGCCTGTTGACAGCAATATCTCAGTTATATCACATGGGCCTGTTGTCAGCAATATCTCAGTTATATCACACAGGCCTGTTGACAGCAATATCTCAGTTATATCACATGGGCCTGTTGACAGCAATATCTCCGTAATAACTCACCAACACATTTGATGGGGTTCTTGTCGCTGATCTGTTGGCCCTCCTGGCAGTAGCACTGCGGCCCCTTCAGGGTTTCCTTGCACATGTACTCACACTGCTGTGCCCGGCACCCATAGTTGGCTGGCAAACAATCAACACACTACATGAACAATATGTCCTGCTGGGCACTTCATTCTGTTCTAACTCAGGAAACTGTTCTGTTCAACCCGAGGATAAAACTTGTTATCATACCTCCATGTCAGAATGATGAAATCTGAGTGGTCCACGGGATCTTGATAAAATACTGTTTAACCAGCCTTAGCGGGGAATAAATTTCTCAGCAGGGAATAAATCCCTTATACCCCACCACGAGCAAATCAGGCTGCATGCGGATTTCTGAGAGACAGAATAAATACCCTTATACACTGCTTCAAAGCAAACATATGGGGCAATGGAAGTCACGTGTCATAGGACAAGCTAACCTCAGCTCAATCAGAGCTATTTTTGTCAAGTTTTAATTTGTTTGAATTCTTTTGAATTCTATGTCTGTAAGATTAAATCATTATAGCAGGGTCACTGAGGCTACATAGGTTAGGTTGTGAAACCTAGCACAGAACGCATAAAACCCCATGTACCCCATGTGATCCAGCTACAACTGATATTATTGCACACCTGAATGTGAAGTTATGGTCAGTGACATCTCTCCATTCAATATTCATTCATCTATAACAATCAGTGAGTGAAAGGGGTTCTAGTCTGTGGCCAGCAATAGTAAACATATCACAGGTTAGGAGCAGACAAACCACCTAGAGATTGATTCCATCCATGTGGGCAGGCACACTGACATCGTTGATGGTCACTATCTTGGCACTGCCCCACTCAGACCCTGGCCATCCCATCCCCAGCCATCTTTCCAAGTGAGTGACATGTTTATTTCTGATTGCAGCTGTATAATAAACGTAGTTGGACATCAGGACTTCACACCTGTCAGCCCCTAGAACTCCCAGGATCACCCATAACTCCCAGATTCCCAGGATCACCCATAAGCCAAAGATCTCCAGGATCACCCATAACCCCCAGGATCACCCATAACCCCCAGATCTCCAGGATCACCCAAGAGCCCCAGATCTCCAGGATAAACCATTAACCCCCAGATCTCCAGGATCACCCATAATCCTCAGGATCACCCATAACCCCCAGATCTCCAGGATCACCCATAACCCCCAGATCTCCAGGCTCACCCATAACCCCCAGATCTCCAGGATCACCCATAACCCCCAGATCTCCAGGATCACCCATGAGCCCCAGATCTCCAGGATAAACCATTAACCCCCAGATCTCCAGGATCACCCATAATCCTCAGGATCACCCATAACCCCCAGATCTCCAGGCTCACCCATAACCCCCAGATCCCCAGGATCACCCATAACCCCCAGATCCCCAGGATCACCCATAACCCCCAGATTGCCAGGTTAAACCAATAATCCCTAGAACCCCAGAATCGCCCATCAGCCCCAAATGTCCAGGATGATCACCCGTCTGCTCCCAGATCCCCAGGATAACCCATAAGTTCCGAGATCACCATGACCAGCACCTACCACAATGGGCTCCCTCGTCGGCGCCATTGTCTTCACAGTCCACCATGGAGTCACAGACTCTCGTCAGGGGAATACAGTGGAGGGTGCCAGGACATAAATACTGGTTTGGAAGACACTTAAAGCTGTCGATGGCGTCACCTGAAACATGGTCACAACATCCTCAACGCAATTCATCAACACACAATCCTTGATGGTGTTACCGCAAGAAAAATAGAAATGAAGTGTATTATTTTTCAAGAAGTGTAATAATTTTAAAGTAGAGTCATAATTAAAAAGGAATACTTGCTTTACATTGACAACGGTGGTACAAAAACCATTAACACATGAGCACCTGCCTCGCGACATTTAACTGTCTCTCTCATAGCTGTTGGTCATTTATTAACAAGATACATTGCTTCTTTCCAATGATTATTCAAGTGTACGATTATTCAAGTGTTGAAAAAGTGAAAAATACAAAAATGATTGACCATTTAAATTCTATGAGCATAAAAGTAGACTTACCATAAACATGAATAGATACCTATTAATTCAGTATTGCATAGGCTCAAAGTTTACAATCAAACATTAAACTTTAGAATAAAGAATATTGAAACAAAAATATTCATCAAAATTATAGAAAGCCTTTGAAAATTTTCTGTGCCCAAAACTGGATTATGTCATGCAGATGATCAAGCTGCATGACGTCATGTCATAAGTCACATACAATCTCTCCGGTTACGTTGTTTGTAAGGAGTTACTGTGTGCTAAGAGCATGCAGACACATCAGGACAAACGCAATGCAGTGTTACATAAGCAGGTAGTCCGCGTGACAACACTCGGAACAACAGCAACATCAACAGCAACAACATCAGCAGCTACACACAACACACATGTACTCAACGTACGACCGAGATACTGGTGTATGGAAGCCTCAGAGAACAAGAACGTTCATATTGTAATCAGTAACATGGCTTTCACAAGTGTCTCTATCAAATGTTGAGTAGCATATATTTTCAGGAAATCATTTGAAATTAGAGATAAAAGTTTCAGTTTTTTAAATGTTTTTTTTTTAAAATTTGTTCTAATAATGCACACATTTGACACCACAACACTGTGACACAAGCATGATATGATCTGTCAGTGACAGAAGCATGATATCTCATGGTGACATTAGCGTGATATCTAATAGTAACACTAGATGATATGATCCGACAGTGACAGAAGCATGATATCTCATGATGACATTAGCGTGATATCTAATAGTAACACTAGATGATATGATCCGACAGTGACAGAAGCATATCTCATGGTGACATTAGTGTGATATCTCATGGTGACATTAGCGTGATATCTCATGGTGACATAAGCGTGATATCTCATGGTGACATTAGCATGATATCTCATGGTGACATTAGCGTGATATGATCCGACAGTGACAGAAGCATGATATCTCATGGTGACATTAGCGTGATATCTCATGGTGACATTAGCGTGATATGATCCGCACGTGTGTATAAGCAGGATATATCACGGTAACTAAACATGGTATCATCCAGCAGTTATATGAATATGATATATCATGGTAAAACTAGCATGATATGGCCTAATAATGCTACATTTAAGCATGACATGATCCTCCAGAGTATTAAGCAGGATAGATCATAGCAAGGTAATGTGATTAATACGATACATTTAGCAGTGCAGTATATGCCTAGTATGGAATTGCTACATGTAAATCATAAATGGGTAATGGTTGCTCATCACTGAATTTCTGTCATCTGGTCACACCCACATGCATCTGATGATATACAATATTTCAACAGTGATATATGTCATTACATCATGTTATTATATGTCCTCAATACTATTTTTTTAGATTCGTTTTGTTTAACGCAGCACTCAGCAATATTCCAGCTATATGACCGCAGTCTGTAAATAATCAAGTATGGACCAGACAATCCAGTGATTGATATCATGAGCATCGATCCACGCAAGTTGGATACGATGACATGCATCAGCCAAGTCAGCGAGCCTGACCACCAAATCCCATTAGTCGCCTTTTTTAGCAAGCATGGGTTGCTGAAGACCTATCCTACCCTGGATCTTCAAGGGTCTCCTCACAACTAACAAGAGGAGCCATCACCATACTGTAATCTCCACTTGGCCACTGTGACTGACACGTCCCATGTGATAGTACTGACTATAATAAATGGGTAGTTGTAATATGCTATACTCCATCCTCTAGAGCGTCTCAATGCGTGAAGACCATTATTACCTTGGTTAAAGGATCAGTGTGAGCTCATTTTTTTTTTTCTCAGCTCCCTAGGGAGTATACAACCCAAGCTTCACATGGAAGTTGGATGTGATGATCGGATCACAGCCGTAAACATCGACTTGATCCACAGACAAAAGAACATAATTATTTTGATTCTTTGGTGTCATAGATGATATGTGTTACAGAGATTGACCACTGACCTGGGTGTTATAGATTATATGTGTTACAGAGATTGACCACTGACCTGGGTGTCATAGATGATATGTGTTACAGAGATTGACCACTGACCTGGGTGTTATAGATGATATGTGTTACAGAGATTGACCACTGACCTGGGCGTCATAGATGATATGTGTTACAGAGATTGACCACTGACCTGGGCGTCATTGATGATATGTGTTACAGAGATTGACCACTGACCTGGGTGTTATAGATGATATGCGTTACAGAGATTGACCACTGACCTGGGTGTCATTGATGATATGTGTTACAGAGATTGACCACTGACCTGGGCGTCATAGATGATATGTGTTTCAGAGATTGACCACTGACCTGGGCGTCATAGATGATATGTGTTACAGAGATTGACCACTGACCTAGGTGTCATAGATGATATGTGTTACAGAGATTGACCACTGACCTGGGCGTCATAGATGATATGTGTTACAGAGATTGACCACTGACCTAGGCGTCATAGATGATATGTGTTACAGAGATTGACCACTGACCTGGGCGTCATTGATGATATGTGTTACAGAGATTGACCACTGACCTGGGTGTTATAGATTATATGTGTTACAGAGATTGACCTCTGACCTGGGTGTTATAGATTATATGTTTATAGAGATTGACCACTGACCTGGGTGTTATAGATGATATGTGTTACAGAGATTGACCACTGACCTGGGCGTCATAGATTATATGTTTATAGAGATTGACCACTGACCTGGGTGTTATAGATGATATGCGTTACAGAGATTGACCACTGACCTGGGTGTTATAGATGATATGTGTTACAGAGATTGACCTCTGACCTGGGTGTTATAGATATGTTACAGAGATTGACCACTGACCTGGGTGTCATAGATGATATGTGTTACAGAGATTGACCACTGACCTGGGTGTCATAGATGATATGTGTTACAGAGATTGACCACTGACCTGGGCGTCATTGATGATATGTGTTACAGAGATTGACCACTGACCTGGTCATCATAGATGATATGTGTTACAGAGATTGACCTCTGACCTGGGTGTTATAGATATGTGTTACAGAGATTGACCACTGACCTGGGTGTCATAGATGATATGTGTTACAGAGATTGACCACTGACCTGGGCGTCATAGATGATATGTGTTACAGAGATTGACCACTGACCTGGGCGTCATTGATGATATGTGTTACAGAGATTGACCACTGACCTGGGCGTCATAGATGATATGTGTTACAGAGACTGACCACTGACCTGGGCGTCATAGATATGTGTTACAGAGATTGACCACTGACCTGGTCATCATAGATTATATGTGTTACAGAGATTGACCACTGACCTGGGTGTCATAGATTATATGTTTATAGAGATTGACCACTGACCTGGGTGTCATAGATGATATGTGTTACAGAGATTGACCACTGACCTGGGTGTTATAGATGATATGTGTTACAGAGACTGACCACTGACCTGGGCGTCATAGATATGTGTTACAGAGATTGACCACTGACCTGGGCGTCATAGATATGTGTTACAGAGATTGACCACTGACCTGGGTGTCATTGATGATATGTGTTACAGAGATTGACCACTGACCTGGGCGTCATAGATGATATGTGTTACAGAGATTGACCACTGACCTGGTCGTCATAGATTATATGTGTTACAGAGATTGACCACTGACCTGGGTGTCATAGATGATATGTGTTACAGAGATTGACCACTGACCTGGGTGTTATAGATGATATGTGTTACAGAGATTGACCACTGACCTGGGCGTCATAGATGATATGTGTTACAGAGATTGACCACTGACCTAGGTGTCATAGATGATATGTGTTACAGAGATTGACCACTGACCTGGGTGTTATAGATTATATGTGTTACAGAGATTGACCACTGACCTGGGTGTCATAGATGATATGTGTTACAGAGATTGACCACTGACCTGGGTGTCATAGATGATATGTGTTACAGAGATTGACCACTGACCTGGTCGTCATAGATTATATGTGTTACAGAGATTGACCACTGACCTGGGCGTCATAGATGATATGTGTTACAGAGATTGACCACTGACCTGGTCATCATAGATATGTGTTACAGAGATTGACCACTGACCTGGGCGTCATAGATGATATGTGTTACAGAGATTGACCACTGACCTGGGTGTCATAGATGATATGTGTTACAGAGATTGACCACTGACCTGGGCGTCATAGATATGTGTTATAGAGATTGACCACTGACCTGGGCGTCATAGATGATATGTGTTACAGAGACTGACCACTGACCTGGTCATCATAGATTATATGTGTTACAGAGATTGACCACTGACCTGGGCGTCATAGATGATATGTGTTACAGAGATTGACCACTGACCTGGGCGTCATAGATGATATGTGTTACAGAGATTGACCACTGACCTGGGTGTCATAGATGATATGTGTTACAGAGATTGACCACTGACCTGGGCGTCATTGATGAGATGTGTTACAGAGATTGACCACTGACCTGGGCGTCATAGATGATATGTGTTACAGAGATTGACCACTGACCTGGGTGTTATAGATGATATGTGTTACAGAGATTGACCACTGACCTGGGTGTTATAGATTATATGTGTTACAGAGATTGACCACTGACCTGGGCGTCATAGATATGTGTTACAGAGATTGACCACTGACCTGGGCGTCATAGATATGTGTTACAGAGATTGACCACTGACCTGGGTGTCATAGATGATATGTGTTACAGAGATTGACCACTGACCTGGGCGTCATAGATGATATGTGTTACAGAGATTGACCACTGACCTGGTCGTCATAGATTATATGTTTATAGAGATTGACCACTGACCTGGGTGTTATAGATGATATGCGTTACAGAGACTGACCACTGACCTGGGTGTTATAGATGATATGTGTTACAGAGATTGACCACTGACCTGTGTGTCATTGATGATATGTGTTACAGAGATTGACCACTGACCTGGTCATCATAGATTATATGTTTATAGAGATTGACCACTGACCTGGGTGTCATAGATGATATGTGTTACAGAGATTGACCACTGACCTGGGCGTCATAGATTATATGTTTATAGAGATTGACAACTGACCTGTGTGTTATAGATGATATGTGTTACAGAGATTGACCACTGACCTGGGCGTCATAGATGATATGTGTAACAGAGATTGACCACTGACCTGGGTGTCATAGATTATATGTTTATAGAGATTGACCACTGACCTGTGTGTTATAGATGATATGTGTTACAGAGATTGACCACTGACCTGTGTGTTATAGATGATATGTGTTACAGAGATTGACCACTGACCTGGGCGTCATAGATGATATGTGTTACAGAGATTGACCACTGACCTGGTCGTCATAGATTATATGTGTTACAGAGATTGACCACTGACCTGGGTGTTATAGATGATATGTGTTACAGAGATTGACCACTGACCTGGGCGTCATAGATGATATGTGTTACAGAGACTGACCACTGACCTGGTCATCATAGATTATATGTGTTACAGAGATTGACCACTGACCTGGGCGTCATAGATGATATGTGTTACAGAGATTGACCACTGACCTGGGTGTTATAGATGATATGTGTTACAGAGATTGACCACTGACCTGGGCGTCATTGATGAGATGTGTTACAGAGATTGACCACTGACCTGGGCGTCATAGATATGTGTTACAGAGATTGACCACTGACCTGGGTGTTATAGATGATATGTGTTACAGAGATTGACCTCTGACCTGGGCGTCATTGATGAGATGTGTTACAGAGATTGACCACTGACCTGGGCGTCATAGATATGTGTTACAGAGATTGACCACTGACCTGGGTGTTATAGATGATATGTGTTACAGAGATTGACCACTGACCTGGGCGTCATAGATGATATGTGTTACAGAGATTGACCACTGACCTGGGTGTCATAGATGATATGTGTTACAGAGATTGACCACTGACCTGGGTGTCATAGATGATATGTGTTACAGAGATTGACCACTGACCTGGGTGTCATTGATGATATGTGTTACAGAGATTGACCACTGACCTGGGTGTTATAGATGATATGTGTTACAGAGACTGACCACTGACCTGGGCGTCATTGATGATATGTGTTACAGAGATTGACCACTGACCTGTGTGACTCGTCTTGTGCTCCTATTACTTCTCATATTAATCTTGTAAATCTGCCATGGCATGTCATAGCATATATGATGAGATGAGGTGAACTAGCTACCCTGACACTAGATGTCAGTGTTGATCTTGCCACTAATAAGGCTTGTGGAACTCTGCAGCAACTACTGTGTTGTCAGGTCGTGTACAACTCAGTCCACATACTGACAGTGTAGGTATGCCTTGTATACAAACCGAAAAAGAGAGAGTTAGGAATCATGGATATTTTGGGGGATATTTTAATGAAATTTGGTGCTCAGTCTTTACTACATAAAAATATCTCCCAAAATATTCATGATCCCTAATTTTCTTTGTTTAGTATATATATTTGACCGTGTGAGCGTGTCATGTACATAAATACAGTGACAAAGTGGGCGTGACCTTGTTGTAGCAGTGCAGGTGAAACATGTTAAGAGATATATGAATTCAGGATGATCCCGCAGTGGTTAGATTCATATGTTCAGAAGCATATTGTTGATGAAATGATAACTCCAAAAACTAGTCATAAACAGACTTAAGGAAATATAAAAAACATTTGCCAAATCAGCGTAATTAGTGCTCGCAAAAACCATAAGTTTGTTCAGCATAAATCTCTTTGTGTTTCAGGATAATGAAGAAAGCTATTTTGGTATAAGTAAAAGGATTGACGATTGGCCAGCAGCATGTGCGTATATTGTTAATTATTCACTGCTGGCGTGAGCAAATGTTAAATGACTCTCTACTTCAGGGCTTTAATTGTCAGTAAAGCATATGTTGATGACTGTGTTATGTCTCAGCTTGTTACTAAAGTAGAAACACCTCTCGTTACAAACCAACAATATTAACATGATGTAGGACTAGAAACCAACATGTAATGAACCAACAGAAGAATATCCAATGTTAACAGGTAAATCAATGTTGAAAAGAAAAATACAACAAAATTATACAAATCGTTAAACAACAAAATAGATTTGTTTCTCAAAAGGCAAACATCAAAAGAGGAAATATGAAAAAAGAAGCAAAAAAAGAAGCACTGCATAATTTTGACCTTTCCATCTTAATGGATGTTTTCTTTTCATCAAGACATAGACATAGACAACCTTTAAGAATATCCATGATTCATAGTCTCATGTACACCTACAATATTTATCCCTTATCCCCCACTCACGTCTACACCTGCAATATATATCCTTTATCACCCGCTCACATGTATGCCTGCTATATATGTCCATTATTTCCCACTCACATCCACACATGCAGTATATATCCCTTATCCCCCCCCACTGACTACTACACATGCAATATATATCCTTTATCACCCGCTCACATCTACACCTGCAATATATATCCTTTATCACCCGCTCACATGTATGCCTGCTATATATGTCCATTATTTCCCACTCACATCCACACATGCAGTATATATCCCTTATCCCCCCCCACTGACATCTACACATGCAATATATATCCTTTATCACCCGCTCACATCTACACCTGCAATATATATCCTTTATCACCCGCTCACATCTACACCTGCAATTTATATCTTTTATCACCAGCTCACATTTATGCCTGCAATATGTATCCTTTATTCCCACTATTACATCTACACCTGCAATATATATCCTTATTCCCACTATCACATCTACACCTGCAATATATATCCTTTATCCCCGCTCACATCTACACCTGCAATATATATCCTTTATCCCCGCTCACATCTACACCTGCAATATGTATCCTTTATTCCGACTATCACATCTACACCTGCAATATATATCCTTATTCCCACTATCACATCTACACCTGCAATATATATCCATTATTTCCACTATCACATCTACACCTGCAATATATATCCTTTATTCCCACTATCACATCTACACCTGCAATATATATCCTTTATCACCCACTCACATCTACACCTGCAATTTATATCCTTTATTCCCACTATCACATCTACACCTGCAATATATATCCTTATTCCCACTATCACATCTACACCTGCAATATATATCCCTTATTTCCACTGTCACATCTACACCTGCAATATATATCCTTTATTCCCACTATCACATCTACACCTGCAATATATATCCTTTATCACCCGCTCACATTTACGCCTGCAATATATATCCTTTATTCCCACTATCACATCTACACCTGCAATATATATCCTTTATCCCCTCTCACATCTACACCTGCAATATGTATCCTTTATTCCCACTATCACATCTACACCTGCAATATATATCCTTATTCCCACTATCACATCTACACCTGCAATATATATCCTTTAATTCCACTATCAAATTCACACCTGCAATATATATCCTTTATTCTCACTCACATCCACACCTTCTACATATAACCATAATTCTCCGAAATGAGCTAGATGTCCATTCTCCTATGGAGTGTATGAGTCTACGATGGCGCCATGGGTGTTATGATGATGGTGATGGTGTATGGCACGTTGGACACACAGGATGAGACAAGCGGTGAACTAGCAGCATCAGCAGAGCAGTCATCACATGACCAGGAGCCAAGAAGCAAAGCTGGTTGGGTGTGTTGCAATTTCAAAACTGCTCACCAGAAACTAGTTCCATATTGCAAGATACAGTACTAGTTTCTTGATAACAGATTCAATTTTGAGTGGTTTCATTGTTAAAAGAGTTTTAAAATTTGTTTGAAAATGTACAACACATTTCAATATTTATTAAATGTCAATGCCAGAAACAACCCACTCTCCTGTGTGATCATTACTTGCAAAGCACCCATTTTTACGCCCAACCCGCTACCGCAAAGAATGATGGGAAATGGTAAGATGGTATGGATACCAACCTCGTGCATGTTTCCCGCCCTTAAGTTTCACGCCTGGGATACGACACAGGATGACGCAATTAGTACAGAAACTTCATGGATGCACCTAGCTGGCACCCGCCATAGCAACCAGACATATTCCTTGACAACATTCTACAAACTACTTAATGCAAAAATTTCTGTTTCAAAATACATTACAAAAAAAATGAGTCATGGAGTTCTATAGCTTCATGTGGGCTGGCTACTTTATCTTAAATGCTTATTGCATTATAACACCGGGGTATGTCGACTCCTCGGGGTTAGAATGTGGAAGAAAACTCAAATTAGAGAAACGTCATCAGGGTGAATTTCAATATCTGGGAGTTAATTTGAATGGAAAGTTGTTGAAGATTTTAAACTTCCGATATTTATGATACGGATGATGAACAACACATCACTGAGTAAACTCTCACAACCACTCGTTTAGTTGAGCTACAAGTAATATTAAAGAATCATAGACTGAGTTTGAAATGTCCCTGTATCAGTGTCCCCTGAAACCAGGTTGTCATGGAATTGGTAGTCCGGATCTGGCACTAGTAATTACAGCGGGTGCAGCCATTGGCCGTATAGGATCAAACACTTTACCAATAGAATCACTCCTGCTCTCTCATTGGTGGAAACAGACACCTGACACAAGACAGGCTCATCTCACTGTCTCGGAACTCTTATTAAATTGAAAGATTTGGAAGGACTTTTAATCAATTTTGTTTCACATTCGAACAATTTACTAACTTTACTAAACATAAAGTGAATTCAGTCGGCTGACATTTTTGTCTTTCCCGGCAGCAGCCACCAGGGAGAGAGAGCAGCTGTCATTTGTTAATAATTTCATTTCGCTGAAAAAAGAAAGTTTGATTAGCATTCCTGCGACATCATTAACAATAGAAAGAAAACATTCCCATGGAGATCTCATATAAAACCATTCCTACAAAACATTGTGTCATGGCACTGTAGCTCACCTAGTCATATATTGTAGGCATGTTCAAATATCTACAGAGACAGTCACAGGATTAAACCAGAGACCATATACAGAGAGAAACTGCAAGATTCGAAAGTCCACTGTTTCCAAATATTGATATAGTGTCTTTCCCTTTAACATGACTTTATCATCAGATACCTACTTGATGTCTTTGCGTTCATATAAACATTAAGATGCCAATATGCACAGCGACTTAAGTTTGCATTCTTCAACAAAATGGGGAATCAAGGGAAAATGCACAAACCGTCACGATGGATTGATTCGACTTACTGTTTAGAAACCTTTCAATTCTGTCATGATTGAGGAACAACTGTCGTCTATTTCAATCATATTCTGGGCTGTCAATAATGGTCAATATCAACATTTTCTCTAACATTTATGAGCCAATATTTCAGATCACCCCTTTCCCAAGTTGTCCCCTGAATAAACATTAATTCTTCAATAAACATTAGCATATTTGTTTTGTAACGTATGGTTGAGTATGTGTTCCACCCCTGGCCAGGACAGTGATAGCTGGTGGTACTCAACTGACTGACAAGGGCTGTCCCTCCGAATACAGCCAATGATTAAAGCTGGCATAATATTTAAATATTTTTGGTATGAATAGTCAGGAAAAATGGACCAAGATAATTAAGTAACTAAATTTCATAACATGAAACAATAAATGCAAGGTGTTACAATGTCTGATTGGTGTAACACAACAAGGCATCCCTCACACAATTCTGGGAAGATTAAAACAAACCAATTCACAAAAGTTAAACTTTCAATACTCATGCCTATCATGAACAAAAAACTTATCAGGGTTAAAAAACATCCAAATAAAGTATGAGAAGGTTTTCCTGAATTGTCCCAAGCTCCTAAGAGTCCACCGAAAGACGTAGTATATACTACCCACAGATCGATGCCACTCCCAGCCTCATCATCATGCCTGGAATCTATTTATAGCCATTTTCATTGATTCAAAGTATCACCTTGATGACTCGACTCCTGTAGGTTATGTGAAGATGATTATATTTGATTAATTTGATTTGATTAATTAAAAGTTTGTAAAAAAGAAAAACTCATAAAAATCACAAACTTTCAAATAATATGCTATGATATTTCAGCTTCTTCAGATGTTCACAGACTAACACATACAAGAAACAAATGTACTTGTCCATTGATGTCATTTTGCAATATGGCTGCCATTGCAGCCATATTGAAAATCTGATTTAAACCTCTTGCATCAGGTGCAGGTTTCATTGGTCCAGTGGTAAAAGAGGAGGAGCTTCTGAGTCAGATGGACGACTGACAAGCAGGCCATGACATCAGCCCATCTGACATTGTCAGGTCAGCTAATACATTATACAGAAACATTGCTACAATATAGATACACAATATCTAGAATACATGGCAGTTAAACTGTTAGTTTTGAACAAGAAACTGATAGGTGTTTGTCCAAGCAATGACTACGCTTAGGTTTCTAATTAACTTGGAACTGAGTTAATCATGTGGCATGCACTATTTCATGCAGACACCAACGTCTAGCTTACAAACAAGCAGACATCTTGAGAAAATATAACACAACATTTCAGGACGTTAGATGTGCAGGAAGATCAATCAAATATGTAATACTTCTATCACTTTTCCGCATCTAAGTGAGCTTAGAGGGTAGACATCCACTGGCAGCAATGTTACAGCTGACCTGTTTAGTCAGGCTTCAAGCTAGAAAACCATTGCTGGTGTGAGCAATGATGGTAACACCATTGGGACACCCCCCACACAACACCAGCCTGGCAGAGCCCAAACAGAGTTGTGCACCTCCATGGTCGCCCATCACAGTAATTTATACATTCTGCCATTGGGACCATTTCACCCACATATTTCTGGAGGTGGTCATAAAATCCTTGAATTAAGCATTATCTTATCCCCTCTGAAGGTATCCATCATACTTAGACCCTTCCCATCAATAACAATAACATACATATCCTGATGTTCATATACATTCTGATCTTACATTAATGTTATACATGTGGTACTTATCTGTTTACAAAGACTGAAGACGTAACAGGGTATATAAGGATATGGACAGAAACAGGCACAGATGCCAGGAAGGGAGATAATCACAATTAGTGAGACCAATTAATTAATCAGGGTCACTATACTAGCCAAGAAGAAAGCAACATTTGAATATATTAAAGGGGAGAGACGTACAGGGAGGTTGCTCCAGTTTGGGCAGAAATACTCGTATTCTGTAACTAAACCGAGTTAACCTAAACCGATTTAAATTCATTTTCACATATTTTATAGATATTCTAAAGAATAAAGGTTCTGTGGCTACAATGTATTTGAGTGATAAAGAAGGGAGCAAACTCACATTCTTGTGGGGATTCGTCGGACCCATCACTGCAGTCCTCTTCCCCGTCACACACATAGCCCTCCTTCACACAGAAGGGAGTGCCCTTCACACAATGGAAGTGTCCAGCTTCACAGGTCGGGATGCCTGAAACAGTCAACATGGAGATGACAGCAACAGTGTACAGACCACATGGCAACAGTGTACAGACCACATGGCAACAGTGTACAGACCACATGGCAACAGTGTACAGACCACATGGCAACAGTGTACAGACCACATGGCAACAGTGTACAGACCACATGGCAACAGTGTACAGACCACAGGGCAACAGTGTACAGACCACATGGCAACAGTGTACAGACCACATGGCAACAGTGTACAGACCACATGGCAACACTGTACAGACCTCATGGCAACACTGTACATGGCAACACTGTACAGACCTCATGGCAACACTGTACAGACCTCATGGCAACACTGTACAGACCACATGGCAACACTGTACAGACCTCATGGCAACACTGTACAGACCTCATGGCAACACTGTACAGACCTCATGGCAACAGTGTACAGACCACATGGCAACAGTGTACTAAGAAACCCAAACATACAGCAGTGGCTGTTCAAGATCACACCACTAATTACAGTGTGTAAATATAGCTCCTGTTTCACACTACTGTGGTAAACTGCAACCCTCTAATTAAGTCAAGTTGTGGAAGTGTCGGGGTAAACAATGCTCAATCCAGTGACTGAACACCAAAATGTCTCCACCAAGAAAAGGCTGTCGAAAATATTTACTTGATTAGTCGGCGTATGTCAATGTTATCCATATTAAGGTCATATCAAAGTCAAGGTCTTCTAGACTGTAAACAGTGTTTGAATAAAATCACAAGACGTCAGCTTCAATATGTGTTGGAGGAAGCACACAGTGACACATGTTGAAGAAGTCTAACACTTCAGAGACACCTGTGAGTATGGGTTTAGTGCTGACAGACCATAAACAGCAGATCCTGGTATGACTAAGGGACTCAACTTAGCTCAGCAAATTCTGTCCCCATTGCTTCCAGGGAAATTATCTGAATCTACATTACCTTTTCAACTCCCATTATTTGATCCATGAATGCATGCATTCATACAACATTATCAAATCTGTCTAAAAAAAAATAAAAGTCATAGTTACTGCAGTTGGCAAGTTCGTCCTCTCCATTTGCGCAGTCCTCGTCTCCATCACAGAGCCAGCTGCGTGGAATACAGTGGTGGCCGATCTCTGTCTCATTGGGGCACAGGAATGTATCATGGGAGCACACCGATTCTGAAAAAACAAAACGTAGAACAATATAAAACAAAATAGAACAATACAGAACAATGTTGACAATGACTCTTCCCCCATACAACAATGTTTGTTCTTTAACGCAGTACTCAGCAATATTCCAGCTATATGACTGTGGTCTGTAAATAATTGAGTCTGGATGAGACAATCCAGTGATTGACATGATGAACATCATTCCACAAAATTGGGATGTGATGACATGCATCAACCAAGTCAGTGAGCCGGACCACACATTCCTGTTTGTCGCCTCTTACAACAAGCACAGTCGCCTTTTTGCGGCATGGGTTGCTGAAGACCTATTCTAACCCTGATGCAACCATGTACGTCTTCTTTAAGTAAGAAGGGTCAGTTTCTGGATGCCATCATGGAACTGCCCACTCAACCATCATCAGCTATCGGTGTAGGCAGGTACACACAGTGAGTGAGTGAGTGAGTGAGTGAGTGAGTGAGTGAGTTACTCCAGCATGAAACTTAACCGATCCCAAGTATTTTACATAATCCCATCGTCATGCTACAAAATATTCTAAAATTTGTCAGAGCCAGTTTCAACATTTGGACAAATGTTTATTGTCAACGATGGTTGATGACTGAGGAGAAAAACACTATCCTGTCAAAAATGTCTGGACCAAGCAAACTAGTGACTGCAAATAATGCCCCTAGGATTGGTTGGAGCACGATGACAGCCAGTGACTGATCCCCTCCGATCCTGTTCAGTTAACTCACACCACCAGCAAGTGCCGAGGGAATTCTGACCTGGGGCCTGGTGGACCCTGAGTAATAAACTAGTGAGAGTTTGGTTTAACAATGCTCTGAACAGGACTCCAGTTATTCATGCAAGTCAGAAAAGTGAGGTGAGGTGAATTGGGGTTTAACGTTGCATACAAGATTATTGCGATTATATAGCGACGTGCATGCATGTGTGTGTGTCTGTGGCTGCTTGTATTTGTCCGGACTGATGTCGATGTTATTGTGCTAGCTCACTGCCGCAGTTTAACATGAATACCCCACTCAGACACAGTATGCTGACTCCGAGCCGACTAGTCCTTGTTTCATCCCCTTAATGCCTAGCGCCAAGCAGGATAACAACAAGTACTATCTTTTAACATCTTTTGGTATGATTGCACCCGGAGATTGAACCAATGACCTTCCGCTCTTCGCGCAGAGGCTCTACCACTAGACCACAGAGTCGGTTGAAAGCCCCAAGAGATGCAGTCACAGACGTTTCCCACTTTGGTGAAACCCAGAAGCACATGTACGATGCTGACAAACCTAGAAACATAATTGGAGTAAACCCGGATTCGAAACCACGATCACCGGTTTCTTGCATGCCCAAGGGGCGTAACTCTGCACAGTGCAAGGGTAGTGCCTAGCCTTGTCGAAGTAAGTCAGACCAAATTATTTTGATGAAAAATTCTTGCTGAATGACAGTATTGAAAATATTTCAATCATAACGTGAAACAGTAATCTCCGAAATGGCTCTGGCGCCATCTGCTGATAAAGGAAGATTGCATTTCTTCAGCCGTCTTAACATGACTGTTTGCACAGCTCTCCTCTACTGCTGGCAATCTATAATCCTTCACACAAGTAATGTTCAACCATGGAACCTGTGGCTCTAACAGAATCAGTTACTGTTTACCAGTTAGTTTTCAAACTCAAAGCCAAAAGGAAATGACAAAAAAATTCTACTTTTTCCACAATTTTCCCTAAATTGAAACTTGATTCTTTTTAATCATAAAAATGTTGCTCTCAATAGGGCACAGGCGTAAACCATTACATGACACCATGGCTCTTCCATTAAGTTTGGTAGATGGTGATGTAATTGACAGAAGCCATCCCAGTGTCCCTCGTGTGTGCAGCTGATGACACAGACCCTCCTGGATCACCGACATCCAGGACCGCATTCCACTCCGCAATCTTAGCACTACGACTGTCACAAGTCTAGGTTAAAGTATGGGAGTTACAATCACTTCATCACAAAGTTCAATGCGGGGAACGGGGCCCAGTTATGGATTTCATCACGTCTACTCAGCTTGAATGTATTCCCCCCGAGAGTTGGACCGAAGTCTTGTGAACATGTACATCTCTCAACTCCTTTAGGTGGACATTTACAAATCTGACACATCAATTATGTTTAGTGCAATTCCCTTTTTTGTCTTGTACAATAAGTTCCTGGGTTTTTTTTTCAGGTGAACAACAGACTTGGGTCTGTGATGTGTGCCACCAACAGGGCAGGACATAACCACCTTTTCGTCAGCACCTGAACACTGTTTGAAGGTGATCCATAAACACATGCCCATGATATAATCGGAACCCTACAGTGGACAACTTCAGATGAGGCTTCACATGATTATGGAAAAAGTGCATAATTGTCGCTTTTATTCATGTCATCATACAACTTTGCAGTCATTACTTTTAATGCAATCTTGACAATTCTCACACGTATTCATCATCCATAAAAGAATCGTTCCAGATGAAATGTGTCGAAAAAGCCCCATGAACTGCATAGAACTCCTGCAAGATACCGAGTACTAAAAAGCATCGTAGCTCGGTTTCAAAGAGATGGATAAAACTATGATAGGAAGGGAGATAACTGCCATGTAAGCAATCGCTTAAATTCACAGACGTACAAAATTAACATGTTAAAACAAGACTCAGCCAAGACAGGATGGAGTTTTGCCAAGCACTGCACTTAAAACTTTGATCAAATTGGACTAAAAACTTTCAATGCTCCACTAAGGAGAGTAAGTACAAAAAATACGGAAATTTTGGATGTAAGAGTTAACTATTACAAGATGTTAGTCTCCGATTAATCACCATAAATTGATTATCTTCAACAAATGTGTTGACTGGTTGATAGGGAAATTTCGACATCAGTCTCATTACACACTGACACCACCATCACTTTGTACACACCGACATCCGGCAACTGCTACCACCATCACTTTGTACACACCGACATTCCCGCACCTAATGCCACCATCACTTTGTACACACCGACATCCCCGCACCTAACACCACCATCACTTTGTACACACCGACATCCCCGCACCTAACACCACCATCACTTTGTACACACCGACATCCCCGCACCTAACACCACCATCACTTTGTTCACACCGACATCCCCGCACCTAACACCACCATCACTTTGTACACACCGACATCCCCACACCTAACATCACCATCACTTTGTACACACCGACATCCCCTCACTAACACCAACATCACTTTGTACACACCGACATCCCCTCACTAACACCAACATCACTTTGTACACACCGACATCCCCTCACTAACACCAACATCACTTTGTACACACCAACATTCCCGCACCTAACACCACCATCACTTTGTACACACCGACATCCCCGCACCTAACACCACCATCACTTTGTACACACCGACATCCCCGCATTAACACCAACATCACTTTGAACACACCGACATCCCTGATCCTGTTAGTTGCCTCTTAGGACAAGCAGAGTCGTCTTTTACGGCAAGCCTGGGTTGCTGAAGACGTATGCCTAATGCGAGAGGACAGGAATGGTGGTTACAAGCCAAGCATGATAACGCCTAAGTTATTCAACTCCACAAACTGCAGGTCCTGCCATCCAAGTGACACAACTCCACACGCTAGACCCACAGGTCACCCACATCAATGTAACTGTAGTTAACCATATGGCATCTAATATCTCAAATCCTTACTTGTATATATTGAAAAATTGTATACCTTGGGAAGAGAGAACACAGGCCATGAAGGGGAAGGGCAAACACACTACCAACTGGGCCACCCTACATCCACAAACAGATGTGCTTGATAAACATGTGGAACGTCTTATCTTGGCCCCAAATAATCAATACTTGTGAAACTGGTTGCGCCACCATTTGTTCCTCTTTTCCTTGGTGTAGATCACCATTGCTCCGTATTCCCCCCGACATACTTCACACAGGGGGATTATACAACTTCCCTGCTCCACTTCTATTCACTTCAAAATCAAGCATGTTGAATAATTCATCATATCACATGCCTTCACGATGGTTGACAAAATATCCCTGTGGTATCAAGAAATTGAATTTATTGGTTTCTCAAAACGTCAGCCAGACACCGGGACTAATCTTCAATTATACATTGAAAAGAAAATCTTGGCTTGATTCCATATGGAACAAATGCTGATTGGTGATGACATTCTTCAGCATTTTTGAAGAAAATCAAATAAATCTAAACGGTGAACGCAATAACTGGGCTACCTCAAGGGTCTGGTTAATCCATTTCAGGGAATATTTCTAGGCATGAGAATGGGTTTCTTTCTAAGTGGGGAATCAAATCCAGAGCTTTGGCATAACGAACCAATGCTCTTACCCCTAGGCTATCATCATATATTCTTATATTACGGACATATATTTTTTTTAACTGGTTTACAAGACCAACCGACAAAAAAAATCTGAGATTAGAAAGAAGAAAAACATTACTGCTGACACACTGATTTAGCTGACTCTTTTTACAAATAGGTGAAATGAAAAATACATGATATTTTATCACCACTGTTTGTAAGAAAGGGTGAATGTGTGTATAAAAAAACAAACTTTTTGCTTACACTCAATTATTTTCAGCATTCATACATTCATGATGGTGTTACCTATGAGTTTGGTTTACATTCATTAGTGCCTGTGAAGATCCGGGAGAATAGGTCTTCAGCAACCCATGCTTGCCGTAAAAGGTGACAACGCTTGTCTTAAGAGGCGACTAATGGGATCGGGTGTCAGGCTCGCTCACTTCGTTGATGCATGTCATCGTATCCCAATTGCGTAGATCGATGCTCATGATGTCAATCACTGCATTGTCTGGTCCAGACACGATTATTTACAGACCGCCGTCATATAGCTGGAATATTGCTGAGTGCGGTGTTAAACAACAAACAAACAAACAACATTCATTAGTAGCAGTACTAATCTGGAAGTTGAAAATTTATACACTTTTCCCCCTGACCACCTAAAGTGAAGTTTTGGCTAAAATATTTGTAAAGCAACGAATGACAAATACAAGTCCTATTCATCTTTTCCTCAACTACATGCTGGTTAAGCATGATTGATGAGCATTGTATGAAACGATCATCAACTCACATCACAACCAATAGAATGTCACTCCGTCATGACTGATGTACTTTCACTTTCTCATCATCGTCATGGCATCAGAAAAAGGGACCCAGAATTAGCTGATGAATATTGGAAATTCTAGTGAGGAATACAAGTCGGTCTTTTTCTGAATTTCACTGTCCAGGGAGTCGATTTAAATAAAAAGCAATTAGGGGGATCTTCACAATGCATACGGCCACAGAGCAGCTGACAATCAGGCTCATACTCTATAAATCCTCACAGAAACTTTGCCGAATAGACAAAACTGAAATCTGATTGGCTACTTGACCTTTCGTGTACGGAGTAACTCGCTTCACCAGAGTCCTAATTGTTGCACTTTGTGTCAGGGGAAAACACAGTTTTTACCTCTGATGCACAGGAATAATCGCTCAGATTTTGACATGGCTATCAGAGGACACTGATGACAGAGAGATGACACACACTGGTGACTGGATGCATGAGCGTGGAGTGAGTCGCCAAATTCAGCAATAGTGCAGCTATATCTATAAAAAAAAGTTTGAGCACCGGCCCATGCCATGGTGGTGTGGTGTGGTGTGGTGTGGTGTGGTGTGGTGTGGTGTGGTGTGGGCAAATCTAGAAATAGAGTCCTCACGAATGAGGCAAATCAGCACAGAAAATTGGACGACTAAAACCAAAGTACAAGACATTACCCACAATACAACAGAAACTGTTACAAGGTGAAGGTCAGTTGGGAGTGTACTGTTGGAACAGCACAAGGTCAAAAGGTAGCTCTGTCGGCTTGTTACTTAATGTCACACTCAGCAATATTCCAGCTATATGACGGAGGCCTGTCAATAATCAAGTCTGGACCAGACGAGTCACCAAGACCACCTGATCTACTGGTCACCTCTTATGACAAGAACAGGAAGCTGGGGACCAAAGATCATTATGCAACAACCTAAGTTCCTCATTTGGGAACCAGCTGCCCATTACCTGTGTCTAACAGCACAATATCTCAGCAAGATGGAAGATGTGTGATGTAACTTCCAGGTGTCCCCACCCTGACTCGATCACTTTATATCTAAGACATACAACACGTTCTCAGTTGGATGTTTCTACTTCATTTTTTTGTTTGGTTTGGTTTGTTGTTTTATGCCGCACTCGGCAATATTCCAGCTATATGATGGCAGTAGGTAAATAATCAAGTCTTGACCAGACAATCCAGTGATTGATATCATGAGCATCGATCCATGCAAATGGGATTGATGACAAGCTTCATACAGTTTCTACTTCAGCGCAGACTACAAACCTATTAGAAAATACAAGACAATGTCCAGTGAGGTCATCAAACCGACCCTGAGTTGTCCCTACATGGCATGTTCATTTACCTCCACTCACCAGACCCTACCCTCAAACAGGTAATCAGCCTCTCTGTCTGGTCTCAAAGGAACCCATTCCATGTCATCATCTCCCAATAAGTTGCAGCAAACATTCTCAACAGATGTAAAATCAATCTATTTTGTTTGTTGATTAATTGTGTTGCTCAACAGCCCAACAAATTGCCTGAATCTGTCCACCAGGGGGCATGTTTAATGTCCCATCATGCAACTGTGGTGAAAATACCGCAAACTCAGCATGAGTCAAGATCAACACACCAGCCAATCACATTGCATCACATATTCAAAGCTTGACATGACAAAATCTGTTTTCCTGATTGGACATGTGTCAACTTCGCTACACCGTAAGAGCAAAATTGTCAAACAAACTCGCTTCTACAAAGGCAAAGGCAGAAATTTAATTCCCTTACTACATGATCAAAGCGGTGAAAGAATCAATGTCCTAAAGTATAGCCATTCCGGTTTCACGTGGCATTTACCTCGGACTTAACGCTCCACGATAATTGCTGGAAACTTTCTGATTTCGGGAAATCAAACGATATCTTGGCAATAAAGACTTGGCAGTTTGTGAACAAGCTGATATGTGAACTGGTACATCATAATGATGAGGAGGATGCAAGGGAATTCAGAAATGACTACTGAACATCAAACAAGAGTACCCGAGGTACAGAAATTCACCTTTATTGATTTTTTTCAAAAATATTGTTTGAGTGAGTGAGTTGGGTTTAACGCCGCTTTTAACAGTATTCCAGTTACATCACGGTGTGTCAGCTTCATTTGGGACGTTTATCCCTTCTGTGAAACCCAGCACAGGTATGGTGCTGACAATCTAGAAACATAATCGGGGCGAACCGGAATTCAAACCCACAATCAGAGGTTTCTGGCATGCCCAAGGGATGCAACTCTGCACAGCGAATGGCAGCACCTTAGACGACTGGGCCACCCGTGCCCCCTATTGTTTGATAACTGTTGCATATAAAGGTTTGTTTGTTGTTTAACGCTGCACTCAGCAATATTCCAGCTATACAACGGCGATCTGTAAATAAATTAAGTTCTGACACGACAATACAGTGATTGACATCATGAGCATCGATCTACGCAATTGGAATACATTGACATGCATCAACCAAGTCAGCAAGCCTGACCACCTGATCCTGTTAGTTGCCTCTTACAACAAGCATGGGTTGCTAAAGACCAATTTAAACCAGGATAGTCATGGGTTACACACGATAGATGTCAAAGTGAACTAAAAATATAATTTCAGGTCCTTCTATCAACAATGCCAAAAAGCATGTGACACTTGGAGATGGAATTTGTCCCCAAATCATCCCAGTATTTAACAGGTGGTGGTACATCCATGACTGTACAACAGCCTGACTCAGTCATTTTTCTGAATGACTCACAGCCATCTCTCATCACAAGAAAAACGTATCAGATGCTTCATTTATGACTGTTACGATATGTAATATTCATCTTGTGCATCACGTCCCCAAATATGTCAATGGGACATCACATCACTTCATGTACTGACTTCCGGAGTAAACCAACTTCAAGCAGACGCCTCCTGTGATCTTTAAGTTATGCATCATCTCGAATACAACAAAACCCATAACAAAACAATGACCATCATATCTACTCAGGCAAATACCCAAAGGCTACAATGTATTGTGTCAAGATAGGATTTTCTGGACAACATGTTACAATTCATTACATGATCATGACATCGTTTGATGTCTTCAACCGGTTCTATTCTGGCTTCAGCAAACATGCAACATCCCAGCTGGGTTTAATTGAAGATCTGTATAGGCACTTAAATGTTGAGGTAATCATGACAGGAGTATTATGGGTAAGAACTTCTGTATAACACATACACAACATACACGGCTACTTCTTGGCTCTTCATCAAGGTTTAATTCACAAAGTATTAACACAATGTAATATAGCATATTAGAATTATTCCTTTGCTGTTGCTGAAGACTTCTCGTGATACAGGAAAAATCGCTTTTCAAATGTCATCAGGACTTGGAAGACATTTATTGGAAATGCTGCTTGTTAATTGTAGCAGAGGACAGGTAACATGTTTGCCAACGAAACAAAGTTTCCCATCTTCTTTTAATGAGTTTATTTCTTAGATCTCCCCAGCTTCCCAAAATGACAACAAAACAAAAACATCCTAACACACGTAATCATAAAAGTATCAGATCTAGTCTATAGAGATAAGAAGTCATGAACTGAACAAATTAAGAATATATTGATTTGTGCTAATGTAAATGCTATGAATTATTCATCTGCTGAAATATGCAATTCAAGAATTAATTTGTCCACATGAGGAATTATGAAATGATTAGTTTCAATCAATCCATCTTGACATTGCAGATGACCTTGACCTGATCCCACCAGGGTTATCCCCCAAGAATCATGTCGCATTCTATCATACTCATCCCTCCCCGCAGGCCCACCCTCCGCCTTGTTAGGGGCCTGACTCACATCACAGCTAAACCTGATCATCTATAAACATCAATTAACAGTTAAAACGATATTGATTAACAGTCCGGAGCAGTGGTGACATGTGGTTCCAATTTGCCCCAAGAACTTCTTGAAGAACCTGGAATTGTGCCTGGTTTTATAGCAGATCTGAAGAACCAGTTTGTGTTAAGCTGACAAGATTAACGAGCAATTGTAGTACTTGAAAATACAGTTATTTATCTTTCATGAAATCATTCAGCAAATGAAAACAGCACTTGCTAAATCAGCCGTAGTTTTGTCGAACATGAATTACGTGGCTGTTCAGGATATTTCGAAAAAACACTTGTTCTGAAAGAATTTGAGGCAAACCAATCATCAAGAATCGTGAAATATCAAATGTAAGATTTGTTTATTCAACTAAAAGATCTGTTGAAAATGAGCAGATTATTTCAGGAGCGTAGGCGTATGACCAATCAGAGGTGGATCGAGAGGCTCTCCGTCTTCTTTACATCTGATGACATTTTGTATGCGCACTGCCTACCATGATAACATGTTGATTTGGTTGTCAAATTAAAATAAATAATAGTTTACATCTAGGGTTTGTGATTTGGGATGGACTCAGCCCTATGTCTTGTAAAAATATTTCTCTACCTACAGGTAGACTAATGCTTTATAGTCTCTAAAAACAAATAATTTTGATATAATAAGTGAGTGTGTGAGTAGTGATTTATGCTGCTTTTAGCATTATTCAAGCAATATCACGGTGGGATACACAGGAAATGGGCTCCACATATTGTACCCATGTGGAGGATTGAACCCGGGTCTTTGACGTGACAAGCGAACGTTTTAACCACTGGGCTACCCCCATTCCCCCTAATTTCAAAACAAACAACTCTATTTAAATTGAAAAGAGGCCCAATGAGAAGGGAGATACAGAACCTGTGTCAAATCTAGACTTGCTTCATTTAGGGCTACAGCATTACAGTAAGGGCTGGGTGGAAGGGAAAATAATATGGATCAGGGACTGTGATAGTCCTGCATCTTGACTCTGGAACATATGAATTTATGAAAAAACAAAACAATATAGGTTTACACAAAAGCAAGTCTAGCAAGCTATATTCCACCTATACACTGCAAATTAGAAACGCAAAAGCAGCAAAATCGTAAATATCTGACAGGATATTCCATACAAAATTAATACCAAAAATGAATTGGTCATTTCTGTATGAATTGGGAATGATATGTGTGGAAAGAATATGGTACTGCAGAAATCTGGTGAGACGATGAAAATATCACAAACACACAACCATGTGAGAGCATATGGCAACCATGGCATGGCATTACATGGATCAGATTCATCGGCCACACGTCCTACCCATAATGGAACAAGCGAACATCATTTTCCAATAAGACAACACCCGACCTCACACAGCAAGACTGACAACAGCCTTTTTCAGGAATCACAACATCCAGGTCTTGCCATGGCCCTCCTAGTCACCAGATTTAAATCCACACAGCCTGTCACAGTCGGTCAGACAGCAGGTGCCTGTCACAGTCGGTCATACAGAAGGTGCCTGTCACAGTCGGTCAGACAGCAGGTGCCTGTCAGTCGGTCAGGCAGCAGGTGCCTGTCACAGTCGGTCAGGCAGCAGGTGCCTGTCACAGTCGGTCAGGCAGCAGGTGCCTGTCACAGTCGGTCAGGCAGCAGGTGCCTGTCACAGTCGGTCAGACAGCAGGTGCCTGTCACAGTGGGTCAGGCAGAAGGTGCCTGTCACAGTCGGTCAGGCAGAAGGTGCCTGTCACAGTCGGTCAGGCAGCAGGTGCCTGTCACAGTCGGTCAGGCAGCAGGTGCCTGTCACAGTCGGTCAGGCAGCAGGTGCCTGTCACAGTCCATCAGACAGCAGGTGACTGTCACAGTCCATCAGACAGCAGGTGACTGTCACAGTCCATCAGACAGCAGGTGCCTGTCACAGTCGGTCAGACAGCAGGTGCCTGTCATACACGGTCAGACAGCAGGTAAAGTTTGACCAGATTGTAGATTTCTCAATGGAATACTGCATAGTGAGATCTACTGGCTAGGAAACAGATTTGTTTGTTTACAGTTACAGCCTGGTGTCAAGCTCCACAATGGGGGAGGAACCTGGTTGTCTGCTGACCACACCTTACTGACCTGCTGACAGTTTTGTTACAAAACAAGATCATTCTAGACATGGACATTTTCTGTGAACTGCCAAGAGATTTGTCTGGCAGGTGAGGAGAGCTGACTGTGCAACTCTCACTCCTCCACCCACTCCCTCCCACTGCCACCAAGTACACCAGATAGCATGCAGCAGCTGGGGGACCTGATAGTGCTATTTGAGGCGTATTGCCATCAGCATCGCGCTCCAGATAAAAATTACAATTTTGGTTTGTGTTTCCACTTGATGCACTTCCCGTCTACCTGAGCGGCTCTCTGCCGCATGCTCGGTGCAGTGTTTACAGTCGGAGTGCACATGCATCCAGCCAGCAACAACAGACAGCAAGTGGAAGACATTCAAGGTCAGCCAACCTTTCCTGCTTCACTTCAAACGTTCCTCTAATATAAATCACTTTTTCAGCAGTTCAAAACAATAACAATTTGGTACAAAATATTTTCTGGAATAAATTGCTTTTCTTTTCCTCTGATTAACATAAACAGCAAAAGATATTCAGTTCTTGTGTTTCTTACAGATCATGCATTTTGCAGTATTGCTGACCTGGATTTCTTCAGTATGTCCTCCAGACATTAAGCTGTATTCTACGTCATATACAACATATTCTTCCAGTGTTTTTCACAGAAACTGAGTGAGTGGGTGCATGCATGCTGGGTGTTCTTGTTACAACTGCTGCTCAATGAACCGTGTTTGTGTTTATATTCAAATTGGTATTTCCGCTATCCAAAGTGTACAGTGAGGCCATCTTGATGTTGATAGTCATTTGGAGACATAAATGTGAAGTTAATTAATGCGAACAAAGACCTCTCGCATTTTTCACATTTAAATCATGCTCGCGTGCGTGGGTGCGTGCGTGGGTGCGTGCGTGGTTGCGTGGGTGGGTGCGTGCGTGGTTGCGTGGTTGCGTGGTTGCGTGGGTGGGTGCGTGGGTGGGTGCGTGCGTGCGTGCGTGCGTGCGTGCGTGCGTGCGTGCGTGTAATAAGTAACAAATTCCACGGCAATCATTCCAATCAGGCTGTCCGACATAGATCTGGTCACATGACAAACAAAATCTTTAAAAAATCATGGGTCTTGAGATGTAAAAAGATTTCCAAAATAATTCAATATGCTTGGCAATCCAAGGGTTAAACATGGTAGGCACTTAAGGTGCTACAGTATCAGTATTATCTGGGTGATTAATACCTGCTGATGCAGCTTTTATATATATCACACTTAAGCGGTAAAAATATCAAGTTATCACTCTTTAATGAACACCAACACAAACCCATCCTTGTTATACTGCTTGTCATGGCACGGTTCTGCTGCAGCAACTCACATGGTGCATGTTCTGATGTTCTGAGTATTATTGGCCTCTGTCTGTGATCTATGAACATATCATGGCCCCTGTCTGTGATCATATCATGGCCCCTGTCTGGGATCTGTGAGCATATCATGGCCCTTGTCTGGGATCTGTGAGCATATCATGGCACCTGTCTGTAGATCTGTAAGCATATCATGGCACCTGTCTGATCTGTGAACATATCATGGCCCTTGTCTGTAGATCTGTGTGCATATCATGGCCCTTTTCTGTAGATCTGTAGGCATATCATGGCACCTGTCGGATCTGTGAGCATATCATGGCCCTTGTCTGTAGATCTGTGTGCATATCATGGCCCTTGTCTGTAGATCTGTGAGCATAGCATGGCCCCTGTCTGTAGATCTGTGTGCATATCATGGCCCTTGTCTGTAGATCTGTGAGCATATCATGGCCCTTGTCTGTAGATTTGTGAGCATATCATGGCCCCTGTCTGTGATCATATCATGGCCCTTGTCTGTAGATCTGTGAGCATATCATGGCCCTTGTCTGTAGATTTGTGAGCATATCATGGCCCCTGTCTGGGATCTGTGAGCATATCATGGCACCTGTCTGTAGATCTGTAAGCATATCATGGCACCTGTCTGATCTGTGAGGATATCATGGCCCATGTCTGTAGATCTGTGATCATATCATGGCCCTTGTCTGTAGATTTGTGAGCATATCATGACCCCTGTCTGGGATCTGTGAGCATATCATGGCACCTGTCTGTAGATCTGTAAGCATATCATGGCACCTGTCTGATCTGTGAGCATATCATGGCCCTTGTCTGTAGATCTGTGAGCACATCATGGCCCTTGTCTTTAGATCTGTGAGCATATCATGGCACCTATCTGGGATCTGTGAGCATATCATGGCCCTTGTCTGTAGATCTGTGAGCATATCATTGCCCTTGTCTGTAGATCTGTGAGCATAGCATGGCCCTTGTCTGTAGATCTGTGAGCATAGCATGGCCCTTGTCTGTAGATTTGTGAGCATATCATGGCCCTTGTCTGTAGATTTGTGAGCATATCATGACCCTTGTCTGTAGATCTGTGAGCATATCATGGCCCTTGTCTGTAGATTTGTGAGCTTATCATGGCCCCTGTCTGTAGATTTGTGAGCATATCATGACCCTTGTCTGTAGATCTGTGAGCAAATCATGGCCATTGTCTATAGATCTGTGAGTATATCATGGCCCTTGTCTGTAGATTTGTAAGCATATCATGGCCCCTGTCTGTAGATCTGTAAGCATATCATGGCCCTTGTCTGGGATCTGTGGGCATATGAATGATTTATGACCTAGAATCATCCCCTTCCCACATCCCCCCTTGCTCGGCCAGCAAATGTAACAACGCCCTCAAAGGTCAGCAGTCACGGACATCCCCACACGAGATGTTCCTGGAGTACAACAGTGAGGGGAATGCGGGCAAGCACCTCCCTGGACTGTCTGGGCCGGTCACACGTCCCCTGGAGGAGATGGGCACAATTCACACCCCAGTAGGGTTGAGGAGGCATGCTAAATATATCCTAAACAGACTTTTATCTGCTGGGGGGGGAGCATGTGATTGGGTTCTGGGTGAGTGAGTGGGTTACAACTTTGCGTTCCACGGCAGACTGAATCCGTTCATCCAAACAATAGTTCAGACTACAGCTTGACTCAAGCGGTAACCAAGTATAGAAATAATGTTCATGCTTGGAAGTGATGACAGTCTGAGCCTCCTCTGCCAATGTGGCTACAGTGTTTGTGTCCCCATCAAGATGCTTATGAGGCATATATACACATCAAACTTTCAAACAAAATGCGATACATCAGTGATACATTGCACACTCTTCACCTCAGTACCAAAGTTATGTAATGCAAGTTTTCATAAACTCAAAACTGGTACACCATGTTTACACCTCATCAACTAATATGTGAAGAAAGTTTCCATAAACGCCTCATGAACCACTTAAAAACACTTACATGAATGTCAACAACACATCCAGACGGATCAAAACAGACGCGTTTAGCACACAGCTTGGGGATGAGTTTCCCGTCGAATCTGTCTGACGCTCTTAACTTATAACAGGCAGTTTCAGGTAAACATTATGTCCCACCAGCATGGCAGGTGTTAAAACATGAGTGCTAAAACATCCGTTGACAGAAACCGCTGGTGCAGTGATGGTGGATCTAGTGTCAAATTACACAATACACCAGCCATCATTTTGGCAGGTTTTCTAAATATTTTCAATAGTTACGTTTAAATGTAGTTAAAAATGGTGATAAAACCATGAGAAATAATTTTTGCTAATTAGCAAACGATGTTTTCTATAAACATTCTCAAAATAACCTTGAAGCAAATGTTTGCAGTTCACTGGCAAATTTTATGCCGTTTATTTGGGGAAAGTCTACCACCTTTGTTGATGACAAACCAATCAAGGCCGTGCGGGTAACAATATCAATCATGCTTGTCAGTAGAAATGAAAAGGTTAAAGGTTAGATGAACATTATGGCAATATCCTTGAAGAAAATGTATCTTGATGACATCATTGACATTAGCATCTGACTAATCCGCATGTATTGCAACATTTGCCCCTGTATTTTGCAATACCACATTTGTGGCTTCTCGTTGCTTCATGAAATAATGTTGGTGAAACAACATACCCTCCTACTCAGCAGACTTGCCTCACAGGTGGGACTGGCAGGAATACTTCAGAACTAAAACTTTATCACTTTTGATTACTTTTTCTGAAACTCCCAAAACTTGAATTATTAAAAAAATAAAAAGATAAGTTGGTTGGTTGATTTGTTGTTTAATGCCGCACTCAGCAAAATTCCAGCTATATGATGGCGGTCTGTAAATAATCAAGTCTGGACCAGACAATCCAGTGATTAATATCATGAACATCGATTCCTTTATTCTGCCGAACCAGAAATAAGTAAAAAGTAATAAAAACTGCTTAACTGTCGTTGTCAATATAAACAAATGATTTGAAATAACATAACTAAAACCTGATGAAAATTTATCTCAGAAATGTCAAAATGCTATGAATCATGACGAATCCCCTATTACTCCACCATCTTCTTCCTTTTCCCCCTACCTACTTAACATGTTGAGGAAATCAAACATGTGACCAAGTTACAAATGTGAATATCTCTACGCCACTGAAACCAGCCACACCTAAACCTTTAGTGACAGCCACAGTATCGTAAAATGCTTTAAGATGTTGACAAAACCAGTTAGACAGTTGACAAGAACAGTTAAAGCACCAATTAGACTTTCAGAAATTTGATGAGGACACAAGTGGTCCAGTCAAGTAAGGCACCTAAATTCACTGTGCAGAGTTGTGTCCCTTTTGTGTGTCAGGATCCTATGATCAAGGGTTCAAATCCCAAACTCACCCCGATTATGATTCTTGGTTTGTCAGTACCATACCCATTGGTTTCAAGACCTGAACCACTTCCAACTTTCCTCCTACATGTCCCCATGACCATGACAGAACTGATATACTGTTCAAAGATGCTTTTAACCCAAATCACTCTTCCCACTCAGAAATGTCGACGTTTTGGAAGGGACCTAGGCACCTGTGAACTTATGACATAGTTCCTACTGCTGAGACACCCTGTTCTCTTCTCCCACACAAACTACAGAGGAATAATCAACCACTCTTTCGTCCATAATGAGAATTTCTTGTTAATTCAAAAAAATCGCTGATTGTATGAAATTGGACTGAGCAACTTCAAAAGCAGGCATGAAAAAGGTAATTGTACTGTGATGTAAAACATTTCCAGCAAATTTAGGTCCACCTTTGGTATCAATCATTGGAAGTTACAAGCAAGTCGATTTTCCAGCATGAAGCTCAGCACTCGGCCTCTCATGATCGACATCACACAACCGAAATATCTTACACAAGGCAGTAGTGGGAGTTGTCAGCGGTATCCACAAGCACATGAGGCCATGAGAGATTCTTACAAAAATTAATACTAAAAAATGTGCCAGTTTAGTAATTTTTACAAACAATAACATATTTTTCACAAACACTGCCAGTTCAGTCATTCTTACAAATATAAATACTATTTTCCAAAAGAATGAGTCAAGTTCAGAATTCTTACTAAAAAAAATGTATCCAGTTAAGCACACAAGATTCTATCGGATTTGAATGCAATTTCAGATGTTGTATTTTATACGGCTATAGTGACAGCCACCATATACTTGTCTCATACATTATTTTCTAAATGCCTTGATGATAGCATTCCTACATTAATAAACCTTTTCAAAAGCAAATTAAGCAAAAGCATTGATATGAATCAAAGGTGAAAAAACCCCAACACAAACAGCCTTTATATTCCTCATCATCAATGGCACCCAAATCTGAAATCAGGTCATATTTGCCTACAACTAGCTCTCATCTTTGAGCTGGAATACTATCAAAGTTAACTTCGTAATTCTGTTAAATACACTACAGATATTTATTCACTGGATTTGTTCATGCTCCAAAAGTCTAAAATTGGACCAACTGTCTCTATATCAATCCACAAGTTAGTTCTGTATAAGAAACACTTCCTGAACCTATCCTGATGCTGAACTCATTTATGCTTCGGGCGGTTGAAATGTGCAAGTCTTGTAAATTAGACATAAAGAAAACAAGTCAGGTCTAGACGATGTAAGCAAGAGTGTCTCCTCTCACAGAATGATCGAACATAATCCAAGTAGTGAGAAGTCCAATTATCTTTTCTTCCCTCCGGAGATGAACCAAAATGGTTTTCCATCCCTCTAATTTTAAAATGGCCGACTTTCCCATCTGCTCCAGGCCGGAGTGTTCAGATACAAATTAAGTGTGACTGAGTCAAGACCTGATGACAAAATCAAACATTACTGCACAGTCCGCCACCTGTCTCAGAAGCTGATTAGGATTGTTCGAGAAGCCAAATATATTACGGCCCTTGATTGAAGGTCAAGGGGAGCATGTGACACAAACAAACTGGAGCAGGAAGTGAAGGCCCCCAACAACAATATGCCGATCTACAGATGAGTCCGTATCACACAGTCGCAGTGGATCCTTTCAATACACACAGGTAACGACAATATGGCTGGATAACAAGAATATGTCTGGATAACAAGAATATGTCTGGATATTCAGCAATGTTCACAAAAATAATGGCTGGATAAAAAGAACATGGCTGGATAAGCAAAATGATTAGATATCCAGATTATATCTGGATAACAAGTCTCTTTTATTTTCCACCAACAAACAGCGGATGTTTTAACATCAGTGAGCCTACAGTGTTAACAGAAATGTTGTATGTCTCTGTTACAGTGAAGGCTTGTGACTTGAAGCAGTGATATGGCTTTGTGAATGAGTGAGTGAGTACTGTTTTACGCTTCTTTACGCTTCTTTAAGCAATATTCCAACAATATCATAGTGAGGACACCAGTAAAGGTCTTCCCATATGGGGAAAATTACCTGGGCCTTCTGCATGACGAGCGAAGGCTTCAACCACCTTGCTACCTAGGAACTATATTTAGGTTGTACCAGGTGCATGTCAACATGAAAACCTAGTTGCAAGAGACAAAATAAGGCTGCATTCTTGTCCCAAAAATTTACTTTTACTAATGAATTTCAATATCATGGCAGGGACACCAGAAATGGGCTTAACACTTTGTACCATGTGGAAAATCAAACCCGGGGCTTCAGCATGACGAGCAAACACTTTAACCACCAGGCTACCCTGCCATCCCTAATGATGTGATACTACCCTGCCATCCTTAATGATGTGATACTTGTATGATGAATAAAGGCAGAGAATGAAGTTACTATGGGGACCCTCATTTGTGAAATCAGTCTTACTTACAAATGTATCATTCTTCACAAATGAAAAGGCAATATGTCCCACAATGCACTAGATCGACCTTGCCAGGTTCATTAAAACATCGACATTAGCGTGATTAAAGTGGTATTAATAGCTCATTTGTCCTGCAATGATGCTGATACAGCAGTTCATCAATGGTCTGATGGACACGACCCTGTGCAATAATGCCTGTAAATACGAGCAAATCAATGCCATCTAATATACGTACAATATTAGTCGGGAACTACATGTTGGTACTCACCGTGGGGGACTCCGGCTACAGCTTCTGCAATAACAAGAAAACATTATCAAAATACAGCAAAATATAAACAAATTGCATGAAGGGAAGATGGAAGAATTGGAAAGTCTGAGTGAGTGAGTGAGTGAGTGAGTGAGTGAGTGAGTGAGTGAGTGTGAGTGAGTGAGTGAGAGGTGAATTGTTCGATAGGCATTACATAGAAGTACGGATGACAAAGTAGACACAATTTATGGGCTACAACTTCTTTAATACTGTAAAGGCGACGTTTTGGTATAGCTCCTTATACCGTTGTCAAGCAAGTCTACTTTGAGTGGAGATGAGGTGAAACGGGGTTTAACGTCGCGTCCAAGATTATTGCCCTTATATTGCGACGTGCATGCACTTGTGTGTGTGGCTGCTTGTACTAGTCCGAACGGATGCCCATTTATAGTTTTAGCCCCTTAATGCAGAGCGTCAGGCAGGGTCACAAGTACCATCTTTTAATGTCTTCTGGTATGACAGGGCCGGGGATCAAACCCCGGACCTTCCGCTCTCTGGTTGGATGCTCATGCTCTACCAAGTGATCAGGGAGGCGGTCTGTGGGGAATGGTGGCATTTTCTAGATATCATTAAATTAAAGATTTATCCTCACCGTCAAAATGAGTGATTTGCAGTTCCTTAGACATGTGGGACACCCGTACCAACCAACACACATCCCCCCTACCCCCCTGCCATGAGAACCGTTGTGGTGACATACTGATACGCCTCTATATCACCTGCACAGAAATGCTGCCATGAGAACCGTTGTGGTAACATACTGATACGCCTCTATATCACCTGCACAGAAATGCTGCCATGAGAACCGTTGTGGTAACATACAGATACGCCTCTATATCACCTGCACAGAAATGCTGCCATGAGAACCGTTGTGGTGACAAACTGATATGCCTCTATATCACCTGCACAGAAATGCTGCCATGAGAACCGTTGTGGTGACATACTGATACGCCTCTATATCACCTGCACAGAAATGCTGCCATGAGAACCGTTGTGGTAACATACTGATACGCCTCTATATCACCTGCACAGAAATGCTGCCATGAGAACCGTTGTGGTGACATACTGATACGCCTCTATATCACCTGCACAGAAATGCTGCCATGAGAACCGTTGTGGTAACATACTGATACGCCTCTATATCACCTGCACAGAAATGCTGCCATGAGAACCGTTGTGGTAACATACTGATACGCCTCTATATCACCTGCACAAAAATGCTGCCATGAGAACCGTTGTGGTAACATACTGATACGCCTCTATATCACCTGCACAGAAATGCTGCCATGAGAACCGTTGTGGTAACATACTGATACGCCTCTATATCACCTGCGCAGAAATGCTGCCATGAGAACCGTTGTGGTAACTTACTGATACGCCTCTATATCACCTGCACAGAAATGCTGCCATGAGAACCGTTGTGGTAACATACTGATACGCCTCTATATCACCTGCGCAGAAATGCTGCCATGAGAACCGTTGTGGTAACATACTGATACGCCTCTATATCACCTGCACAGAAATGCTGCCATGAGAACCGTTGTGGTGACATACTGATACGCCTCTGTATCACCTACTCCGGAACGTTATTACCATTTGGTCTTAAACACAATGAATCCACAATTGCCAGCTTTAAAGATCATACCTCTTCCCACATAAAATGAGTATCATAATCAAGTGTGTTCACCAAGCTAAGCAGCAAAGGCTTTACATCAGACCCTGGTAAGAACTAGCAGGATACAGACTAGTTGACGGCATTGATATGGTACACTGTAATGACAGGCTATTTGTTCCAGGTTTAAATACACAGCCAACCATTATGATTCCTCAATCTTAAAACAATTTAAAAAACTCTCACGGGACATGGTGACATATTAAAAGGTCATAACGCAACCAAATCACTTCGTTGCAACACTTATTTTGTAATGGCGGAGGATCCCACTCACACCATCAAAAACATATCAAGCTTTCCCCCCGAAAAACTGGTTCTGAATTGCAAAAAAAGTATCAGATACTAGTTGTGTTGGTTATTGTGAACCAAGCATTATCAAAAACCCATCCAATCAGACGATGGCTTGGAGACTTCCCATGAGCCTCTTCAACACTTGTTGTGGTGTTACTTAAATTAAAATCTGACCCTAAAGTGAATTCCCTTATTATGTAAATATAAGTGAGGGCTTTCGTTCTAGTGGGGGTAAACTTGATGAAAGTAAGTGACAAGAAAAGAAGGCCAGGTTTAGACATTAGATTTCTACAACTGTCGTCAACTCGTCGCCCTGGGTATCATTATTTGGCAAATATTCTTGGTTTTGTTACATTAACAGGAGCACGCTGTAGTGTATTTGCAAGAGACTCATCATCTAAAGAGGGTTGCAAAATGAAGTGGGCGTAAATCTCATGACAATGGTGAGGGTGGGAGGGAGTTATTTTGGTATCAATGCGTTCATCGCAACATTCCTGCTGTCATGGAAGACGACACCAGAATGGACTTCACATATTGCACAGCTTTGGGGAATGGAACCCAGGCCTTGGACATGGGAGTGACCACTCTATCCACTAGGCCACCAACCCAGACTACAATTATATACATACTTGTGAAAAGTACACATGGAGATAAGCAAACGCAGAAGATATTGGCGACCATGTTTAGAGACAAGCCAGTGGGTGAAAGCATCGATCAACAATGGACAGAATCAGGTCCAAACATAGCAACTTTCCAATTTTTGAATGATGATTAAAACAGGTCTCATTTGCCCTGAATAAAGAACATACAGATTAAAACAAAATCATGTAAGTTGACTTTCAGGATAACAGTACAGTTTGATGAAATGGGAAAAGAAATTTTTTTAAATAACCCATAAAATATTTACCAGCAGTAACATCAATAAATGTGAGTTAAAAAATGATAAAAAGTCTTGGGTCTAAAATCAGTTACTCAAATGTTCCATTCAATGGCACATGTTGCCACTTAGGTTTTGCTTTGTCAACTTGAATGTTTTCGAAAACATGTTTTGTTGCATCCATTTTGGATAATGGCTCATCCTTTGTGCTCAAAGCACTACCACCAACACCAAACACAGACCCAGGCACTTCAAAGAATAATACAATTTCTCTTGCACATATGGGCCATCAATTGATCACTAAAAACAACAAAATCCCCCCTGACTTGGGCAGTTCACAATGCCTTCCCCACGACTGGGGATAAAGACAGTCTTTGGGGGCAGTAGCTATTTTATGGGGAAAGGTTAAGATCAGAGTGATGAATCATGGCTGATTTTGCCAAAAACGATTACCCAGACCAAGGACAAAGAATTTTATGTGGCAGCAGAATGGTGCCTTTGTTTCCTATCTGGAGCATCTTGGAGTTGCTGGTTCACAGGTCACATCAGTCGAATATATCAGGCGCCTCTTGCCAACAATTCCAGAGTTTTGATCAACTGGGTATTGGCTACCAGACGTGAACATCAATGGATGACAAGTCATGTAAATACACTAATATTCGCCAAGCACAGAAACTCCAATCTCCATGGATCGTCAACATTCCCATATCCATTGACCATTTGGATGGAATAAAAGTTCATAACCCAAACCTAATTGCTCCTGCATCTCCAGCAATGCTAATGCGAGTGGTCTTGGCCCCATTCCGACACAATCAAACGGTTACACTTGTCTTGTATTGATTATAATTATGTCTCCCGCTCCCCCTCCAAAAGTTGGTCTGGATGCAGCCACAACCAAGGCTTGTCCATCTGTGCAGTATTACATTGTTGATACAGAGTCGGGTAATTAAATGGATCGGTCTCCCGAAAGTGCTGCAGTACAGATTTGTTTTCTGCTTCTCGGGAGAGCAAGTAATGAGGAATTGCAATGCTGGCCCCCCTCTTGTGTGGTGACTGAACAAAGTCCACATTCTGTAATGGATATTCCACAATAGTCTTCCCTATACCTCACATAAAAGTCCCAAGTGTCATGATCACAAGTGGGCAATGATTCATAATGATCACAAGAAGTTCATCGCAACCCTGTCTCAACTCGCCGAGCACTCACTCACAAGGCCTTTTGTGATAATAATTCTCTCAAAATTCCCATTGAAAAAATAAAATATCAATACGTGGTAACTTTCTCTTATCTATGCATGAGATGTGTGTCACTGACAATTGGAAATGTTCGTTACAACAAGTTTCTGTCGTCATGACAGCACTACACGGGACAAATATACCCCTGATTGGCTGCCAGAGCCTCATCTGCATGTTGCATAGATGAAGATAGGTACACACATGATAATCCGCTAAATCCGCAAATCAATATAAGGTGAAGACTAGATTATCTTTTATCAAATATATTTTGTACTTCTTTATTTATTGTGATGCGACGCGTTGGTATAGCTCCTCATACCATTGTCAAGCAAGAGTGAAGCAATACAGCACAATACAGGGTTAAATACATCTAATAAGGATTACCCAAAACAGAAGGAGTGTATACTTGATAGGGATTAACAAAAACAACAAAGGATAATGGGTGATTGATATAGTGACAACAGAAAGAAGCCAACTGTACGTGCCCCGACAAATATACAGTGCTCCTACTTAGGAAGCTGCGTGGCTCTATCATCATCAGTTCATGGTATCAGCCGATTACAACTGCTTCTTCTAGTTTCTGTATTATAGAACGGTTTTACTGCTAAATCTGCCTAACAATATAGAACTGTGTTTACTGCTAAATCTGCCAATCACTATAAAACTATGTTTACTGCTAAATCTGCCTTACAATATAGAACTGTGTTTACTGCTAAATCTGCCAATCACTATAAAACTATGTTTACTGCTAAATCTGCCAACCAATATAGAACTGTGTTTACTGCTAAATCTGCAAATCACTATAAAACTATGTTTACTGCTAAATCTGCCAACCAATATAGAACTGTGTTTACTGCTAAATCTGCCAATCACTATAAAACTATGTTTACTGCTAAATCTGCCTTACAATATAGAACTGTGTTTACTGCTAAATCTGCCAATCACTATAAAACTATGTTTACTGCTAAATCTGCCAACCAATATAGAACTGTGTTTACTGCTAAATCTGCAAATCACTATAAAACTATGTTTACTGCTAAATCTGCCTTACAATATAGAACTGTGTTTACTGCTAAATCTGCCAAGCACAGTTATAGAACTGTTTGTGCTAAATCAGCCAACCAATATAGAACTGTGTTTACTGCTAAATCTGCCAAGCACAGTTATAGAACTGTTTTAGTGCTAAATCAGCCAAACAATATAGAACTGTGTTTATTGCTAAATCAGCCAAGCAGTATAGAACTATCTGTTTTGTCACAAGCACAGAAATAATAGACAAAATGATTAGGTGTCTTCATTTAACCTTTCCTAGGTGTCAGAGAACAGACTTGACTGGAAACACCTGTAGCTGTATCACACAAGCATTGGATAAATATGTTTAATACACAGACACAGTGACAGCCACAAGTAGAATGGACCAGATTATCTCCTGCTAATATTTTCCACACGACTGTCCAACATGGCCATATCTATTACACATTCAGTGAATGTTGTAGAATCTCTGCTCCTCAAAGGTCATGGATGTCACTTGCAATCAGGCTGATTTCTGTACTTAACTACTGACATGAACTGATGCAAGATTGTACAAACATCATCAGGCCAGAAACTAGTTAATTTCTGAATTGAAAAGTTATGCTGTAATATAAGTTGCTAATAGCTTTTATTTTCTTAAATTTTGTGCAAATATACACCAGAAACACTTAACCATCAATTTGAGATTTGGTAAACAATCTGAAGTAGGCCCTCTCCATTCAATGTCAAACTGCCAAGAATTTTTTTCTGATACCAAAAAACATTTGTTCCAAAAAAATTCTTATTAAACAGGTCATAAAGTGCATGAAACTCTTAACAATTTCCACCTTGACAGAAAATGAACACGTATTACCAAAGAGGAAACATTTAAGTTCAGTAATTGAACAAAATAGGAAAGAAGTACTCAAAGAAATGTTTTAACTTTCTAGCCGAGCTCGCCATGCATGTAAAGTTGCTATTGGCAGCCATACTCCCAGCATGCACCAGCAAAATGGCTCTGTCGCAAGCAATCCCAGGAAATGAAGACAGAACATTATCTCGTATTAATCACCATAAAACAACAACAGCTCAAACAGTCCAACAGCTTCCACGCAGACCAACGTGCAATTGTCTCGCAACCATTGCATCAATTTACCACATTAGGCAATACTATTTATCACCCATTTCGTACATTACCACTTAAATACTGTTCATGGACAAACCGGCCCCATCCTCACAAAATTGCTCCAATAAACAATGCTCATTTGGTTGGTCATTTAATCAATATGTAAAGAACACCTTGCCTGGACCCCGCTCCATCTCCACACACTATTGCCCCAGACCTATAACCCTCATAGTTTTTGTTATAAATTGGTCTTGGCGGAGCGCGCTGAGAAGTTTGTCGCCAGACAATTGTCGTCCTTACTGAGAACGCTATCATCTGAAACTCTTCAATGTGAAAACTGAAAAGCATACTAAGTGAACATGTCTTCAGAAAAAGCGCAAGAGTCTGAGATGTATATTGTGTGTCACTGCAGCTCCACAACAAGGAGCTCAGACAGACAATAGTGCTCTAGCTAGTTAAAGACCATCACGTTAGAGACAGAAGCTATCTCTAGGAGTAGTTAGATTTCTTTTGGCTGATAAATTCAAATTACAAAGAGGAGTCGACCCTTAGGAAAACAACTGTTCATCATTGCTTATACCTGCATGAGCATCAAGTCACTCTGAAATGATTAAGTCATTGACTGTATGAACACTGAGAGAAGTTTCTTTATCGTGCGTGAAGTGCTTAAGTGAGTGAGTGAGTTTGGTTTTACGCCACTTTTAGCAATATTCCAGCAATATCACGGTGGGGGACACCAGAAATGGGTTAAACACATTGTACCCATGACAGGAATCGAGTGCGGATCTTCGTCGTGATGAGCTAATGCTTTAACCACTAGGCTACCCGACTGCCCCGCAAATTTGATGAATTGCTTGGTGATCCGATTAATGCCAGGATGCTAGGACTGATGCAAAGTCTTTACTTCATGTTCAGATTACAGGTCAAGCTCACATACAGTCAACTGTAAGGAGGGCTAAAATGAACATAATGACCAAGAGGTTGATACGGTACGTATCTCATTACTCAGATTCTCTCAACAGACCAGGCCCCTGTTTCACCTCCATCAGCTTTAAGTGCAACTACAAAAGGTCAAGAAACAAATGTGCATAAAAAATGGCAAGTTTGGTGTATTTGTACGCCATCCAAGTGATATGTTAACCTTTGAGCTGGCTGCTTGTTGGGTGCCGACCTGACAGGACTGCCAGGCAGGCGGCCAGGTTGTACCTATGTGTCAAGAGAGAGCCATGGGCAGAACATCAGGCTACAGTACAGACATACACAACCAACCCCCTCCTCACCCCACCTTGCTGCGGGTATTCCCCAGAGAACCCTCACTTGTGAGGTATTAAGGAGCCCAATGAGCTTGTCTCAAGACACATCACTCAGCACAATGTGGTTCTTCCAGACCCAATGTTGTTTCAAGCCAGTTCTATCACCTGCCTTGGTATAATTTAATTAGGAAACCAGTCATTATGAGAGCGTCTTGTAATGATCAATCCCCATCTAAATATATGTCAGGTCGTTCGTTTCAAACAATATTCTTCCACAAAATACAAGTGAGTTCTCGTGACATAAAAGAATTGTATCATTGTATGCATATGGAAAAGCTTACCAATTCCCAGCATCAAACTTGGAATGTCCTAATTTGAAGGTGAGGTGAAAAAGGGTTTAACGTCACATTCAAGATTATTGTACTTTTATGGCAACATGCAAGCATGCGTGAGTGACACTCCAGGTGCCCGTTCCACAAAGCGATCTTAGCGCTATGATTGTTGTAAGCCTATATTAAAGTATGGGAGCTACGATCATCTTAGCGCTAAGATCACTTTGTGGAATGGGGCCCTGGCCTTGTTTTAACCCCATAATGCCGAGTGCTAGGCATGGGAAACAGAAGTTCCATCTTTTAATGTCTGTTGGTAGGACATGGCTGAGGATCGAACAAATGGCCGAGGATCGAACAACCAACTGAAGGTGGTCCTCTAACTTGAATTATTTTTTAAAAACTAATACTGCTATAATTATATCTGCAATTAAAGGTGTCATATTTACATAATACAGATGAATGATTTGCTTGAAATATGTTTAATCCAACACCCTCATGAACCCCAAAAAGTGCTAGAATCTGTACTTTATTTAGAAAGTGTTGTCCCAAATATAACATTTGTTACATTTGACAACTTTCTAAATGGCACTGTGTGTTCATGACACATCAAGCTCTTAAACCGTACGTTTAGAATAGACATACCAGCAGAACCTTAACCAACTTGCTTCAACTGAAGTCCTACGTGTTACCAAAATTGGCATCTAACGCTGGAAACTTCACCTAAATGTCACATTAAGTCCTTAATCAATGTTGAGAGATACTTATCATCAGCTGAACTCCTACTGAATATTAGAAGGTTTATCTCCAGATTGAGATGTAACAACTTTAGACTAGCAACTGAATGTGGACAACACTGGAACACCCCACGTGAAGAACGATCACGCCAGTACTGCCAAGCTAAGACTGTAAACTTATGGAGGAGGAATATCACGTGTTATTACTGTGTGATAAACACAATAAGGCAAGGGAGGCATGTTTTGATGAACTCTGCGTTTACCAGCCCACCCACCCCAGTTGTGGAGTTTATATCTCTGATGTCCACTGATTGCACAAGAACCCATCAATGTACTGGCCTAGTTATATCAAGAGTTTCAAAAATCTGTCTCTCTAACAACGTTTAATGTACAAACTATCTAGACGTTCCCAGATAACAATACAGCTTTGTATGCATGAAATTTATCCTGTATCCTTTTGTGTTATGGGCCAGAAGCCGTGAACACAGAATAAACTCTGTCTGTCTGTCTGTGTGTCTTACCAATGCCGGCTGGTATTTGCAGGTTAGTGTTTGGACTCACTAGTCATATGACAATATATTCTTATATTCCCCCAGCCGACAATATATTCTTATATCCCCAGCCGACAATATATCCTTATATCCACCACTTGACAATATATATCGTTATATCCACCACTTGACAATATATATCGTTATATCCACCAGTCAACAATGTATCCTTATATCCAGCACTAGAGACTATATTTTTACATCCACCACCCGAAAAACTATTTCGATCCAGCAATGTTCCAGAACATTACATACATACAACACCATAAACACAAACGAGACATACAAATCTATTTTTAAGCATTACAAAAAGTCGTCAAGCAATAAAAACTCCCAGAAGCGACAAGTAAGTTCGAGAGTGCATCATGCACATTGTCCATGCACCGAACCTCATCCCGTACCCCTGGGCACTGCCAATTTATTTCAGTTTATGTCATAAGAGCAATTTCATGTCTGGCACCAAGTTCTTCTACAGGGGCAACAGTCCAAGGGATCCACTGTGATGTTCATGTCCATCAAAGGGCAGGCAAGATGTCAACAGCCAAAATACAGATCCATCAGTTTTGCCGCTGTCAGACTCCATGCCTCCTTGGAATGGAAACAAGCCAAAAATCATCCCTGAAGTGGCCCGGGTCTGTGGTCGGCAGATGGTGAAATGTGATGGAAAGGATATACAGGAAATCATGGCAAACATCACGGAAGTAGAAAACAATCTTTCGGTGACTGACGTCTACAGCCGATGCTGCCTGTGTTGTAATGCCATTACTGTCTCTACCCATGCAGGTAAGTAACGAACCTGAGGGACGGTTGATTAACTTCAACGCACCAGAACATTCCAGGCAAATTGCTACCCCTGAATTGTAACACAGCAAGACTTTCTGGACAAAAGAAAGAAGGTAACAGTACATTCCAGTTCAATACAATCTGCTTTGACTGTTCATGCAAACAATGAAATGAGTGAGTGAGTATGGTTTTACGCCGCTTTTAGCAATATTCCATTGGGTTTACTAAATGTACTGAGGGGGTGTACATTCTCTGTGTTGTGTGGGTGTCCACGTGTCTGTGGGGGTGGTTACTAAATGTACCAATGGGGTGTACATTCTCTGTGTTGTGTGGGTGTCCACATGTCTGTGGGGGTGGTTACTAAATGTACCAATGGGGTCTATATTCTCTGTACTGTGGATGGCTGTAATTATCTCCACAAGAGCTGAGCCAACCAGACTTTTACTATCAGGACTCATTTCAGCCACAAGGGCAAGCTAGCAAAACATCTTGAAAGACTATTTCACATCTGTGCTTATCAAAGAAAGACTACAGTCACCCACAAAATGCTGAAACTGCAGCGACTGAATGAAGGCAATACAGAAGACGAGAAGGGATGTCCTTTGAGTAACATGCTATTTCTTGATCAAAGGAAGATGATGAAAGTCAGAAATGTTTAAATATATATATAAATGTTCACTCTACCCGAATATTATGCACTTCCTAACTTTCATTAACTAGAGAATCTTCTTATTACAAGAAACATGAAAAAACTTTAAGATCTATCACGATTCATTAGCATCCTGCCAAGTGAGGTCAGCATCTTGCTATCTTGATATGTATTTATTAAGCCAAGTAATTTGTTCGTGATAACATTTAAGTGTGATAAATTTGTTGAAGAAAGAACATTTGTCTATGATTTGGTACTCTTGTACCACGGAGGGTGATCTTAAGAGAATAAAAACCTTTGCACCTTTTAACAAGGGTGAAAAACATCATGAGAGCAAGTACATCTCATTGATGGCAAGTACATCTCATTGAGAGCAAGTACATCTTATTGGGAGCAAGTACATCTTATTCCTGTAACTATTAACAACCTTTAAGAACAGTCAGTAATGAGGGCACAAAGGTGACCGCTAAGTCCGATTGTCACAGTGTGACGCTTGATTACACAGGCAAATGAAGAGATGGGAAACAATGAGGACTATCCCTGCACGGCAGCAATACTGACCACCCAATCCCTGGGATCCGAACTGAACGTAATCTCATGGGGAAACCAACCAAGACCCCTCCAATATACACAAGTGCATCAGTACCATCATGGAGAACCCTGAACATCCTGGTTAGACTCGGTCTTCAGCAACCCATGTTTGTCCTTAGAGGCGACTAACGGGATCCGGTGATCAGGCTAACTGAATTAGTTAATGCATGTCATCATATCCCAGTTACGTAGAACGATGCTCATGATGTCAATCGGTGGAGTGACTCGATTATTCACAGACCGCACGGCATGGATCGTTGCTCCTAATATCTATCATTGATTGTCTGGTCAATATATGGGCTGCTGTCACATAGCTTGAATAATGCTGGGTGCAGCGTTAAACAACACACAAACAAAACAAACAATCATGCAACATTCTCCCCTAGCATGGCAGATGCAGCAGAGCAGATGCAGAACAGTCACAGCACTCCAGAAGTAGAGCAATGGAATACGCCACGGCACCAAGGGGATAACACAGGTCATACAGTCGTGACCAGGGGTCTGGAAAATTTAAAATCCCAATCGGACATTTGCATTTAGGCCACGCCCCCTTCAAATAGCGTATTTTAGTACGACTTTTCACACACATTACAAGTTTACGTATTCATAATATGATGAATTATTAATTGTTTCAATTTAAATTGTTTAATTCACCGGACAATTAATAACAAATAATATCATTTTAGATTTACATGGAAAACATACGTTTGTTTCTGTTATAATAACGATCTGTTAACGTAGTGAACGGTCTAATTAATATTCATGAGTTATATTCATGAGTCTGCTCAAGTGTACGTGTTGTAACATTTGGATCGAGACTATCAGCAATCAAAACAAACAAAGCTTGTCAGTGTAGTTAGGCTAATCTTCATTGTGTTGCAACTGCAGACAGAAACTGCTCAGTCCTAACTGTTGATCATGTCCGGTCAAAATTTAAGAATGTCCGGACAATACTTTTTAAAATGTCCGGTAAGCAATATTTTAAAACAGACATTTGAGATTCCCAATCGGACATGTCCGGCGCATATGACGGTTTCCGGACCCCTGGTCGTGACAGTAACTTCAGCATAAACCGACTGTAAAGTAACATGACCACAATAATACCTGGTGACTACACATGGGGGAATGTCCTTCTTATCTCTTTTAATGATAGTTTAACAAGCCTCCTGCTTCTCACATTTCCAGACACCCGAACCTTAAAAAGTATAAATAAATGACACAAATACCCCAGAAATCGTAGCCATCAGCAAACAAGCAGGTCAAATGTCACCAATTATCCCCCCCACACCAGGTTTCCCTGTGGGTATATTTCAGTGTGGCCTTCTCCTTCCTGGGCAGTCCGCCCCACCAGCCACGGGACATTCTTGTAGCAAGCCTGCCAGGGTTTTCATTAACTCTGTCAGGTCCAGTCCCCATCAGCGAGAACCCATGGGTGATAGGACAAATACCCTGGGGTTATTCTGGTTCAAAACATCTCCACACAGAGGACTCCCACCCGCTGTTTGACAAAATGGTTGACGGGTCACCTGACAAAACCAAACACAGCCAATTGTGTTTCTGTCTCTTCCTTTGTTGATAATTAATGGTTTCCATCTTGTATCTGATCTCCTTAGTCCTCATGGTCTGTCACAGAGCTTATATCATGTGTATTCAACTGTTGCAGATTTGAGACTTTTCAATCATGATTGTACACTCTTATATGAATGTAATTCATTGCATACTGCTTAAAGTATGCCAGATGTTTGTTGTTTACGCTGCACTCAGCAATATTCCAGCTATAGGACGGTAGCCCATAAATCGACCAGACAATCCAATGATAGCTATTATGGGCAACGATCCATGCCATCAGGGTATGGTGACATGCAATCAAACCAAGTAACAGAGCTACAGAGGGTGAAGTACATCTTGTCAAATGGTCTGGACAATATCTGGTCAGCCGGTCTGGGTACATATCTGGTCAACTGGTCTGGGTGCCATTGCACAAAGTGATCTTAGCGCTAAGGTGATCGCAACTCCCATACCTTGACATAAGACTTACAACAGTCGTAGTGCTAAGGTTGTTTTGTACAACGGCACCCTGGACAATATTGTAGCTGTGCTCCGTGCCAGCTTGTGTGGGTCAAGAGCCACCTGGTGGTATGACCTGCCCGGGAACCAGTAACTTGGTTAGCATGTCCCCAGGGTGTCATCATCCCAGTGCCAACTCCCTGGGGGTGGGGGGATCAAGTCATTAGTGTGAGAAATCCCCTAGTAGAGACTTTGGTAGCTATAGTCAAGGCTGCAGCATCGTCATCGGGAACACAGGGATAGTGGGATATGTGTCACTTCCCCTAGGAGAGACTTTGGCAGCCACAGACAAGACTGCAGGGATATGGGAATCACTGCCTGTTCATAATGACAACATGCCCAGTGTTTTTAGCTTACATGGTGGAACAGCCCCCTAACCTTTGGTCAACCAACTGCTTACAAGTGGATAAAGTGGTTAACATGCAGGATTTTGCCGACTGCCAAGATGGGTGATCGTGATATCGACCACTGGTCAATGTCTGCTCAATGTCAGTATTAATTTGGGAACATAATCATCGTGCAAGGTAATTAGTTATCCTTGCACAAGAAAAGCAAAGGCATCATAGACATGTACCATCAAACCGGGTAAATAAATACCAAGACATGTACCATCACACCGGGTAAATAAATACCAAGACATGTACCATCACACAGGGTAAAAAAATACCAAGACGTACCATCACACCGGGTAAATAAATACCAAGACATGTACCATCACACAGGGTAATAAATACCAAGACATGTACCATCACACAGGGTAAATAAATACCAAGACATGTACCATCACACCAGGTAAATAAGTACCGACATGTACCATCACACCCGGTAAATAAATACCAAGACATGTACCATCACACAGGGTAATAAATACCAAGACATGTACCATCACACAGGGTAAATAAATACCAAGACATGTACCATCACACAGGGTAAAAAAATACCAAGACATGTACCATCACACAGGGTAAATAAATACCAAGACATGTACCATCACACAGGGTAATAAATACCGACATGTACCATCACACCAGGTAAATAAGTACCGACATGTACCATCACACCCGGTAAATAAATACCAAGACATGTACCATCACACAGGGTAATAAATACCAAGACATGTACCATCACAGGGTAATATATACCAAGACATGTACCAGGTGGCATGTATTGCGACAGGTTTCAAAGAGTGTGTTATGTTGCTTATCATACCCCCGCTGATGTCATCTCATTTCAGAGACTTCATGCAGGAAAAACCAACACTCTACAGACAGTGGAGTCCTACTTCTACATACAACTCACTGTGGCCCAGATTCTCGATCAGTCACAGCATCTAATTGTACAACATGGTACCTCATAAATCCAGAGACTTGAGATAGCTTTCTCATATTTATGACGTTATTTAAAGTAACCACAATAGGATTACCGCCATCATGCAGGCTGTTTTACGAGATGTTACCGGCCGTGGATCCTAGTCACAGACATAATCACTAGACATGAGATCACGATATAAACTTCTCTCCCTCATCAAATGGCAAGTTGTTTTAACGAGTGTTCTCTACTGTGCCTAAGTATTTTATCTTCCTAAAATAGTCAAGTCTCGAGTCTCACCATCTGGTGATAGTGTCTAGCATAACTATGATACAGTATAATATACTTCTCATATACTGACATAATATAACTATGATACTGTCTAAAATAACTCACAAATTGACATTGTCAAATATAACTCAAATCCAGTGACATGGTCACGTATAACTCGGTGTCTGTCTGATCTGGGTGATACAATCTCGTATACCACCAGCAATGATGTTAGCCTATCACGATGCTCTGAGTCACAACAATGTGATACTCACAGATGCAGCTCAGGTAGAAATAGATAGTAACTGAAATCCACAAACCAGAAAGCTTATAAAACAGCAGCTGTACAAGCAAACAATGAAATGATGTGTTCACAGTGACGTTTGCCATACCAAAGCAGTGTCCGAAATAACTGCCTGCACGTGGCAGGTAACTTTTCAGGCAGGCTGCATGAAATTTTCCTCTACCTGACCAACTGTCTGGCAGATACATTTAAGACTACCTTACATACTTACTTTATCAAAGCTACTCGTAGATTCTCAAGTAATTGTTTGCGTTAATCAACTGAATCAAGATGCTATTTGTTTCATTTTTTTGCGATTTTTCAGTATTCATAATGTCTGAATGCGGGCAGGTGCCTTTGAATATGGGCAGGCAACATTTATGGCAACATAATGTCTTGTTGGGTTTTAAAAAATATCAATCACTGTACCAAAGTAGTACCAAGAGATGACATACATCCCCCTCCAGTGGGTCCCATCACTCCATCACTCACTCACTCACTCACTCTCTCACTCAAGGAGACCAGTCTAACATGACCCAGCAAGGGTTAACCTCACCAGATTCTGGGATGGCATAATGAAGGATAGAGGGAAACAATGGTACGTGTTATTACGATAGATAATGCTTAGAAATAACAAACACACTCATGTAATGAATTACCACCAGGCAAGACAAGTAGTTCTCTTTGCTGGAGCAGTTCACATATTGTCAGCATATATTGGACTTCTATAGGATATATTGTGGGCCATTCAGTCTGATCTCTTAGTATCAGCTTTATGTGTGGAGTGGAATGGAGTGGAGTTCAGTGGAGTGCTTAAGTGAGTGAGTGAGTATGGTTTTACGCTGCTTTTGGCAATATTTCAGCAGTATCACGGCGGGGGACATCAGAAATGGGCTTCACACATTGTACCCATGTCAGGAATCGACCCCGGGTCTTCTGTGCGACGAGCAAACACTTTAACCACTAGGCTACCCCCTGGGCCCTGGAGTGCTTAAAGCAAAATCAGTCAGCTTAGGACTGTGGAGAGCTGGACAAAGGTTCAATCATATAGATGGAAGTTTCTGCAGATTCCACTTTGTGATATTTTCATAAAATAAGGAGTTCCTGTGGTGGTTGATGTTTTCGCTGTAGCATGTTGCCTATGGACCCCTGTAGATTGATGTTCATGACATCAGTCACTGGACTCCCTGGCCTACATTCGATTATTTACAGACTCCGGTCATACATATAACTGGAATATTGCTTAGTGTGAGGTAAGCAACAAACAAACCGATGGACCCCCTCATTCTCTGTCCTTATACCAGAGATATGACAAGGACCCACGACTTTCATTCATAATTTCAATCACTGATTCACTGACACAACGAATTCCATTAAATTTAAAGTTTTATTATAAGTTTTCTGCTTTTCTGCATTTATTGTATTTTTAGAATGCAGTTGTTCTTCAATCAGATTGCGACACTGTTTTCTGAAGAACAAGACTTGACATTACACCCAGCATTCTAGCGAGTGCCTGTAGCCTTCCTCCCTAAACTCTCTATGATGGTGATTTATTAAGGCAGCAACTGCTTCCACTGCCATGGTCAGAACTGGCTCAGGACCCCACTACCTCCTTCAGACGGCAATACAACATTCAAACAATAAATCTTTCCGGTGAAGATCCTCCGAGCCCAGCGTAATGCCTGTCTGGTTTGCCCACACTTCACCACTTCCGACACCGTGCGTATTCGGACAAAAGAACAGCGCCCGGTGGTCACTTCTGTCCCCATCCCGGAAATGATCAGGGAAGCAAAGGTACCAATACAGATTTACTGGGACTTACTTAGACGGATCAATGAGGGACTCACAATATGGATGCAGATGTCAATACACTAACCTGAGACAAGTCTGATGAAAATAAATCTGCTGATAAATATTGAGACCAGAGGGGTCACCATGAAACCAACTTGGCAGCAATTGTAGTCTGAATAACCACCTATCTGCCGAATCTGTGTCTTAAGAAGCCAGATATATCTGGAGTCTGGCGACCTAGTTAATGAAGCAGGTCTCTTCAAAACATTCACTACAATCTGCTGTTGGCGAAAAAAGATTCAAGAAGTCAACAGAAACTGTGTGACTCATACACTATCTATGTGCAATGTGATAAAATTAATTCAGTTTTTAATAGTACATTGACATGGAAAAAAATAAATCTGACCACAAAGCATAATATCATGTAGAACAGATGAATAAACTGTCCATGGTTTATTCATAAACAATTATCCATATCTGATAGCAAGGGTTCATTTCTAAATCAATATCTTCAAAATCTAAAACTGCAATGTAAATAATATGCATGAGAATATTTCTACACCTACCATCATGACCATATTGACACAGTTGGGTGAATTGTCAATTCAGTCATTCAAATTCTACAAACACGGTAAGCTGTTACGGAACAGCCAGCCTTGGTAACATTAAGCAAGGCAATTTATAAAGGGTTTATAGGGGAGAGTTACATAAACATGTCTGAGGGACTTGACCACATTACAGAGGGAGATTAATGCACACCCTTGACTATGGGTGTCTCCACGACACTAATAACTCAGAGAGGGCTCCTATATACAGCGACAGTTCATAATCCAGTCTTCGTTGTATTCCACGATTCCGCAGAATATTTTGCAGAAATGCCCACTTCTTGCAGAAATGTGCCTATCTTGCAGAAAATCACCTTTCATACAGAACTCAGAACATTTTTCTGCCGCAGAATTTATAAATGTTTTTGGGCCGCGGAATACAACAGGGACGACTAACCAGCTGAATATTTCCTGCCTACTGAGAATTGTTAATGCACCCTACCAAACTAGAACCAAGCACACAATTCTTGGATTGTCTTACGATCAGATGTGTTGATATAAAAAAAAGAAAACAAACAAACAACATAAGGAATCTCCAAATCTCACAAAGACTTGTGACAAACAATATTTGAGTCAAATAGATATTGAGTTTGCTACATGCTTTACAGAGGTTGTCCAAGATTCTAGGACATGACACTGTGTGTTCAGACGTGTATCTCAGTTGCATGATTAGCGATCATGTGTCTGACACTAATTTGTCAACATTGTTGATGAGATGTTTGGATGAAACCAACAACAGGGTGTGAAAGAAACTAGAAATTATTTTGAAAACTAAAAAGCCAATGAGCTGGGACTGCACGGTCTCAGTGGAATACCAATATACTGCAATATGCTTATCAAGGATAAGAAATTCCTTATTGTTTCTGCTACACTTACAGTGTATCGGTTAAAATATATAGAACAAGTTTCATATTATTTGCATTGTTTAAACAAAAATCTACACAGAAATTCATTCACAAATGACGTTTCCCTTCGAAACTGATTGACAAAATGGAGGAAATGCGGAGGTGATTCCTTTCTCATAGTGGCAGCAACGATGGCATCATGAAATTTACCAATAAAACAGGATCTGCTTGTGCCAATAAAAAAGGATCTGCTGGTACAATCAGTCTCAGTCAGTCAAACACTTTAGCTCCCAATATATCGCAACACATATTACAATACAATTTTCTTATTAGTACCCAGTCCTTAACAATAATTTATGAATCTGTTAGCTTTATAATTTCTTCTGGAGCAGACAAACCACTGCTGACTGTGCATGAATCAAACCCAGTCATCTTAGCGATGACACACCAAATCAGCATGGTCCACAATGAGCATTCATTATAAGCACCAATTCCCCACTGAGCAGCATATCCTTAGCATGAGAACCTGTACTGGGTCTTGATGTAGCCTCTGAACAGCCCTGTATTGAAACTCTGTAGTTTATCATAGACTTTCAACTGTCTTACCTTGTGAGCATGACCCATGCTCTGAACAGCCCTGTATTGACACTCTGTAGTTTATCATAGACTTTCAACTGTCTTACCTTGTGAGCATGGCCCATGCTCTGAACAGCCCTGTATTGACACTCTGTAGTTTATCATAGACTTTCAACTGTCTTACCTTGTGAGCATGGCCCATGCTCTGAACAGCCCTGTATTGACACTCTGTAGTTTATCATAGACTTTCAACTGTCTTACCTTGTGAGCATGGCCCATGCTCTGAACAGCCCTGTATTGACACTCTGTAGTTTATCATAGACTTTCAACTGTCTTACCTTGTGAGCATGGCCCATGCTCTGAACAGCAGATTATTCAAGGATACTGACAACGTGAGTGAGATTAATTATTTTCATTGAGACAAAGGACAAATCCAATGTGTCTGTGTTCATTGCCTAGTTGTATGATGTGACAAGCATTATCCAAATTCCTAAAATATTTGTTACCACGCCTAACGGCTCACAGTCTGATTAGTTTTATACAAACTAGCAGTCCAATTCACACTTCACTGGTCCAAGCAAGTGGAATTTTATCTAACCTCTTTTCAGTGACTACTTAACTTCTTAGAGACTATTCTACTTCAAAAATATTAAAGTTCCATATTGGACTGATGTTTGCAATTGTCTAACATGGTGAATAGACTCTTGACTTCACGGAACAATTACAGAATGAGGTTAAAAAAGAAACGCTTGAGGGTGAGGGCTTCACTTGTCAACTTCGATGCAGCATTACTAGTTGTGAAGCAAATAGTACCCGGCGTTCCCCCCACACTTCGGCCATGATTGTTGACTCAGGCCGGATGCCTCTCATGCAACTTTAACAGATGTCAATTAATCAATGACACATTAATATTCTTGTGCACTGACCAAATCTCTTCTGTTCTCTCACTGACTACACATGCCCACGGCAAAACTTTGATATGTAACTTCGAAAAAACTCAGAAAAAATGTCTGGCTGCACAGCAAAGGGTTAACCGTTAAATATATGGCCATGTCAGTTGCAACAAGCATGATGTATCTATTTGTAAGGCATAGAAGAAGCAACACAGGGATTATATGTATTCTCCATTAATGACAACATTCCGCCCTGCTGGAGATTGCCATTGGAGTCTAACCCTATAGATCTGGGAGACAGCTTGTAAAGAACATTGAAAAACATAATAAAATCCATGGACGTCCCACAGTATGACCATTAATCTCTTGCTATTTAAAGACAAAATAATGTAATTTATTATTCATTTTTTCTAATAGGAGACTAAAGAGTAACTACTCCAATTATTTTCAGGAGCTAATGCTCTTCTTTAGTTTTTAACACCAATCTCCTTCGCGAGTGTAAGGACGAGAGAATTTCAGTGAATGCAAATGATGGCCTCCTAGTGAACACGAGTCTGGAACAAATGCTTCCAAAAGAAGAAATAAAGACATTTAACAAAGCTAGTTAAACATGAGCTCCTCAATTTTTTTATAATAAAATCAATACTCCAGAAAATTCCTCTAATGACCGAGCTGTCTGCCTGAGTTGGAGAGGGATTAATCTCATGCAATATACCATAAAGATTTCCTAAAATCTTGGAGGTCATTTGGGGATTATAGCGATCCGAGACTGGACACAATCACCATCCGAGACTGGCAGACACAAAAACTGGGTTTGAGGAACTCTATAACCTTCATCTGACACTTGTAGATTTATATCTCAGACAAGAATTTGGAGAAAGACAGATTGCTGTCAACAAAAACTCTAATGCATCTCTGCAATATTAGTGATGGCCATCTTTTTTACCAAGCCATTTACAATCTTCCAGGGGAAATAAAATCAATTGATGAGCATCTTTATGACAGTGAACATTTTTTTTACCTCGAGTATTCAGTCAGGGTAAAAGTTGTTAAAATAATGTTCAACTTCAGAAATATGGCATGTACCCCCTATGAGCAACAGAAGCAATAGGCTAGAGAGAGATTAATGAAAAAAAGTAATCAATTAATCTCCTGAGTTCTTGAGGACACCTCCTCATCAAATGCACTGTGATGAGAATATGTCAAAGAGGAATGTCACTCAGGAAAAACAGAACAAGCCAAAAACTCCACACGAGACAATAACATAAATCGTGATAATGAAACTATTTTTTCGTGAGGAAGAGAATTTTAGGAAGGCAACTCTTTCTCCCTCGTCATTCTCTTTCTTACGTGCATCACTTCTAAATGCCTTTCAAAGACTTATTACTTTGTGTTTTGTCACACAACATTTGCAGACATAGAACTACATTTATTCTACTTGAGTGGATTCAAACCCAGACTTCTAATGTGATGAGCAATCACATTAGCCACTTGGCCGTTGAACAACAACTTCAGATCAAGACAATAGGTCACAACTGCTAGCTAACAAACACCACAGTGCCATATGTACTCCACCATAAATAACAATCTATTCTGAACCCAAAATATCATGCATTTATTCCCGGAGATACTATTTGAAGTCCAGTTAGTGTCTCCCCTGTGCATTGATGTCATCCTGGAGGCAGGGAATCTGACAGGTCACTGAAGGGCCTGCTGTATTTCCATCACTCAGATTAGCAATAGTAATATCACAGGAGTCTGTAATTTCAAACCACAGGACCAAATGGTGACTGTGTTCGCATTACAAGTCTCTAGCTGTACTCTATTTCCATCGTCAATCTCCTACAACATACAGAGTCATCTAGTTCCTTGCGTCAAGCCAGTTCTTTAGATACACATGTACACCTTTACCTTTACCAGTCAACTATAGAGATGAGCGGACAGGGCAGGCTATGTTCCGAGTGCACCTTTACTAACCAAACAAGGAAAAAGGTAAATAAATCGTAAAGTGGCTCTCTCCTGAAGGTGAAGGTCACATTCACATCACGATTAAAACTGGTCTTGTTAGAATGGCGAAAGAAAATGCTCAGATTGTTTGCCAAGGTAAACATGCAATACATGTTTTAACACAGCAACTATTTAGATAGTTCACATTCATTGCCACAACTCGGGACATTTAACAAAAATTGAATTCACACACCCTAGAGATTATAGCAGGCATTAGCCGCTATTGTTGTTACAGAGTTCACAGTCATGTGGGCCAGTCTCTTGTCAGGTGGTCTACTGTCATGCGGGACAGTCTATTGTCAGGTGGTCTACTGTCATGCGGGACAGTCACTTGTCAGGTGGTCTACTGTCATGCGGGACAGTCTATTGTCAGGTGGTCTACTGTCATGCGGGACAGTCTATTGTCAGGTGGTCTACTGTCATGCGGGACAGTCTCTTGTCAGGTGGTCTACTGTCATGCGGGACAGTTTATTGTCAGGTGGTCTACTGTCATGCTGGACAGTCTATTGTCAGGTGGTCTACTGTCATGCGGGACAGTCTATTGTCAGGTGGTCTACTGTCATGCGGGACAGTCTATTGTCAGGTGGTCTACTGTCATGCGGGACAGTCTCTTGTCAGGTGGTCTACTGTCATGTGGGACAGTCTCTTGTCAGGTGGTCTACTGTCATGCGGGACAGTTTATTGTCATAAAGTTTACTGTCATGCCAAGAGCAAAGCAAATCAAGCATATCTCGAGCTTGTGACACAACTTGCTTCAGTCCTACACCTGTAAAAGTTTTACAAGCTTTGTATTACACAGCATTTACAGTGAGGTCTGCTCACAACAAGGCCACTTCCATGTTGACCTTGCTCATAAATACAAGAAAAAAGTCCTTGCTCAACAAGGTATGGAACGCTGAAGCCAGTGGTTGTGGCAGTTTACCCACGGCAGGTGTTACTTCATGTGGAGTCTCGGGACGCGTTGTTATCACATGGCCCTTACCTACACCAGCTAGAAGGGTGTTACTTTATGTGGAGTCTCGTGACGCGTTGTTGTCACATGGACCTTACCTACACCAGCTAGAAGGGTGTTACTTTATGTGGAGTCTCGGGACGCATTGTTATCACATGGCCCTTACCTACACCAGCTAGAAGGGTGTTACTTCATGTGGAGTCTCGGGACGCATTGTTATCACATGGACCTTACCTACACCAGCTAGAAGGGTGTTACTTCATGTGGAGTCTCGGGACGCATTGTTATCACATGGACCTTACCTACACCAGCTAGAAGGGAATAACAGCATCAGCTGCTCTCTCCAAAACACCATACATGAATTAAATCCAATTTTATGTCTGCCTCAACAGCCTAAAGCAACCAAATCAGTTCTAATGCTCCACTATCAAAATATGGGTACTACATAAAAGAAGCAAACTAGAAAAACAAGCAAACTCTTCAAAATGACAACAAAAGGGGGCATGTCAACTCAGACTAATTCTTAGACCCATGTAGTTTTGTGTGTGAACATTGCGAAAACAGTTGGAAACTAGTCCTCAGCTCAGTTTGGACTGGTGCTTTATGTACGTAACTTCATTTTGGGAGAAACCAAGCCCCTCAAGATTTTTTCTGGTCTCGAACTAACAGACTAATGGCCATGTCTATCCTTGCACATACTGACAACAACCAAATCTTCAACTTGACACGTAGTCCACAGATAGAGAAGATGTAGATCAACAAGGAAATAACAAGATGACCTTGACTAGAAACTTGACAACTCCCGCACTGAGAGTTGTCTTACTCTGGGTCACAAAGCTAGGGTTTGTCTTGGTCAAATTGGATCTTCTCCACGTCTGCCGTCTGCTCCCATGTAATTCTTTTCTGTATGTACTTAATTATGTTCAAAATGATCAGTGCTCCTTCTGTCACAATGAAGAGGAAACAATTACTCACTTGTTTGGGACTGTGATGTAATAAAACGATTTTTGGATGAAGTGTCAGTGTTGATAGTGTGCTCATGTTTATAAGATGACATTTTGTGCAGAATTGATACATTTTGGAGTTAGAGAGAACATAAAAACAGATGAAGTGTTCGATTTTTACTTATTGCAAAATTCTATATTTACAACTTCAAATTCAAAAATACAAAACCTTTATTTTCATGTTTATAAAAAGGAAGCTTTTTCATGATACAACATTGAAACAGATATTGCTTTCAAAACAGGTAATCAGCAGAAATTCTATAAAGCTTGGTTGTTGCATCATATACTTTTCGAAATTGAGGAGCAGCTTTACTTTTCGTTTTAGTTTTATACTCAAGACATAAATGTTAGATACCATGTTCTTTCCTGCACTGCCATATGATAATATAAACTGTAATTGTTTATGTATACTTGATATATGCAGTATGTTTGTATTACTAGAGTAAATGTGTGAGTGAGGACTATGTTATTTTCCATAAAATCTAAGATGTACTGATAAGTTGTGATATATGTCATGGGCTTTCTGCTACCCTGGTTAGAAGCCCATTTTATGTAAGAGGTACTTCTTTTCAAAAACAAAAATAAAAGAAGAAAGCAATATTGCTTCCAAATGCATTTCTTTGTCAGGTGACCATCAGTAATACAGTGTAGAGCATCTGAGTTTAGTTGACCACGTGCTGGCCACCTAGTGTGTGGCCAGCCTTCTGGGACGTGCACCGTTCCCTTGTACAATGGACTATGAAACTCCAAAACTCACAAGTGAAAAAAAAATATAACTTGGATCTTCAGGTTCCAACAATAGCATATTAAAGTTACAGCTATTGAAGTTTCCTGTAACACAAAGTCAAAAACATTGGATGCCTTTTACCCAACATAAATGAATCTGAGGCCACAGGAGATACTGAGGCTGTGGATCACACCGGGAAGGATCCCCAGTGCTGTCTAACAAATGTGATAAGTTCCAGCACCATGATGATTTGTGCAAAATGAGATTAATGAGATCCTCAATTTCACATTTTTTATCATCCTTCAGTAAACTGACGAAACCATAAGTAAACGAGACAAAGAAGGTGACATAATTACTAGCTTTACTGCAACTGCCAATCCTATTCATGATGTAGTTCTGGTAATTGTTGTTGAAAGATCTTGTCAACTCTGAGCTGATCCAAGTACACAAATATATCTTGTTCAAAACAAGTGTGTTGTTGTATTGATTGTCAGATGCATCGGGTCACCAAATAATATGACTTGTATCAATCAGAGTCCTCAAGTTCATAAGGAGCCATTTATTGATGTTTTTCCTGACAGAATTGGAATATTTGTGAGAACATCTCCAAATCTGAAAAGGCCTGCAAGTGGCCTCTAGAATTATCGCTGATTTTTTGCATCATCTCATAAAACGTCATCAAAGACATGACTCTGAATATAGGAAGTACAATCATTTTAACATGACATATAGAGTGCAGAAAGTAACACCAAATCTTGTATGTTGTTTGAAAAATAATTGTTATTTTATTTGTTTCAAAATTGTTTTAGAATTTATTTCATAAGGCAAAAGTGAGCAGGGCTCACTCATACCCCTGACCTTGACTCCAACATATTGTTAAGTTCAAAACATGAAAAAAGCAATACTTCACAGAAAATCTGCTTATCGATATCAAACTTTGCACTGCACATCTCCTATTGGTAGAGAAACTGTACCCCCAATTGGAAAAGAATCCATGAAGTAGTTTTTAAGTCATAGGTCGCACAAATGTTGAAATAAAAAAAATATTCGAAGTTCAAAACATGAAAAAAATCATATTTTTTCAGAAAATCAAACTTTGCACTTCTTTTATTAGTATAGAAACTATTCTCTAAGAATGAAAAGAATCCATGCAGTCGTTTTTAGAAAGTGTCCTTCAAGTTTAAAAAAGATATATGCTGTAGTTTTCAAGTCATAGGTCACAACAAACAAATGTATTCGGAAGGACAGAAGGAATTCCTTGGTATAACTATAAACCCACACACTTTTAGGTCGGGGTATAATCTCAACAAGATATTTGTTGTTTGGAAATCAATTCAAGCTGACAGACATGTGAAAAGTAAGTTAACAAACACTTCCCACGAGACACCATCAGTGCCAGCCAACAATGGTGCCACCATCCTCACAACACCACCGCAGGCACTGATCCAGTGGACACTCAGCCTTGTTATTACACCGTAATGAAGACAATGCGTCCATCGGCAAGGCCTGTTTGTTGGAATGCCTGGTGACTAAGTCGTTGCTAACAGGCGTGTGCCATCCCAAGCCCTGTCCCCAACAGAGGCGCTCGATTCATTCAGAGGTGGGTGGCCTCAAGAAGGGAGGCCTGGTCTGCCCATGACGTGGTCACAAAGAAAAAAATAATATCCAATAATGATTTTAACTTTGTAATTACACACCAGTGCAGCTTTTCACCCACCCCTTCAGAACGCTGTGGTATCAAATATGTAGACTTTCTATTGCAGAGAATGTAACAATATACACATGTTTATACCATTAAGTAGAAAACTGAGATAGTGTGACTAAGTTAAAACATTAACATGACAAATCTTTTTCGCCATAATTACAATGCTTCATAATGTTTGCTGCAATCCAGTGTCATGTGACTAACGGCAGGGCATTTCCCTGGACACTGCCATGACCTTGGTGTGACCTCTAACATTGAAGCATTAACATCCATGGGTTCATCAATTACAGACCCTGAAACAAATATATCCCATACAGCTCACACAGGTCTATAATTATGGGCAAGTCTAGATTACTGTAGTTTCTGAAAATGAAGAAGTCTCTGGGCTCCTTTTTATGATATTTTCTTAAGATAATTTAGCAACTGTTCTTTCTGTAATATATGTTCATTTCAGAGACTAGATGATAGTCTATCAAATAAACCTCAACTCAATTTGTCCTTGCCCATCCCCACACCAGGTCTAGCTACCTTGTTATGGTTTATATCACTCGCCTCCGGCTCCCGTTATAAAACTTAACGCAGGACGCAGACAACCCCATGTACCCCTCATGATACTGATACCACTAATAACGTAGAAGGCCAATGTGTGGTTCATTCTTATGAATTTCTCAGCTTTTTTCCAATGATCAAAGCAATGACATGTGATTCAAAGCACAAAGGCTCAAGCTGGTAATTAATGCATCACAACCTTGAACAGGAAGTCACTTTGCCCTTTTCTAATTAAATAAAACAATGAAGTAGAGATTCATCCTCTCCAGATCGTGTTTCCGACTCTTACCTAGCATGGCTAATAAGACTGTGCTAATTTCTAACTCTCAAGGATACTAATACTGAAGTATCTGCTCCAATATAGAGTAAACTCTGTAAGTCCCAACCCCATTAATCCAGACAAGTTGCCTTCCTGGTGATGGCTGCTGGGAATGCTTACATTGCTACCAAGACATGACTGTGCCCAAGATGTGTTAATCCAAATATTTGTTCATTTGGTCAGTTTCAAAGGGAACATCACTGTCCAGATTAACAGGGTTTCAATGTACCTGGTATAACGTGTGTGGTTGTCTCCCCTGTCCACAGATAGATGTGTGGTTGTCTCCCTTACCCACAGACACAGGTGTATTGTGACTTGACAGGCTTTACACGGGATATATATCAGATCAATATACCATCAATAGAGCTCTACCTGACTGGTGGTTGATATAACTTGATAACATCCGGCTCCGTGTCCTGGAGAGCCCTTCAGCCAGTCTATTGTTACTTACAGCATCAAGCTGGGAGTACTTACAGCACCATCTACACCGGCTCCAGTCAATCATCTTACATCAGGGAGAATAGGAACGCTCAACTCGTCTCATTCAGGATAATATGAATAATTTCAAGGTTTTTGAAACTTTAAGATATAAATACTCATCCTGCAACTCTTTTCAGCAATTATTTGGTAATTATCTGTTTTTTCTAGAGAATAACTGAAGGCTTGTTCAATATTTCTTTACAAAACTTTGCACACATATCAATACTGTGGATAATTGCTGCGCTTCGCTGTTCATGCTTTTGGATTATGTTTTTCCTGGCATTTTCCTGGCATCGAATTAGACTCAACTAATGGTGAGATCTGCTGCCAAATCAGAACCGAAAAAACATTCAACGTTTCTTCACAAAACTTTATGTACACGCTTCCACATCATGATGAGGAGGTGCCATTTGCTGATGGAGTAATTTTGATTTTTTTCAGTTTTCTCATTTCCATGGAAACAAGTGGGACTTATAATCAATTTAAGGTTGAGTCCCTTGTCAGGACTTATCTCTAAATGGTTCAATACTTCTTCACAACACTCTGCCAAGCCAGGGATATGTCACCACCGAGGACACTGACGCACTGAGTCTTTACATCAAACACAGAAATCAGGTTGGTTGGTTGGATTGTTGTTTAACGCCGCACTCAACAATATTTCAGCGATTTTACCGGTCTGTAAATAATCAAGTCTGGACCAGACAATCAAGTGATTAATATCAAGGGCACTGATCCCAATTGTGTGGATCAACAAAGTCAGCGAGCCTGACCTCCCGATCCCATTAGTCGCCTCTTATGACAAGCATATCGCATTCAGTTATTCAGAAGTTTGTTTCCTGGTACACACATTGGTTTTAACATGGCTAGATTATACTAACACACTTGAATGATATGATATTTCATTATCATCACCGATTGACTACCATGTTTCCAACTGAGTATTGTATACCTGACTGTGGCAGATATTGCCGTCTAGAGTTTTTCTTATCTGACAATTTGACGGTTTATGACGAGTAATCCTTCTCCATGCCACTTGTTGTATCTAGAAGGGCCACCTGGGGGTGTAGCAATCAGTGTTCTATCTCTCAACTGTGGTGTCACCTTCTTCCAACAGACAAAAACTTGAACTACAAATGACGAGCCACCATGATCTTTCTTCTCTCACTAGTTGAGTAAGGGATGATGATTGGATATTCTGGCAGTGGAAGTCTGTGATTGCTTTGAAAATATCATGTGTTCCCAAAGGTAGTGGAAAAAAATGTTTTACCCCAAAAACAAATCATTCTTGACATGCTACATGTTCTGGAAAATAATGTGCTGCGGGTTGATACAGATTTGTTTGGCTCATCCTGTCAGTTTTGAAGCAAGCACTCACTCACTCACTCACTCACTCGCCTAAACTATTTTTAAACAGCCTCAGAAACATTGAAATATTTAAGAGTCAACCTAAACCAATTTTAAAATGTTTAATTCCAATTTTGGACTTTTTTGCAATATTTGTTACAAGCCAAATCTTTGCCCCTAACAAGGACTTGGTCCCTTGGTCACTATGGATAAATGTGGGGATCAAACCCAGCAGTTCATCCTGAGCTGACCACCGACCACTGGACTACCGGACAAGGACTTGTCCCTGGGTCACTCTGGATAAATGTGGGGATCAAACCCAGCAGTTCATCCTGAGCTGACCACCAAACACTGGGCTACCGGACAAGGACTTGTCCCTGGGTCACTCTGGATAAATGTGGGGATCAAACCAAGCAGTTCATCCTGAGCTGACCACCAACCACTGGACTACCGGACAAGGACTTGTCCCTTGGTCACTCTGGATAAATGTGGGGATCAAACCAAGCAGTTAATCCTGGGCTGACCACCGACCACTGGACTACCGGTCTACATTGCCCCACCTGTTATGGATGCGGCTTATGCCGTTCTGACAGCTGGGATTACCTTGGTGACCTATGTCAGAGGTCAAACAATGACCACCAGTCACATGACTGAAGGGCCGCCATGACAGGGACAGATTACCAGATTATAAATGGGTTGTAGTTTCGATTTAAGGCAGCTGGACGAACTACTATTGTGTGTCAGTAGAGTTGATCTAACTGGCCAATTGGACATGTAAGCCTATTGTAGGCTGACAAGGTGCACTGGAAACCTATCAGCCATTACACCATTACCCCTGCTGTAAAAATCAAACTATTCAATGTGAAAATGTCAGTAAAAATATCACCAAATCTCACGTCAAAGTCTCTTTCATCAGAGTAATCTTTAAAACAAATTCATACAAGAAATAGTTATTTATTGTTATTTTCAGTGTGCGAATGGATTGCTTATCATTTCTGCAAAGAGTGGCTCAGAATCTATGAATCTAAGATTCAACAGAAGAATAAGCTCCCTAATCAGAGCTTCCTGGCTCCATCACCAAATTGTGTTCAGAGCCGTCCTTAAGATCTCGGCAAATAAATTTACAGGTTGGACTGACAGTACTTTATTCATTTGTCGGAGCTTCATCCTAAAAACTTCAAAACAGCAGAAATCAGACATCCTTCCTGCCAAGCTATGCGTTGTCGCTATTAACAAATAATATTTTCCCTGGTCTATGTGGCAAACGGCGAACACCGAGCTGTTCATAATATTTTTTTATAAACCATCACAATCTAGTTCCCCAACAAGCTCCCACAGCAAACATATCTGAGGTGTACAATGTGGTTCAATTAACCTTGGACTTTATCCAACAGACCTGTCATGCTGGACAAAATGAAAAACCTGCCATTTCCTACAACTACTGACACAGTTTATTGTAATTATGTTTTCCAAAACAAAAAGGATGGTGGTCCAAAACATTCTTTTCTTTAAGGAATCCCTTAAAAATAGTTAAACATATTACAATTATTGACATAAAAATATCATATTATGTAACAATGTAACAATCATGTCCCAGGGTTACCTCCCTTTCCTATCCAGTCCCTGTTGGTCTACCTTCCTACCCTGCACGTTAATCAACCTTGGTGGTCAGAAATAATGACTGTTATCAATTGTTTTATCTTATTTCACATTTGCTAAATTCAGAGTAGGCGGACTGGTAGACGTAGTAATTAAAAAAACAACTAACGCCTTAATATGAATGACATGTTGATCAAAACAAAAAATATGCAGCTCATTCATGAGAAATGAGATTGTTGGAATGACTAATGTTTTGTCAGCAGAATATTTGCTCATCATTGCCGCCGTGTTGACTTATATGAATATCATTAGCTACAGAAAACCATCAAGATGAATAAAGTCCCTGAAAAATCTCACTTCTTTGAAATATATTGATCACATCAAATAATTCTGACGTAATCTTATAACAAACTATAAGAAAAATCTAAAAGCTAAATGTTCTCAACAGCTGCTGACACGTATGGAACATGCTCTTATCTTGGCAGGGCTAAATAGCCAAGTAATTGTCCCATGGTTTGGCAGGTTCAAAAACCACTAATGCTGAAGTCCTACATACATGACCCGACATACCACAGCCTACACAAGTGCTGAAAATAGATCATGATATTCCTTTTTCTCATCAACTGCTAAATTTAATCATCCCCGGCAAATTGCATATAACTGATACGCTATCTTCAGACAGATAGAATCAGACAGGTCTCCCAAGAAAACCAGACGACTGCAGCAGCCTGACATAGAAATATAGATTGGAGACACTGCAACAAGAGGCACCTTGCTGTTCAGTCAACCCGATAAACTTGAACCACATGAGTCAGTGAAATACTTTCCTGACAACTACATACAGTCACCTTACTGTCCTTAAAGTACTTTCCTAACAACTACACACTGTCACCTTACAGTCTATGAAATACTTTCCTGACAACTATATACTGTCACCTTACTGTCACCTTGCTGTTCAGTCAACCCGATAAACTTGAACCACACGAGTCAGTGAAATACTTTCTTGACAACTACATACTGTTACCTTGCTGTTCAGTCAACCCGATAAACTTGAACCACACGAGTCAGTGAAATACTTTCCTGACAACTACATACAGTCACCTTGCTGTTCAATCAACCCGATAAACTTGAACCACACGAGTCAGTGAAATACTTTCCTGACAACTACATACAGTCACCTTGCTGTTCAATCAACCCGATAAACTTGAACCACACGAGTCAGTGAAATACTTTCCTGACAACTACATACAGTCAGCTTACTGTCACCTTGCTGTTCAGTCAACCCGATAAACTTGAACCACACGAGTCAGTGAAATACTTTCCTGACAACTAGATACTGTTACCTTGCTGTTCAATCAACCCGATAAACTTGAACCACACGAGTCAGTGAAATACTTTCCTGACAACTACATACAGTCACCTTGCTGTTCAATCAACCCGATAAACTTGAACCACACGAGTCAGTGAAATACTTTCCTGACAACTACATACAGTCACCTTGCTGTTCAATCAACCCGATAAGCTTGAACCACACGAGTCAGTGAAATACTTTCCTGACAACTACATAATGTCACCTTACAGTCTATGAAATACTTTCCTGACAACTACATAATGTCACCTTACTGTCAATGAAATACTTTCCTGACGACTACATACTGTCACCTATCAATCCATGTAATACATTCCTGACAACTACATACTGTCATCTTACTGTCAATGAAATACTTTCCTGACAACTACATACTGTCACCTATCAATCCATGTAATACTTTCCTGACAACTACATACTGTCATCTTACAGTCTATGTAATACTTTCCTGACAACTACATACTGTCACCTTACTGTCAATGAAATACCTTCCTCACAAGTACATACTGTTACCTTACTGTCAATGAAATACTTTCCTGACAACTACATACTGTCACCTTACTGTCAATGTAATACATTCCTGACAACTACATACTGTTACCTTACTGTCAATGAAATACTTTCCTGACAACTATATACTGTCATCTTACTGTCTATGAAATACTTTCCTGACATCTACATACTGTTACCTTACTGTCCATGTAATACATTCCTGACAACTACATACTGTCATCTTACAGTCTATGAAATAATTTCCTGACAACTACATACTGTCATCTTACTGTCAATGAAATACCTTCCTCACAAGTACATACAGTCACCTTACTGTCAATGAAATACATTCCTGACAACATTATACTGTCACCTTACTGGCCATAAAATACTTTCCGGACAACTACATACTGTCACCTTACTGGCCATGAAATACTTTCCTAACAACTACATACTGTCACCTTACTGTCACCTTACTGTCAATGGAATACTTTCCTGACAACTATATACTGTCACCTTACTGTCCATGAAATTACTTTCCTAACAACTACATACTGTCACCTTACTGTCCATGTAATACTTTCCTGACAACTACATACTGTCACCTATCAATCCATGTAATACATTCCTGACAACAACATATTGTCACCTTACTGTCAATGAAATACTTCTTCTTAAAAGTATAAACAAAGACAGCTACTTGCATGACAGCTTTGTACCTTTCTTGAAAACAGTATGAGATGAGAATTACTTCGAAACAACACATCTTGTGCAGCTAATGTTTCACAATCAGATATCACATAGAACTACTCAAACTGCACTACAGGATTCAGCAGATACAACCGCACAAACAGACTGGAGTCAATTCTATTACATACACTGCCAAAGAAATATCTTAAATAAATGATACCATCATTTCCTCAAATAAAATTTGCTGATGGTCATGAACTGGACCCAATTTGAATATGTATCTCCATATTCCACAGCCGCTTATACAGACAAGAAATAAAGGACTTTGCAGACATGCTGTTTTCTACAGCACAACAAAACCACAGTCAGAGTTCATTAGAGGCGATTATATCGCATGAAATCGGTTTGCAGACCCTCGAGGCCTTCAAGAACACAAACAGTCAGCAACAATGAAGTCGAATTTAACCACAAGTACAGGAAACACGCCACTGAGTATACGTCCCCTCAGAGGGGCATCTCTGGGTACTGTTGGTGATTTATACACATTGCATTGGAAATTTATTTACTATGGTCACACCAGCTGCTGGCCTTTTCAAAATGAAGTGTCGGATTTGAGCCCTTAAGTATTGATCGCACAGAATGGAGGTTATTCAGACTATTTTTAAGCAAGACTTTCCATTCCTGGGGGAATTTCCTGCTTTACATAAAAATCTTGAAATGAACAGTCTAGTCACAAGTAACCAGGACCCAGGTCTATGGAGCTTTTCCCCATATTTCTGTCACATTCATCAAGATGTCTGTGATTGTCAGAACAAACCACAAGTGGACTGTATGTATGGGATACAGTCAATATAGCCTAGCCAAGACATATATTTATCACTCAGTAGAGAAGAGGAGTATATGTTTGGAAGACCGAACAAAATATTTCAGGAGCATATGTTTCGAAAACATCACAAAAAAAGTAACGAATGTTATATTTGGGATAACACTTTCTTAGTAAAGTACAGATTCTTGTATTTTTGGGGGGTTGAATCCTGGATGGGACTCAACCCCCAAAAAGTACGAGAATCTGTACTTTACTAAGAAAGTGTTATCCCAAATATAACATTTGTTACGTTTGACCACTTTCTAAATGGCATTGTGTATTCACAAAAAAAGTAGTTAAGAAAATGTCCGGAATTTCAAATATGTGTAGAATAAACGGTATCATAATTATCATCAAGTAAAATGTCTGTTCAACAATATCTTCTCATCAGTTATATGAATGATACAATTCTATTGTTAGCATCCTCCGCACAATGATAAACATTGCCATCCATCTGAGCCTTAATTTGAAGCCCCAATTTGAGTCATCTTAATCTCAGTCATGGAACATTACCCAGGAATGACTTCAATGGAGAACTTCCATCTGATTGCACTCGGTGAACTTTACCATAACACCACTGCGGATGATGATGGAAGGAAGTGTGCCCTTTCTCTCCATGTATATTCATATTTCATTGTCTGACTCGTCTACAGACAGATAAATGTGTAGAGAATTGTCCTATAACACACCTTCTGAATTCATTTAGCCCATGTGAGTCTTCCTCCCACAATGGTGGTGATTCAGCGAAATCCCCCCCCCCCCCAACTCCCCCTTCCCCCTAATGGTATTGTGTCTGTACAAGACAACAACTATCTCTAATTACAACAGATACAGGCACGCAAGACAATAGGACTTGGGGGGCACCTGCTTGGGGTCAGACAAAGCAGGGAGTGTGGAAAATGAGCAATAAAAACACCACATAATTAATATGCACTACCCAGCTGACATTGTGACACAAGAAACAATGCAGTTGTCAGTGGACTGAAAATCTCCAAATGTTGAAATCTACACAATGTAGACATAAAGTAAACTTGATTGATTTTGTGATATCAAAGAATGACATATACTGACAAGAGCAGGGGAAACCTGCAATCAAGTGTGCTGTTGATTTAGATGTGTACATGTACTTGCAAATCAGAACATTCACTACTTTCCATGTTATTTTCTCCACAAGTTGGCATCAGTACACAAGATAAGGAGACTGCCCAGGTCTTACATTGAGTGAGGGAGTAAGGTGGTGGGCTTTAATCCTCGTTCTGCAATTCTCCTGCCACATCACGACAGACTACCAAGAGTGAGTGAGTGTATAGGGTTTTACACCGCTTTTAGCACGGCAGGGGACACCAGAAATGGGCTTTACACATTGTAGCCATGTGGAGAATAGAACCCACTTTTTGATAGGGAAAAAAAAGGAATTAAGCAAGTCTATATTTTCCTCAGGTTCAGGTTCTGAATCTCCCATCTCACTGGGGCTCATTTTCAATTTAAAGGGAGTTGTTTGTTTCTTTCAAACTTATATTTTTCAGAGAGTAAGCGTTAGTCAACTTTGTGAGAGAGAGAGAGAGAGACAGAGACAGAGACAGAGACAGAGAGAGAGAGACAGAGAGAGAGAGAGAGGGAATGGTATAAGAAGCATTTCACAACAAAGGAATTCGTATCAATAAAAAAAATCACGGCAAACTGTTCTTGGATCATGATGTCTAGATATCTACCAGTAATTCACTCAAGAAAAACAGCCCCAAATGAACAAGATTCCATTCAGTTCAACACCAAGTAAACATTAATCAGTCTGTATGTCTCTCGGAGGTATATCTAAGCAGCAGAAAGGATATGTCGGTTTTAGAATTACTGCCTGATATCAGACTATGAAAGGTCTATATTCACACCTACTGTCCACACAGCTTATACACTGTTCTCAGAGACAATTGCTGTAATACAAGGCTTGGGGGATATCACAAATAGCATCCTAACAATGTAATAAGTAGCTCTCTGATCTCACTACAAGATTACAACAATGTTATAATTGCTGTCTACTGTAAATCTGTGCCATTTCTAACTGCACTGTGCATGTTGTGGAAGCTCCTATGTATTCTTCAGAATCGGATTTCCTAATGTCAGGGTCTTCTGAGGGAAACTGCGGATTATTCTAAATGGCAATGGTTCCAGTAGATGGGTCATGAGACACTGACGGCATCAGTGGGCACTAATCACTGTCAGCTTTTGGTTTTCAGAATGAGCTGAGGTTATTTCAACTTATAAATGGTGCGTGTGTGTGTGTGCTGAAACATTATGATGTGTCTGTGTGAATACCCAGCCATGGAAGCATGTCCGTCTGTCCATCAACATTCTGTAATGAAAAAAACAACCCAAAACTTGCCAATTGGTTGGGTATTAGTACCATGGCCATAAGAAATATCAGTTTTGGATAGTGCTACCCTAAATGAATCCAAGGTCGGGATGATAGGATTGTTGAAACAGTTGACAACCTTCCACTACAGTAGGAGACAGATTGCTGTGATATACTAGGTCTCTGGCACATTAGCTATGCATGGGACAAGTGCATCTGTCAACAGAGTGGTTCAACAGAGGGTTGGCCTCAATAAACATGGGGGCAAGGGTCACGGCCTGGACTAGGAAAAGATGACTTAAATAGATTCACAAAGAATCAGGTGTTCTGCTGGAGTGAGTGAATGGTTTTTCTAGATATTTTACAATACTACACAAGCAATAGAGAGCTGGGGAACTATTCTAACTGAGGTCTCCCATGGGAGGGGTGGAGAGGGAAGGAGGGGTGGACAAGCAATTCTCTTCCCGAAATTTTACCAGTACATGGCCTATTTTATAAAATTATTGGCAATTACTGGTAAAACAGAAATACTGCTAATATAAATAATTTCAAGATGACACACACACACCACACAAATTATCTTGTCAACTTAATGAAGAACCTTATCACCACAACAGAACCACCCCATCTCACAGCTACAACCACCAACCTGGCCTAATCTCACAGCTACAACAACCAACCTGGCCTAATCTCACTGTTATCAAATACTCTCAACGTCAATTATGACTAGAAAATGTACATCTTACCAAAAAGCCTGCCCTTTTCACCTCATATATCGATAAATATCTGCAGTTAATGAAACAATCATCTGGTATCATTGTCCAAGGCAGCAGTGCCATCCATAGAAGGCCATACATCTAGATTACTCCTATCTGGGATGGTGCCTCCTAGAGGGTCCTAATGACATCGGAGACAATGTCAAATGAGCACTATCATGTTCCTAGGGCTCAGATAACTTAGCTGTGTAATGTAAATTATAGGCGTAGTATCAGGACTGTTTCACGCCCTGCTGGAATCCAGTTGCTAATTGTTTACTTAATTAGGAGGCATCCTACGACAGCAGTAATCAGCACTGATTTACGTGAATCAACTTTGTAATTACATTACCATGCTTTGCACGACAAACTGTATTGTGATTTCGTAACATGCCACTACAATCAGTGAAATTAGTCCACCTTTTTCTTTCATAACATCAGGCATAATGGATCAGCTATTTTCATCCTTTTCCAAAAGAATTTCTCTAGCCACTCAACTTCAAGGGAATTCAGTCCTTTTGAAAAAAAGTTGTTATTGGGAATTTATATTTTCAAAAGAAAGGCACTTTGCCAAGGTGGCAAGCACAAAGAACATGCAGAAAGAGCTTCGGAGATATTTCTTAAACCGGAGGTTTCCGATATTTCTTCCCACTTTGATAACTACTCAGGTTTACAGAATGAAGTAAGATCCTAAACCTTACGGCATCCATTACTTCACACATCCAAAACACAGCCACAGATATGTAATCATTAATAGGATTAGCCAAGTGAAAAATGTAGTTTAAAGAATTGAGAGTTTGTGGGAGGCTGGTCGAGTATTGAGGGGCACCTGTCACTGACCCTGTCCATCCATCACCCTGGATCAGCAACGGGGGGGGGGGGGGGGGGGGGGGGGCACCCAGCCAGCACCTCCCTCACTGGGATCAGTCTCAGCATGGAGAAAACAAAGGTGCTATCTCTCCAACCATCCATAAGTTGCAAAATCAGTCCTGTCAGATCAGGCAGAGCATGAATGGAATTGAATTAATGGAAAAATTATTCAAGTTGAGGCTGCCTAATTATCATTGGCAACCACGTTTAGTGTCTGCATGTATTAGTGTCATCGGCTCCTGTTGGGTGTCCTGCCGAGTGAGTGAGTGAGTGAGTGAGTGAGTGAGTGAGTGAGTGAGTGAGTGAGTGAGTGAGTGAGTGAGTGAGTGAGTGAGTGAGCGAGAGCGCTGTAACCATTAGGTTCAGTAACCCCATCTTAATCATCACACATGTATTAAACACATTTTCGGAAAAATAACATCATACTCAGTCACTTATCCACACGCCTGCCTCCGTGGTCTAGTGTCTGCCCGGAGAGAAGAAGTCATGTTAAACTACGGCATGGTATCTCAGTGGGCTGGCACTATAAAATGGGCATTAGTCTGGACTAGTACAAGCCCATGCATGCCGCTATAAAAGTGAAATAATCTTGTACGCGATGTTAAACACAATTTATCCTCACCTCTTAACTACACTAAATTATCACTTAATCTGAAACAAAACATTCACCAAGTCACCATAAATTATGAAAAAAAAGATAACAAACTAGATGATGGTAAGATCACGTTTTACTTTGCCCTCAGACATTAAAAGCACCAGAGATCCAAACACGAACACAGCAGCAGTGTCACAGTAGTATGGTGACACCCCAAAATGGCATCACATCTCACAGCAATAGGAATTAAACCAAGACTACAGTGACAAGGGCAAACATGATGTCTACTGTGCCAGCACTTCTCAGCATGAAGGAGAACGCCTCCACATGATTCAAATGCCTGCCACACTAGACTGCACTGATTGACTGCTCTCTCAGTGAACCAGCAGTAACAATTACCAAACACTATGTGCATGGCGTTGTTTGATGTTGTGAAGTGTGTTATGTATGATGTTGTGGATGATGTTGTGGATGATGCTGTGTATGATGTTGTGTATGATGTTGTGTAAGACTTGCATGACGTCTTGTGTACGATGTTGTGTACAATGTTGTGTACAATGTTGTGTACAATGTTGTGAATGACATGTAGTATGTTGTGCTTGGCGTTGTGTTTGATGTTGTGGATGCTGCTGTGTATGATGCTGTGTATGATGTTGTGGATGATGCTGTGGATGATGCTGTGTATGATGCTGTGTATGATGTTGTGTAAGACTTGCATGACGTCTTGTGTACGATGTTGTGTACAATGTTGTGTACGATGTTTTGAATGACATGTAGTATGTTGTGCTTGGCGTTGTGTTTGATGCTGTGTTTGATGCTGTGGATGCTGCTGTGTATGATGCTGTGTATGATGTTGTGTATGATGCTGTGTATGATGCTGTGTATGATGTTGTGTATGATGTTGTGGATGATGCTGTGTATGATGTTGTGGATGATGCTGTGTATGATGCTGTGTATGATGCTGTGTATGATGCTGTGGATGATGTTGTGGATGATGTTGTGGATGATGCTGTGTACAATGTTGTGGATGATGCTGTGTATGATGTTGTGGATGATGCTGTGTATGATGTTGTGGATGATGCTGTGTACGATGTTGTGGATGATGCTGTGGATGATGCTGTGTATGATGCTGTGTATGATGTTGTGGATGATGCTGTGTATGATGCTGTGTATGATGTTGTGGATGATGCTGTGTATGATGCTGTGTATGATGCTGTGTATGATGCTGTGGATGATGCTGTGTATGATGTTGTGGATGATGCTGTGTATGATGCTGTGTATGATGCTGTGTATGATGCTGTGTATGATGCTGTGTATGATGCTGTGGATGATGCTGTGTATGATGCTGTGGATGATGCTGTGTATGATGTTGTGGATGATGCTGTGTACGATGTTGTGAATGATGTTGTGGATGACATGTAGAATGTTGTCAATGATGTAGTATACAATGTTGTGGATGACACTGTGCATGATGTTGTGGATGACGTGCATGATGTTGTGTACGATGTTGTGGATGATGTGCATGATGTTGTATACGATGTTGTGTATGACGTGGATGATGTTATGTATGACGTTGTGTATGACGTGGATGATGTTGTATACGATGTTGTGTATGACGTGGATGATGTTATGTATGACGTGTATGATGTGGATGATGTTGTATACGATGTTGTGTATGACGTGGATGATGTTATGTATGACGTTGTGTATGACGTGTATGATGTTGTATACGATGTTGTGTATGACGTGGATGATGTTATGTATGACGTGTATGATGTGGATGATGTTGTATAGGATGTTGTGCATGACGTGGATGATGTTATGTATGACGTTGTGTACAGATAAATCTGCATACAAAGACTCCATAATCTCCATGCAACAACAAGCAATAAACCACAGCTGGTGACTCACAATAAGATACTCTACTGTATGGGGACCACAACAGCTTCAGAAGACAATGACAACATAATAAAGCTGACTTCATATTCTGAAAGAAGTTCGACGCGGACTATGCACGTATCAGGGGAATATGAATGCTAGGCTGCACGAACTTGTAGCCTGGGCTATCAGGATGTCTAACTGTAATCTTTTTCATTTGTATTGTGTGGTCAGATCATTTCAAGGCTTAATTATGCCTTTGAAATGTGGCTGGAATATAGGTCTATTATTATATTAATAAGAATTTTATATGCATTTTTATGAAGAAAATTGTGTCATTTCTTTCAATGTGCCGGATGTTACTATCATGGTTGTACATTTTACAAAACATCATACCAAAACATATTTCAGAACAAAAAACAACTGCATAGCTCCCTTGAGACAATATTCATCTCACTTAACCCTACACTAGCCATAAGGCATATTAGCTAATCCCAGAGATCAGGGCATTCTTGGGGTAATTCCAACATAACCCTTAAAAGTGTCAGAATTAATCATTCTATGGAACACTAATGAAAATGGATCTGCTTGCAGTGTCAGTCATCTCTCAGATGAGTCTCAAGGAAGAAATACTATTTGTAGTGCAACTGCTTTGAAAGGAATGGAATTGTAAAAAGCACGTTCTGGACAATTGTAATTAGTGGCAGAAGGATCCCAGACTTGATTAGCCCACCAATATCTCAATCCCCATCAGCTGTAGCCATGCGATATGGCCGCTATTGTTCTCGCCTGACCAGTTCTTTAACGGGTTCACTCAGCCAACCAGCTACCGGTCAAGACAGCCGAGGGGGACAAGTTCGAGGATATGTCACAACTAGGACTTAAGTCCCCTGGGGAGCTGTACAGTCAAAAGGCGACTTCTTAACAAAAGAATCACGCTGACACCATCTTCATGTGATCATTAACGTCCGACAATGGTGGCCAGAAATCTTGCGAAATTCTACGTAAACACAGCCTCAGCTTAATCCTTGTTATTTGCATAATCCCAGTAATTCTGGGGCGAGAGTGGCACCTAGCCCCATTTCTTTAGCAGGGGACAGAGTCTGCTCCCTGGGATCCCAAGCTGCTGTCAGCCCCTCTGTAATGAAGTAACCCATGGTAATGAAGACTTGTATTCAAGGCAGGGATCTTCACTCCTCACGGAGTATGCTGGCAGAATGAGTTGCATAATTAACTTAACTTTCTTGTACCAAGTCTTTGATCATTATTACCCTAATCTTAGACTGAGGCACGTTAATGGGGGATTACACGGCTTTATAGGTATTACCAGAACTAAGGTAATTTTACATCACATTATTCCCCATCAACAGCATTTTTTTTTCATCTATGTAATACATGACTTAATTTTTAAGGAAAAATGGATTCATTCCCAATGCATAAAGAATGATATTCTGTTAAGTACTACATCAAATATAATGAAACTAAACATTCATATTGCACTGCGGATGGAAATTCCTTCTGAATGAAAGACACTCCGGCAACAACTCAGTGTATGATGGTCTTCTGACACGCAATCCCAACAGTAATTCATGATGATGGTTCAACAACACGAAACAGGTCTGATAAAGGGGACAACAATGATCCAAATCTAGTCCCCAAACAACTGAAGGGAGGTTCAAGGCCTCCAACAAGGCCCATTTTAACCTGCCCCGTGCAATTTAAAAAAATTTCAAGCCAGGCAAACAGTGGAAGGATGTTATGAAAGATTTCTTTACAGTAACCCACTGGCTTCATCTCCTCGGTTGAGTGAGTGAGGGGCACAAGAGATTGTCTACCTCTACGGAACTATTAAGCACACCCCTGCCTCTCACCATTGTCAAAGTTTGTATGGGAAATATTTAAGCACTGTGGAACACAAGAGGAAAAAGTTTGCACATCATGGTTGACTCAAGAAGATGTCAATTCACCCAGTGCATGTCGTGACCCCTTCACACGAGAATCTAGCTGTCATTATTCTGTGTACAACGGTGATAACGATACGTACAGTGGCTGCATGACGGGTAGTAGCCTCAGATACCTGAACACCGACTACATACTTCTATAGAAGATGACCTACTGCACTGACAGAAAATGTAGAACATTACTGTAACAGTCACATTCAAATAAACTTGCACATACACGAGTGAGTGAGTTAGAGGACTTGGACACCTGTGCCCCCTCAGAAACACGAGGACAGTATCATCCAAAATACAATGTGTTTACATATTCTGTTTTAGGACAACACCAGAGGACTAGCAGAAAACTTTATTTCACCAGTCCTCAGTATGTATATGGTCCTGCTTGAACAAGGCAAAATGTTTTCCACTGTCTGTTTTATTCAGTTCCATTGGTAGCAAAATTGAAGCTTCGAGTACTGGTTCAGAATTATAGCCCTAAATAGCTTCTTGTGAATGAGGAATACTACCACTGGATTATTATTTGACCTAAGAACAATTTAGTTGTCTTTGGCTCACAGACTAGCATGAATTTCGAAGACTGTTCATCACAACATCCCTGTCACAGAAACTGGGGTTAATGGTCACCACGACTCTGTCAACATCCCTGTCACAGAAAGTGTGGCAAATGGTCACCAGGAAAGAAACAGCAAACAGCTGTCACACTTCTTTCATGTCTTTCTGGTATCAAATTCATTACAATTGACCAAGACAACTGTTCTTTGTAACAACAGGCTTATGTTATGATCTAGTATCACACATCTTTCTGGTATCAAATACATAACAATTGACCAAGACAACTGTTCTTTGTAACAACAGGCTTATGTTATGATCTAGTATCACACATCTTTCTGGTATCAAATACATTACAATTGACCAATATAACTGGTCTTTGTAACAATAGGCTTATGTTATGATCTGGTATCGCAAGACCAATGACCTCAAAAGTCTTTCTCACAAGAAATGAAATTACAACATTTTAACACTGGAAGTGTTTTACAAGCCTCAAAGAGCCTCTATAATTGGTGGATCAGGCAGGGTACACCAGCTTCCATTGATGGCGACATCAACTCATCACTGGGCAGCACACTGTGGCTCCCTGCTGAAAATGGCCTACTAAGGGAAGCATGTATCGCCTATTACAGCCATGCCTTTGATGTTTAATAGCTTCCAATTCCAGGTCACTGCAGAGATTGGCTACTTGGCGAAATTGTACAATGGTGGACCAGTTTATGCCACCCACAACCCCGCTCCAGCACTCCAGACAGTTGTTTCTGCTGAAATAGCATCTTCATCGACCGTCCTCATGACTCGCACCACTTCATGTTTGACCTGATGCACCACTGCCATGTTTGACCTGATGCACCACTGTCATGTTTGACTTGATGCACCACTGTCACGTTTGACTTGATGCATCACTGTCATGTTTGACCTGATGCACCACTGTCATGTTTGACCTGATGCACCACTGTCATGTTTGACCTGATGCACCACTGCCATGTTTGAACTGATGCACCACTGCCATGTTTGACCTGATGCACCACTGTCATGTTTGACTTGATGCACCACTGCCATGTTTGACCTGATGCACCACTGTCATGTTTGACCTGATGCACTACTGCCATGTTTGACTTGATGCACCACAAAATATATCAATATTTTCAGGCTTTTTTAAAACACAGCTTACGTCAAATCAAATATTTCAGTTCATCAACAATAACCAAAGCATATTAACATTTCAAGTTTGCAAAGACTTTTCCTATACATATTTTGTATAACGTACATTAAATCAATTAAAAACAAATAAACATAGCATACATTAAATCAAATATTTCATGGCAGAAAGACCCTGACTGACATGGGAAGTTAAACGATGGAAACTAAACTTTCACCTCATTATCCTGAATCAAGTTTGAGGAGCTCAGTAAATGTGCACGATAATTGAAATATTTCAACTATGAAATCCAATGTAATGGCATAACAGCATTTATGTTAAATGTCACAATATCATTTGCCTCTGGTGGACAGGATGACATAAATTATGATCCTCAAACAAGTGGGTTACCTAAAACAAATAAATGGCATACCACATAACCCTACACTGTTGTGACTAGGCCCCCAATACTCACCCCGCTGATATACACAGCATGCGTGTCACTTGTCACTGTCAAATACTTATAAACATAAAAAGGCATAAATAATAACTGCTATCTCCGCACACCTGCATAAATAGCGCTCAAACAGGAATTCGTATCTATGTTATTTTATTGCAGGAAATATTTCAACCCATTTTTTCCTGAGTAACTTTTCAAATGACAATAAACCGGTAAATCGAAGTCCTACAGCAGTGGAAGGGCCACATGAAGAATGCAAGTGCTTTCAAGCAGGAACTGTCCAAATGTTCCGCATAGATTTCTAAAATATTTTGTTTCATAACAGTTTATGTGGGAATAAAACTCAAATTTAAAGAAATGAATTAACCTAATCACCAGTAGATTCCAAGAAACGTGTGCAATGCTGATTGTTGCTTCCAGCTTAGTTTACGAGACAATACAAACAGTAATCTTAATCTCTACATATAAAACAATGCCCAGCAGAACAGGAAATACAATTTAATCCGTAAATCATCATGTCTAGTGATGTTTTACCTCAAATTTCGAATTTGTCTTGCCCAAGTTTAATTGTTATGAATTTGCTGTAAGGATACAATGTAATTTTTTTCTGCGGAAGACAAACATGTTTTTATTGCAAATGTAGGGATTGTGTATGTGCTGGGGACGTGCTTCATTCCGATTAGCTTTATAGTCTTGTACAGGGAGAGTCGCCTGAAACATGGGGCTGCTTTATAGACTGCGCTATAGGGTACTATTAGTTACTGGGTGAGTGAGTAAGTGAGTTTGGTTTTACGCCGCTTTTAGCAGTATTCCAGCAATATCACGGCGGGGGACACCAGAAATGGGCTTCACACATTGTACCCATGTCGGGATTCGAACCCGGGTCTTCGGCGTGACGAGCAAACGCTTTAACCACTAGGCTACCCGACCGCCCCATTAGTTACTGAAACTAGTTGCAATGACAGCATTATTTTACATCACCAGATATGTTGTCATGGACATAGTTCTAATCTCTAATGCTATTGGTTAATGTTTTATCCATGCTCACATGAAGCATTTACTCATTGGCAACTTTTTGTCTTGTTGAGACAAATTGGCTGACTGGCATGCCAGGCTTGTGCCATGCCATTATGATAGCCGAGTCAACGATTATTCTGTGTCATAATTGACTATTCGCACTTAGTTACTATATTGCTGTTACCAAATGCCACCTGGAACACAATATAAATGCCATGGGAAATATTTCAACACAATTTTTACTTTATTATTTTTAACATGAGAGCTATGTTCTTTCAACATTCCTCATGGGCATAATGGCCTTTCAAGATCTACAAAATCGTAAAAATTACCAGGTAAGATGTATGTCCATATACAACTCCATATTTTCATTGTTGGTGTGTTCAGCTCTTAATATCGTGTAAATTCCACAAATATAGCATTTAATACAACCATTTGTCGCTTAAAGACGTCAATAAATTATGAAAAAGTGTTAAATACTGATTTCATTTCATAAAGCCAAGAGATGGCACAAAACAGAGTTTGACATAATTTTATAACTAAACAAGACAGTTAGGCAGGTGACCCATATATTTGTTGCCCGTCCATCTTCAAAGTCACCTGCCCGCATTCAGACATCATAAATATTGAAATATCGCGAAAAAATGAGAACATCTTGATTCATTTGAAATAATGCCAACACTTTGAAGAGAATCCACATAAGATGGCTTAAAATAATCTGCCAGTCAGTCAGGCAGGAAACTTTCAGGTAGCCCGACAGAAAAGTCACCAGCCACGGGCAGCTGGGCAGGCAGTTATTTCGCACTCAGGTGGCATGTTTTGTCATAAACACAAATCATTATTTTTTTCCAAATATTAATTTTAAAACCAATCACAATCCGTTTTAATAAAGCTGTACTCATGAAGCATATAAAAATTAAACCTGACGCCCAAACATTTCACTACTGCAATATGTAGACAGTATGCAGATATACTGGTATTGGAAAGTGGGAACATGGTTAAATGAGTGCTGACAAGATCAGTGAGGCGACACCTGGCTACATGAAGCTCATCACACACGGGCAATCATCTCCCGTTCAGCTTCCGCCACCATGTGCCGGGTAATAGGCTACACAGCCATGTAATGGTGTGGAAAGGTAGCCCTACTGGTTCCCAAGCAGATTCCTCCTCAATTACCTTCAATAGTCAGACGTAAAGGGCACCTGCTGTAGACTTGTCTACAATACCGGCATAGATGTAACCTCCACACAGAGATAGACATCAACACAGTTGACAGAGACAGAGGGCACCTGCAGTAGACGTGTCTACTATACAGGCATAGATGTAACCAGGGCATGTGCCACACAGAGCTAGACATCAACTCAGTTGACAGAGACAGAGCGCACCTGCAGTAGACTTGTCTACAATACCGGCATAGATGTAACCTCCACACAGAGATAGACATCAACACAGTTGACAGAGACAGAGGGCACCTGCAGTAGACTTGTCTACAATACAGGGGTAGATGTAACCAGGGCATGTGCCACACAGAGCTAGACATCAACTCATTTGACAGGAGTAGAAGGCACCTGCTGTAGACCACAATACAGGCATAGATGTAACCCATGTACCACAGAGCTAGGTGCCTGACACCTGATTTACACATCTCTGTTATATACAACACTTTCACAAAGAAAATGGATAATAGACACACTGATGTGGCAAACCCAGTCTAGCATGAATAGTCTTCCACGACGTCATGTGGTTCCAAGGTAGTGTTAATGAACACATTGACAACATGTTGTGCAACTTCCCCAACAAGCTGCCAGACACATGTACTACATAGCTATACCCTCCATCACTATACACCTTCCTGGCTGAAGGGGTCCCTGCTACAGACACACATCATAACCTACAGTAGAACACAGAGAATGAACATGATAGAGCAAGCAAACAGATACAACAAACTGTTACAAAATCCTGATTTGTCTCCTACAGATTTCCATATGAAATGTATGTATACAACAAACTCTCTACAACAATTTAACTGACAGACAGGTAACATATATTATCTAAAATTACGGACATAGACTTGAATAGAAGCCTGCAATGATCATCATGCTGTAAGGATTAAGTCTATAATTTGGCTGCAGAAAGCATACTATGTTATTTATCAAACTATTCAAAATTATCTCCCTTGGACAGTTCTTCAAAATGCACAACAAAAGCCCAGAAAAGTAACCCAATGTGTTTCCCAGGGAACTGTTTTCTCAAGCCTGGCTAATTTCCTCCCCAACATCCCCCGAACATTCAAAATGTTTAAATGTTGACATTTTCTATTGATTTTCACTGTAACTTCTGTGAACTGAATATTCCCTCTTATTTGCAGCCAGTCTCAATTCCCTTTTTTCCCTCGTTAAACAAGGTTCCATCTTTTTGCAGTCCTCTCCAGAGAGCTGCACTGGCTGAGAGAAGCTTGTGATCGCTGTTATGACGTACGATTTTAAACAGTGGGGCACCTGCTGAAACCGCAGGGCACTTGTCCCTCTGTCCCATTTCACACTATCAACGACATCAAAGAGATGTTTTCAGTGGTTTTAAAACTCGAGACAGGTGGGTTCCATGTCAAACATGGCTAATTTTCTTTCAAAACACATTTATTCTATTACCTTGTACTTTTGAACTCGAATCATGAGGGAGAGATGTAGTGTGGCTTAACATGTAGTCGATCATCTCCCCGAGGCAAGTGAGTTAACTAACTATATAAGTCCAGTTTCCACCCTTGCCGAACTAGGCTGATATTACGGAGTTACATTTTGGTTGGACAAATTAGTCTATGCATAGTCCAATCAAAATCGCGCACCGAAATCGAAATCCGGTTCGTAAAGTGTCATGCAGATTTCGGTCGACTGCAGGATTTGCAAAGCATGGACACCGCTAACTCGTTGTTAACAGATATTTTCTAAATGTTTTCCTGTTTTTAATCAAGGTGCTCACATGATTTGATGCACTTCGCAATGTTAGATTCTTTTTATCACAATATAGATCTTGATTATCCATCAGATCGTCTTGACTGGGTGCCACCGTTTTGTTTGAAGCAAATGCAAGTGATACGAGAGGTGGAATCTGATTGGTCAATAGGAGAGGCATAGAAGGGACATAACTCGTAATAGCCACCGATGGCGCTACGATTGAGCCCAGGAATTCCAGCCTACTTCGGCAAGGGTGGAAACTGAACTTTTAAAGTCACTTAACTCTCTTTCCCCGGGGAGGTGGTAGTCGATCAGCTGAACATGCTGTAGAATATGCTCAATGGTGCGTTCGCTACCTTGGGAATACTATTGGTGATTTTTCAAATCAAAAATGGTTTATTGTCCTAAGATATCATGATTAAAAATAGTTCCACAGTGAAGTTGGTGCCAATCCAATCTTCAAAGTGCTTACAGGAAAAGAATGTACAGAGATGAGTATGAACCGTTATCAGCCCTCAGCAGTATATTGCTTCACTCCGAGAAAAAAAAACGCTAAAAACTCCCTAATATTCAACATCACCAAAATACTGCTTCACTGAGGAAACGCAGCACCAATGAAACTTCCAATATTCTACCATCAGTGGTATTGCTTCAATGAGGAAACACAGCACCAATGTGACCATCCATTATTCAACCATCAGCAGTATTGCTCTACTGAGGAAACGCAGCACCAATGTAACGTCCACCATTCAACTGTGTCAAAACGTGAGTACAAACTAACGGATATCTTAACTCATAGATAAGCAGTGATGGAGCCTAAGAATTACACTAAGCAGGCCTAACAATACCGCAATTTCTCACGCTCTACCTGCCGTGCAAACAACAGGGTTGCATAATAAGCACTACCAATAGTGGTCCTTATCAACGGAGGCACAAGTGGCTATTTGCTCAGGGTTCAAGACCCAACAAGTCCAGAGGAGTTGGCATTATCTAAAATGCGGGGGCATGTGATAAACAAAAGGCCACAACCAACATTAAGACACATCTAGCAGATGGAAACAAATGCCAACCATCGCGTGCCTTATTGTACAGCATTCCCCTTCCTAAGGCCTGGCCTTCGCTGGCATGTCTTTACACAATGGAGGCCAGTATTCACAATGACCATCAACAATCTGAACTGCACAATTCAAGCTTAAAGAACAGCCAAGGGATCCGTCATTTATTATAGTGGGCTGGGGTTTGGGGGGTGGGGGAAAGTGGAATCAGGGGAGTGTCACCAAAAAACATCGCAGTCTGTAGGGGACGGTAGAAAAACATTATACACATTAGGGGAGGGTCATGAAGAAACTACATTTTATAATCAAATATAAGGTGAAGTAAGACGAGTTCTATGGATGAACAACTTCTTTATTACATCCATAGAACTCGTCTTACTTCATCACTCCAACTTCTAAATGCCACTCAAAGAAGAAATATAAGGTGATTTTGAATTTTCTTTTTTCAGGAAGGGTCAGGAAAAAATGTACAAGGACATGGGGAGGGTCAACCAAAAATATGACAAGCATTAGGAGAGGGTAATTATTTTCAGTGCATAAGTGCATCAAAAACCTCTGACCCACCCTCATCTGTAATGTCTCAAAATGGTGTTCAGGCCGAAATAAGCAACCACCTTTCTGCAGAACATTTATCTCTGCAGCACAGATGATTTAAGGCTGAAATATGGTCGATGAGACATTAGAAATAAAATCAATCACAACAGGCACACTTTTACTAAAGTATCTGTACTTCTCCACTTTCGATACAGATATTTTTATCTCTGCACGACACGGAAATGATTCTTATAATGTGTTATGTGAATATTTATATAGAATGACATATCTGAATATCCTTATCAAAAGCTGCTGGATAGAAATAAACTTAACATAAACATATTTATTTATGATATGTCTCCTGCTAGTAATATTCACCCTCTTATACAATATAAAATGTAATATATAAACTCCATGTCTTCATCACTATCAGCGATTCAAGAGGCCAGCTGCAGTTTTAGCTCTACGACAGAATGACTTTCATATAAATAAATAATTGATTGACATAGCTATTTATTTTAATCTTATTTAGATCGACCTTGTGTGGAAAAGCTGGAATAAATCTGTGAAACATACATATAATTATAAAAGTGTGGCTTTGTGAACAGCAACTATTCTTCCTCCTATGTTCTGCAATGGTTTTATCCCTAAATACCTGGGTAGTACAAAATATGACAAAAGTCACATTGGCAATTGGCATATTTCTGGACCTCTTATCTCAGTGTCTATTTCCTTAATGAGCAATACAACAAGAGTCCTGTCAATTATTAAACATGTTTTGGTTCGGAGATAAGATAATACCCCAGCCACAGGGTCGAATTACCGGAGACCGGGTGACGTCAGGAACACTAGCTCCAACAAATAGAAGCTGAGGTTGGAATACATCAGATAAAAATAACATTCATACACCAGTTTTATTGTTTATTAACAGCATATGAACCTTTCTCAAAATCAACTATGGTACAAGTTTGGGGAATAATTTGTGTCTGTTATTAACTATGACTAGAAGTTGCGTGTGAATCTTGTAAATCTGTTTTAACATTATTTCTTTGAAACTGACGGTTGGGATGGGACAGAAAGTGTCAGAAGTGGGACATTGTTAAAACGGATTTAAATGCAAACTATAACAAATAATAAAAGTCAATTGAAATCTTTACGTCTTCTTGTTGTTGTTGTTATTTATGGCAGCTACAAATTCAATACATACATGAACTAACTGCAAGTCGTACTCTATCTTAATGCTTGTCAGTTTTGACAGTTAGATAATTTATTTCTACAAATTCTAGGTTTTGCTTATTTAATCTACTTGAAAAGAATAATAACTATGCGCAAAGGCAGAGCCAATAATGCTGCACTGTAATTATTATAAAAAACTGTAAAATACGTCAATGGAATCATTATAAAATTTCTGAAAAAATCGCTGGGACCAAAAATACAAGTGACATTGAGTCTGTTATTTCTGCAACTCTTTTGGAACGAGATTATAATAATGGTGACGTCACTTCTGGAAACACATGTCGCAGAAGACGCCAAACGTTAGAACGAGAAAGATGCAAATAAACACCAAATATACGACATGAAAGTAATTAGGATGGATGTTATCTACTCAATAACATGTCCAGGAAGGTGTTTACATAAGTATTTTGGAATAAATATTTTTACTTTAGTGGATTTAAAGCATGAAACAACCTCGGAATGAACTACACAACTTTTGATGACGTAAACGCCAGTCGGTCGTGGGATTACTTGTGCCGATCACTGGAGCTAACTATAACTGTTAAATATAACGATGGAACATTTAATTGATCTTATACCTTCAATACACATAGTTTTACACACAAGACGTGTATTTAATAATAAATAATCATATATTTAAAACTTCAAAACGATTTCGGGAACGTGGGCGAAACCTGAAGGTCTCGATCATTTATGGCCGAGTCTCTGACTATTACAACTAGCATACCAGTATTAAGTATGTAGTATGACTAGCACACCAGTATCGAGTATACAGTATGACTAGCATACCAGTATCAAGTTTGTAGTATGACTAGCATACCAGTATCAAGTATGCAGTATGACTAGCATACCAGTATCAAGTATGTAGTATGACTAGCATACCAGTATCAAGTATGCAGTATGACTAGCATACCAGTATCAAGTATGCAGTATGACTAGCATACCAGTATCAGTATTTAGTATGTCTAGTTATAACTAGCCTTAAGTACCCAGTACCTTGCAGTGACTACCATGACTAGTTCATGACTAGCGTATCAGTATTTAGTATGTCTAGTTATGACTAGCCTCAAGTACCCAGTACCTTGCAGTGACTACTATGACTAGTTCATGACTAGCGTATCAGTATTTAGTATGTCTAGTTATGACTAGCCTCAAGTACCCAGTACCTTGCAGTGACTACTATGACTAGTTCATGACTAGCGTATCAGTATTTACTCAATGTCAAGTTGTTGCTGAAACACTGATAGACAAGCAATGACAACCTGGCTGAGATAAACATCAACATCACACACTGAACTACGTAATGAAAGAAGGCTTGATCCAGGTTCGATAGAGTGAGATACGTGTCATCTATTTGTGGCACTGTGTCACCACGACACAGGCTGTGGAGCTGCTATCACTGGCAATCCGGCTCCTGATAAACACTCAATACCTAACTCGACTGTTGAATTTTATTTTTTTTAATCATTTAATTAAAAATGGCAACTTTTCAGTTGCTGTATATAAAATTGTCGTGTCAAACTTTCACGATTTTATTTCTGCTAGTGCTTACCTAACTTGCAAAAGTATCTGAGGCAATAGTTATTAATTTAAATCATAATTTCTAGATTATATAAAAAATAAGAACAGGTTGCCACTATAAAAGACAGGCGTACTTAGATGTAGTGTCCACTTATCTAGACTTGCCGACGCGGATAGAAATACTATACACCAATGGACTCACCATTCAGTACAGCCTTGGAGCAAGGCTAGTGCCTATCATACCAACAATGAAGCAGTTTGATTGGTCAACTAGCTCCTCCCTGTGCTGGTATTACAGTCCCCGGGCACCCGACAATAGTAAACATGGGAGGTAAATCTCTACCACAGGGTTGGCTATGCTAGCATGGAGACTGGTGGGAGTCTATACACACTATCAAGTGACAATTGCTTTGTTCCTACCAATCAATTATTCATCCTAATAGGTCATACTAGTGTGTATTTTATTAATGTCATCGGATCTCGTGTCAATGTACCTCCTTTTATCATCAATCTTTTCCGATCTTATTCCACAAATAATGTCTTGTTCCAACAATACCACGGATCAGCAGTGTTTGAAATAAAACCAATCGCCTGGTTGCCAACAGGACCCACACACTTTAGAAGTAGCCTGCCTCACAGTCCCCGAACCCTATTATTTTCAGTTCAGCCCAGCCCTTTATGTAATGCAAAAGCTCTAAGTGAAGCAAGTCTAGATCTTCCTCAGGTCCTTTGACGTAAAAATGGAGTCATTTGTTTCGAAGAAAAATAACATATTTCCAGAGACATAAGTGCTATTCTAACTTTAGAAGCTCCAGTCCCTGACCAAACTCTTCAGGCCCTCATTAAAACAATGCAGCTTATTCTGACAAATAAATGAACATGTCAATTACTGCTGGCCATAAGGACCCATACAAACTACAGGCTCGACACAAGATCTACCCGTCATGGCCTATTTCAAACACTGTTGATCAGTTTATAGAAGAAAACACTTAATGAATGTTTCGTATTTAAAATATACTATTAATAATTAAAATAATACTTATTTTTCCACAATTAACTTTAGAGACTTAGAATTTATCATTGCAATTTTGGGGAAATTGATCTTTCATCAATGATCTGCCAAAACAATACAAATATATCCAATAGCTGTATCAAGATACATGAACAATATACCCAATAGCTGTATCATGATACATGGACAATATACCCAATAGCTGTATCATGATACATGGACAATATACCCAATAGCTGTATCATGATACATGAACAATATACCCAATAGCTGTATCATGATACATGGACAATATACCCAATAGCTGTATCATGATACATGGACAATATACCCAATAGCTGTATCATGATACAAAAGGCCACACAAACAGGCCAGTACTTCAGATACATTCTAAAACCAAACATATTCTCAAAATTTCAAATACTGAATATTAGTGTATTGAGGCTGAACCTACCAAGAATAAAGGTTAAATTGAAAAGAAAATGCATTTTATTTGTAGATTATTCAACAGATTTTCACATTTCCATTTCTAACATGACCAACTTTGTCACCATGACAATTTTAATCTGATTTGAATGAGAACCGGTAGAGTGACTTAATCTCTTATCTAGGCACTGGACTACACAGGTGATCTCAACCACCAGGCTGCGCAAAGCTTAGAGTTGAGGTAACATTTATTGAGATCAGCCCCTCTCCCCATCAGAGGAGATCAAAGATGTGAAGGACTGCCCTGGCAGACAGGTGAACCCTTCTTTGATTTAAGGCCACCCACAGCCCAGGTCTCAGAGGTGTCTGAAACAAGGGTGAGCTATAGTCCATGTACTGTTAGCATTAACCGCCCATTGGACAACCTACTGCTCAATACTCGGTGATTCGGGAATGCAAAGAAAAGCTTAAAATTAGAATGCAGACTTTCCACCTTATGTAATATTGTATACTGAAGTAAGAGCTAAACAGTTATCCCATTAGGAAAAATATCTAAAGATTCGTCCTATCTTAAAAGTTTCACATTTGGCAAAAAATCACCAAGTTTATCTAGTTGAAATACCAGCAGGTGAGTGAGATATGCCTTCACATCCCTGTTAGCAACATCCCTGCACAGGGCAAAACCAGAAGTGGGATTCACACATTGTCAGGAATCAAAACCTGGACTTTGGCCACAGTGAGTCAACGGTTCAAATACAAAGCTACCCCACTACCTCCGAAATAGGTGCAGGAACAGTCGTTTGCAGTTGGCTGTTTTCTATCAGCACAGTGCTTTGGAACAACAATTTTATACTGAAGTATATGTATATTCAATATATACTACTGAAAAGAAGGCAAAGAACATCCAATTTGGTCATATGACTAGTTCATCTGTCATGCCGTGATGATTAACTTCAGTCACATGAAAAACTAGGATGTCCTTTTACCTTTTTTCGGTAGTATTCAGCTATTATTTCTCTGAATAAAATACATTTATTTGTCGATAACTCATAACATATCTATGATTTTTCCAAATAATTTAAACATTTCTTGCATATTTTTCTGAATAAAATCCGACAGTTTTTGTAAACATGAATGAACTATAAATATCCATTTAATTAATAAATGATTTCCAAAATGTACACAGACAATACATATCATCCATACCAATGAAGAAACAATGTGTTGCAGTATAATAATAGTTTCTTTAAATCAGTATCTGATTTGAGTAAACACTGATTTATTTATAGTGTAGAAGAACAAGCATAAAAATATAAAAATGGCATTGCAGAAAAACATTGTAGCCCTACCAAGAAACACATTGGGGTTGTTAAAAATTATATCAATTTCATATTCAATAAATACATGGCAGCAGGTGAATATACGACCAATATACAACAGCTGGCGTGGCCGGCCATACAAGAAGAAAACCCAACACACTTCATTAACAAGTAACTACCACGTCTATATGGATGGAATGAAACTGTTCAATGCTCTAACGCCCATACTCATATCACATAGCAATGTGAGCAGACATTTAACTCGTAAGCATAGCCAAAAATATATGTTTCTTTATTTGGAACAGTCATAACATAAACAGCACACTGTTTAATACTGCAGACGAAATAAGTCTTGATGTATGTGCAAGCTCCTGATATCATTATTGTCACATGCAGGTAGGACAATAGTTCCTTCATGGCCTACGCTGTATCGATCCCAGGGTAAAAGTTGTCAACAATTCAATGTGGCCTTGTGTTTTACGTAACTTGGTTTGGGAGAAACCACTTGACCTTCCAAACATTGTTCCCAAGCAGACATGATCTTCCCTCTTACAGGTAGGGTCTGGCTGTGATAGAGTGTACTATCTGTGTGGACACTACTTCTGTATTGTCCCCAAAATGTGTGCATTTATGAGACCGAAGGATCAGTTTTCTCACCCTGTCACATCACCTGTAATAACAGGTATCTTGTATGGACGGCTACGTCTCTATTTACAAGTATAGCAATATTTGCCTTCAAAAACTAGAACCAAATTATAGAGCATTTTTAATATAAAAGATTTTTATTAGCTTAGATTTTAAAAATAATATATTTTCAAACAGAATTAGATAAAGCTTGGAGAAACTGGTATTAGTAATCATACAAACTTGCAGAACATTATCTCTTCATAATAAACATATATACACAAACTAGTTTGTGCAATTATTATATATAGAAAAATTCTCCCAACCATACATTTCAATGGCACTCCCCTGAACAATGACTCTCCCCTGGGCAATTACATATTTTAATAAGTGTGCATCGTGGGTCGTCTTTGTGTACTAAACCTATATCTGACTACATAATACTATAGTCAATGTAAATAGCACAATGCTGTATAGCATAGCTGTACATGGTAGCATTACTGTGGGGTTGAGTCAACTATGGACGAAAATGAATACATTCTCATATAGCTATAACAATAAAACGCTTGACAAGCCTTGTCAGAGATTGTCTGACGATATGTGCATTTATAGAATCTAGCATTCCTTTAACAACTGCACTGATAAAATAGCAAACACTACAAAGAGCATCTCTTGGAAAAACAGAAAATTTACAATTCGGTCAAGTTATGTAACTCTTGTAGGCGCGGTCATTATTTTCTCAACTTCTTCAAAGCCGATAATTTTGTTGGGTTTTTTTCAAACATCTCGGAGGTTCATGGTGTGACATTCGGTAAACGCTAGGCCTAGTTTAGGTAGTTCACGTACCATCGGAATTAGTTAATTGTGGATAACAGCAAAGAGTGCTATTTCACGGCTGAGCAGTCAAGGGCAGCGACCGCGGGCAGTAGAACACCGTCAAAACATCGCCGTCGCGCAGTGCAATGACACAGGTAAACGGGGAAAGTTTTACAGGTGTACAAACTTTAACCTGGACGGCGGCCTTCTAATAACATTGCCTAGAAGCAAGCCCACGTACCCAGGCAAGCACACTGTCTCCAGGAAGATTTGTCACACACGATCTGTAGGAATTTAGGGCAGATGTGAACAATATAAGCGAGATCTACACTGGTGGAAGAATTAGTTCACGCACCTGTCCAAGAATTTTCTGGGCCACCTACGCAGAGTGTTTAAAATGACAGGATTCGGGAGTACGATTAATGATCGTCTGTTAAAATACAAGGTCTTGCGGTATAAAAACATTCAATATTTCAGAAACATGTGTTATGTCGCTACTGTTGACACTTTGGAAGTGATCGGTACAAACTTACCTGCAATCTGCAGGCCCCTAGTCAACGGCGGGGGATACACGTGCAGACAAATCGCTACAGTCAAAATTACACGCCGTGACTGTAGCCACATAGCGGCTTGATATATCCAAATGGATTGTATTCACTTGACCAGTGGACAGTCTTTCCTGTGTCCACTGAAACATTCACAAATGCATTGGTATATTAAGTCAGCCACCGTAACACTCGCGCTCTCGACTCAAGCACTGCGAGCTACGAGTGACGAATGAACAGTGGGCTACGAGGAGTGACGTCACTGGCTGGAATAGCCAGTTTCATCTGCGATACTACTTTCCCAATGACTACTTCCAAAAGACAGGGTTTGAATACATTTCCTGTTTTGTAAATACCTAAACACCCACCGATATAACATTTTACGTCAATGTGGCTTATATTTCCATTTACTATACAGTTTGTACTATAATTTGTTAGTATTCGGAATATTAAAGCGAAGCCGACGCCACACAAGCGCTGACTCACAAGTCGATAAATCTATATTTTCTATCATACACAGTTTTCAGCTGGTTTCCTGCATTTATGAAGCAAATTCTACAAAGTCTGACATATCGATTTCATTTTCGCTCTAAAGCGGTCTATGACACCGCACAGGGGATCATGTATTACCCACAACTGTATAAGCGACCCTGAGAAGACGTCCTTCCAAATAAATAACACCTGACACAATTTTTTTAAACAGATGTATGTGCCATGTTTGTAAGTGGAAAATGACATAAGTTAAATTACTTATTTTTTATTTATGAGTATTGATACTGAAATGCCAAAATATTTTGATTCAGTTTTTTGCCTTTAATCAAGTTTATTTTGAACTATCATTTTACAAGTTTAGTTAATAATAATGTGAGGATTATTCTTGTTAATTGACGATTTTGTTGCTTTAGTTTGGTGTGATTACATGGCATGTTTTAGACTGATGAGCGGTTGATATGAATCGTGAGTACCAGCTTATTTTCTGCACAGCTGCTTGTCTATGTCTCATTTTGTTTTTTGTTTGTTTGTTGTTTAACGCCGCACTCATCAATATTCCAGCTATATGACGGCGGTCTGTAAATAATCGAGTCTGGACCTGACAATCCAGTGATTTACATCATGAACATCGATCCACGCAATTGGGATTAAGGCCGCCTTGAACATAGCGACTGAAGCGTCTCAGACGATTGGGCCACACATGCCCCATTTCTCAAAATTATTATTTAAAATTTATTTTTTTAATGTATGTCAGATTCAAAACTTTTTTTCACAATTGTTTAAAATATTGTGTAACTACTTCACTGATTGGTTGATCTCCACGCTACTACATATACTTGATTTAAACAATCTGCGAAAATTTCATCAATGTGGGGAAGTCCATCAACAAAACGTCAACAGGTTCCTCTATATTGGCGTTAATTCTCTATATCATCGGGGTGGTCCGGTAGCCTAGTGGTTAAAGCATTCGCTCGTCGCGCTGACGACCCGGGTTCGATTGCCACATGGGTACAGCGAGTGAAGCCCATTTCTGGTGTCCCCCGCTGTGATATTACTGGAATATTGCTAAAAGCGGCGTAAAATCAAACTCACTCACTCACCTTATATCTTCATGGTGTCCTGACCCTAGGAGACTGTCTATATGACACACTGGGTAGTCCGAGTGCTTTATTGCATACAGTCAAAAGGGGCCACAGAGTGTCGTCATAAGGCAGCAGGAACAGCATATAGACAGAATAAGAAGGCGTCAAACGAAAGGACACAAAACACGAGGACGCCATAACAACTGGACGTTGAAATTCATAAAGGAAACCGTTTAACGAGAGGACGCCGTAACGAAAAGACAAAGCTGCGAGAGGACGTGACAACAGGATGTTGCAATGTACAGGACGCCGAACCAGTGGACGCCGTGACGAGGGTGTGAGTGACTATGGTTTTACGCCGCTTTTAGCAATATGCCAGCAATATCACGGCTTCACACATTGTACCCATGTCGGGATTCGAACCCGGGTCTTCGGCGTGACGAGCGAACTCTTTAACCACTTGGCTACCCGACCGCCCCCCGTTACGAGGGACGCCGTATAGCGAGAACACTTCGCATTGTGAAGGAAGCGGTAACAAGAATTGCCATAACGTAGGGACGCCGTATAGCGAGAACACTTCCCATTAAGAAAGACGCCGTAACGAGAGATCGCCATAATATATAAGGGGCAAGAGTACGCAGCAATAGAGACTTTTAACAGACCATTCTATTTGTTGTGATGAAGAAACTCGTCGTTATAAGTCGACATGCATATATAATGTACCATCCAAAAACCTGCACGAGTCTATATTACGGCAAAACATGGCCATATATATTTGATGAATTCGAGTGACAAGTGCCGCCGGTGCTCTGACTGTTTGTGTCAAACAACATGTGCACGGCAACTTGTAAAGGTGCATCATCCATGCAGTGTCCTTTTCTTGGGTACATACTTTCTTTTTTTTAATCATGCAAAATAAAAAAATTACTCTTAAACTTAAACTGTATTCTTGGATACGTTTACATTTCAGAGCCCTGACGCTATATGGACGACGGGTGTATTGAATGTTGAACACTCTTCCCAGAGGACCAGGAGCCGTGTGTGTCATGACATGGACACTCCATGTAGACGCATTAATAAGGGACACGTGACAAGGCTATTAATAAACGTGACGTAAACCTCAAGGGCGTAATGCAAGTATTCGCAACGTGTGTGAGTCACGTAGTTGCTGTTAAAAATATATATAAAATCACAACAATCTAGGCATTTCTCCGAAAATAATAATTCTCCACCTCCCACCTCTTTGCCACACGCTGCAAGTATGCAGGTCGGCGAACCCACGCTTGTATCCTAAATTGTACCTCAGTCTTCTATACACACATTTGAAACTGACGGAGTTCGAATAAATAATAAAACCCGAATAAATCATGTTAATATGTTTAATGTCGCGAAGCCCCGGATGTTATGTGATATCTCCATGACGTAATTTATATCAATGAATATTTCTGTCTTCGAAATAAATCTATGTATGTACGTACGTTCGTTCGTACGTACGTACGTACGTACGTATGTACGTATGTATGTATGTATGTGTTTGTAAATGTGTGTGTGTTTGGGTGTGTGTATGTGTGTGTGTTCACTCTGCCATACACTTTCACGCTCTCTCACTCTCTTTCACGCTATCTCACTCTCTTTCACGCTCTCACACTATTTCACTCTGCCATACTCTTTCACGCTTTCACACTCTCTCATACTCCCTCACACTCTTTCATACTCTCTCACTCTCACTCACACTCTCTCATACTATTTCGTACTCTCTCACGCTCTCTCTCTCATACTCTCACATTCTCTCATACTCTCTCACACTCTCTCAAACTATCATACTCTCTCACACTCTTTCATACTCTATCACTCTCACTCTCATACTCCCTCACACTCGTACTATTTCGTACTCTCTCACGCTCTCTCTCTCATACTCTCTGCCATACTCTCTCATATTATCTCTTACTCTCTCATACTCTCTCACACTCTCTCAAACTATCATACTCTCTCATACTATCTCACACTCTCTCTCACGCTCTCTCATTTTCCCTCACACTCTCTCACAGATATGACCATGCATATGCAAAGGTCACATGGGCACATACGTAACGTGCAAACACGCGCTGTTCTACCGTAGTGACAAAGCAGGACTGGTTATGGCAACTCCCTGCGCACTCCCCACAGCTGCTGTTGTCTCCCACCCCCCACCCGTATCTAACATCACATTGCCATGAAAGATAAACACGACCTGAAAACTATTTGGGAATACCTATTATATTAATATTTCTGAAATTGAATCAAAGCTTTGTAACAGCATAGACTGTACTGATGTTTTGAAACATGTGTTATGATATTAAATTGCTACATATTTGAAATAACGTTATCGGCAAACACCTACGTTCACTGATATGGCTGGTTTGTTTACGCACCGGTGAACAACTTGCGGTGTCTATTTCACAAATCGATATGCTCTTTTGATGGTATTAACGGATACAATAATTAACAGCGGACTGTCTGTTATTACGATTTGGCCGCGAATGCCTCATCCTGGTAGCAACATTGCGGCATAGTTCCACGCGTCAGACGTTAAACCGGCGTTAATTCTATAAGCGAGTGATATGAGCGGCTGTGACCGGCACGTGCGCGGCATTGCTCTATGTAACGAGCGCTGAGATCAATACGGACTACAGTATACACGGTTTCAACCATGGCGATCTTTCCCTTGGAAAACGGTTCTAGGGTATTTATTTGCTCGAGGTAACTTCCCACGGTGGATGTGTTCCAACCCAAGTTGTCCACTTCACTTCATATAGGAAAGGTTTGCCATAAATACCCGTGAAGATCCGGGTTAGAATTGGTCTTCAAGAACACATACATGTCGTAAAAAGCGACTTACATGCAGGATCGGGTGGCCAGGCTCGCTAACTTCCATATTGTACATGATGTCAATCACTGGATTGTCTGGTCCAGACTCGATTGATTACAGACCGCCGTCATACAGCTGGAATATTGCAGAGTGCGGCATCAAACAACAAACAATCAAATCAAACATCATATAAACACGGGGGTGATGGGGTAGTCTATTGGTTGAAGCGTTCGCTCGTCACGCCGAAGGGTTCGATTACCCACATGGGCACAATGGTGTGTCCCCATGGCGATATTGCTGGAATATTGCGAAAAAAAGGCGTAAAATCATACTCACTTATTCATATACATGATATCACATCGTGTAAAAAGGCAAGTTGCCGACGTGTTGCAGTCGGTGCACGCCTCAAACACGTCCCCCCGTGCAGTCGAATTAGTAATAGAAATGCATGTAACACTCACTCCAAAATTAAACTGTATCGGATGCTGTGATATATTTATATAGTTAATTACGCCCCTCAACCAAAATGGCAGGTTATAAAGTGGGTTTTTGTTCAGACATATGAAACAAGTTTTGAATGCATTGCAACTCATGTATATATACATGATATAATGTGGATATTTGTGTCGCAGATCTGTTGTCTTTCGCCTGAAATGACGGGGACGTGGCGGATCCGAGGGGCGACGGGCACCTGATGACATTTTGTATGCGCGATGCCTACCATGATAACATGGTCAAAATAAAATTATTAATAATGGTTAACATGCATATAGTGTTCGTGATTGTTTGGGAAGGCTTCAACCACCCCACCACCCCACCACCCCACCACCCCCCACCCCCCACCTCTCAACTTATGTAGGTCAATATTTCGTACTTCACAAACAGGCAATGTAATCGGATACTATAAATCACTTGGTTTTGTCGGAACTTGACTGATACACCACGGAAATAATCTCTTCCGTATCCTAATATTTGGAGAAGGATGAGTTTCATACGCACCAGGTGATCCTTGTTTAACAATCGGGAACAGAAATGCAATCAGCGATTATTAAGTTTCTGTTTCCGACATGAAGTGAAGACTGTTTACGAACTGGAACCGCCATGCACGTGCACGTATAGAATAATACGGGCGATGTATGAACTGGTAGGTATATTTATTAATATACATGATGCAAGGGATATACTAAGGGATACCACACATCTAAACTATCGTTGGGTATGTAACGGTTCCATATTTCCCTATATCGATGTGCATTTTGTGAAATAGTTTCACGTCGACTTTGCAAAACAATTCCCCTGCTATTATAATGATTTAATACTCCAAGAATACTTCCTGTAGCCACACCTCAGTGGTTTAATCCTCCAATAATATTTTCTCAACGTGACCAGTGCTATAAGAGCTTCACAAGTCATCAAATCCTGAGTCGATTAATTCCCATGCCTTCTATTTGCTCAATTGATTTTTCAACACAGAACATAAGTGAGCAACGATACATAACTGATAACCTGTTTCAAGAAGGCATGGAGCATTTGCAAATGATTGCACCGCTAGCAGCACTGTGTAGCATGTATGTATAACGGCCTGCCTGCTGTTCCACAAAGTGATCGTAGCGCTACGACTGTCGTAAGTCTATGTTAAAGTATGGACGTTACGATCACCTGGGTTCCGTTCCCCAAAGAAGAAAGTGGTCTCGTTGCGCCAAGCTCGATACCGACTCCAGGGCCCACTTGCACAAAGCGATCTTAGCACTAAGCCGATCGTAACTCCTATTCTTCAACATAGACTTACGGCTGTCGTAGCGCTAAGATAGCTTTGTGTGACAGGGCTCTGGCCCCACTTGCACAAAGCGATCTTAGCGCTAAGACTACTGTAAGCCTATGCTAAAGTGTGGGAGTTAAGATCATCTTAGTGCTGAGATCGCTTTGTGCAAGTGGGCCGGAGTCGGTATCGAGCTTGGCGCAACGAGACCACTTTCTTCCCGAGGCAACGGAGATAACTGACTATAAGTACTATTACAGTCTGTTAACTCCCTTGCCTCGGAAAGATGCAAGACCACTGGCTGACAGTAAGCACACCGAACTACGACAATAGTTTATTTTACCACGGCAACGGACATGTCGACTTCAGGGCACAGTAGGGAGCTGATGTCCATCCACCATCCTCGACACACAGGGTATATTTTATTCGTTCTCGCTGCACGAACACACCATTCGGAGTATCGTGGAAAACATTCGATGGCTAAGTGTACAATGATGAGGTCGTAAACATAAAGTCCACCAATCGGAAGGTTCCGTCGTAAGCTATACACCAAAGGGATGTCATGCTGTCCATGGATCCTGTCGGTAGTTGGATGATTGTCTATAACAGAAAGCCGACATTTCCCAGTTTTATATACATGTGCGTATTTGGATACAACATGATTAAATAGTTTTCGGTTTTGCCAAGACGAAATGACAACATTCGGGGCTTTTGTTAGGTTGGTTGGTTGTTTTACGCCGCACTCAGCAATATTCCAGCTATATGACGGCGGTCTGTAAATAATCGAGTCTGGACCAGACAATCCAGTGATTGACGTCATGAGCATCAATCCACGTTATTGGGATACGATGACATGCATCAACCAAGTCAGCGAGCCGGACCACCCGATCCCGTTAGTCGCCTTTTACGACAAGCATAGTCGCCTTTTACGGCAAGCGTGGGTTGCTGAAGACCTATTCTACCCCGGATCTTCACGGGTCGACTTTTGTTAGGGAAGAATTCTAACTGGTTCTATAATGCTTAACGCTAGATTAATACCTGATTTGTAGAGTTAGTGACTGAATGTTGTTTTACGCCACCCTCAGCAATATTCCAGATATATCAAGGCGTAGCGGTGGTCAGCTATTATTCAACAATGAGTGAAAATTGCTTATAGATCAATACATTTATTGTGGACAGGCAGAGACTCCAATGTTATTCCTCATGTACTCAGTGTCTTTGGAGTGAAGATAGCGTGTTGTGATCGTATACCTGCTGTTGTGCAGTACCTAGAATTACATGGATGAAATGTGTATTTTATTTCAAATTATTTCAAAACATAAAATACCTAAAGATTTTCAAATAACTCTTACATTCATAAATACACCAGAGCGTCTGCAACAGCGAGTATGTGCCTAATGTCATTAACGATGGTGTCCACTCAAACAGGAGTAATAATAAGACTATTGGTGATTTTACGAGCGCCTTATACAATTACCGGGACTCCTTGTCGTTCACGACACCTCAGGACAAGTAAGAAAATTTCCATCCTGACAACCTTTCCGCTGATTCTTGAAACAAAGAATCCGTAAAAAATACGCGCAAACCCATGACGATTACAGCTAAAAGTTGATTTTCTTGTCATCCTGACTTGATTTAAAAACCAGGCTTGTCAGATTCGACAGTTCCGATGTAACATGTAATTCAATGTTTTTTTAGAAACCACGTTCTATGGGACAATGTGGGACAGTGAGTGACAAGAATAGCTGCCGCACGTTATCTTTCTGTACATAATCTGCTATGTAACGGACATCGGTAAACACAGCCTACTCTGTCGATTATCGATTTCTGTCATAAACCCGCGACTGTTTTTCTTTAATAACCATTAACTGATGCGTTCCGGACGTGGTGGAAAATGTATACGAGCCTTGATGTGCGGCGCCTGGTGGGGCAGGTGACAGTTTATTGTCTTGATAAATGTAACAGTACAGAATGCATGCCAGTTCTTGTATAAAGTTACTGCTTCAGTTTTGGGCGTTAATCTGTGAACCGTTGGGAGGCAATATGGGGAGTTCTTGGTCACAGCTCCAAGAGGGAGTCACTTTATGAAGGGTGTCTGTATGTTTTATTTTTATAGTCTCCTTGATTGAAGTCTTCTACAGTCTACCTGCTAGGTTTATGTTTCGTTTATATTGCAACATTCGTTCAGACCCGTGAAGATCCGGGTAGAATAGGTATTCAGCAACCCATGATCCCGTGAAGATGTGGGGTAGAATAGGTCTTCAGCAACCCATGCTTGTCTCCCCCCGTGAAGATCCGGATAGAATAGGTCTTCAGCAACCCATGCTTGTCTCCCCCCGTGAAGATCCGGATAGAATAGGTCTTCAGCAACCCATGCTTGTCTCCCCCCGTGAAGATCCGGATAGAATAGGTCTTCAGCAACCCATGCTTGTCTCCCCCCGTGAAGATGCGGGGTAGAAGAGGTCTTCAGCAACCCATGATTGTCGTGAGGATCCGGGTAGAATAGGTCTTCAGCAACCCATGATTGTCGTGAGGATCCGGGTAGAATAGGTCTTCAGCAACCCATGATTGTCGTGAAGATCCGGGTAGAATAGTTCTTCAGCAACCTATGATGTCGTAAGAGGCGACGAACGGGATCGGGTGGTCAGGCTCGCTGACTTGGTTGATGCATGTCATTGTATCCCATGTATCTTGATATCTATCACTGGATTGTCTGGTCCAGACTCGATTATTTACAGACCGCCGTCATATGGCTGGAATATTGATGAGAGCGGCGTTAAACAACAAACAAACAAACAAATCAAACACTTGTCTGTATCATTTTAACGACGACTTTACACATGTTTTCTGTGCGAAATTTACAGCAACAAAAAAAACACCTCAAAATACCCTCTATGATATATAGCGCCTACAGAAATCTCTGACATTTTGGGGCTGGTGGGAGCCTATGGGTTAACACGTTCGCTCGCTAGGTTGAAGAACTGAAGTGTCAATAAAAGTGACAAAATTATTTCCATAATCATAAGAAATATCTGCTAAACGCAGAGTTCACTGTACGTTTCTGTGCATGCGTTTCTGAATCACTATCAATAAGTACCAAGCATGTTCTTGGCATTCCACGTTTGATAGCGCTGGAATAATGGTATAAAGGCGTGGTAGCAGGTAACCCACTCACTCACAAGCTACGCATAGTTTGAATCAGGAGGTACGAGCATCTGTCCTGAGTGAATGAGAGGTGAGTTGAAATTGGGTTTAACGTCGCGTCCAAGATTATTGCACTTATATAGCGACGTGCATGCACGTGTATGTGTGTGTGTGGCTGCTTGTACTAGTCCGGACTGATGCCGATTTATAGTGCTAGCTCACTGAGATACCATGCCGCAGTTTAACATGAATACCCCACTCAGACACAGTATACTGACTCCGAGCCGACCAGTCCTTGTTTTAGCCCCTTAATGCCGAGCGCCAGACAGGGTAACAACAAGTACAATCTTTTAACGTCTTTTTGTATGACGCAAAAATCACTTTCTTTCTTTTTCTAAACAAAACGCAATTTCAGAATTAGTTAGTATCTGTGTTTGAAAATATAAACTCATTTTTTTCACAGCGAAAGTAGGAAGCTCACAATAGTGTGAAAATAATATGCCGTTATAAGGCCATCGTTTTTCGAGCTGAACAGGCCTGAGTTATCCCCCTTAGATTATGACGTAATTGGTGCCAGTTCAATTCAACTGGGTCCCTGTCTATTCTCAACGCAAAAGATAACAAGTACCAGTTTGCGGTAAAACAACATGGCCTACGAGACACTCCGGCGCAGTGGTGACTCAGCATAACACTATGCTGGCTGGCATCTGAGACGCTGGAATCACACACCTGTACCTACACCACGTGAAGCGGCTCTAACAAAGCATGATGACGTCATAATGTTTATCAATCGGCACCAATGACGTCATATTGCAAGGGGCACACGCCATGGTGTTTTTGTTATGGAAAGAGAACACATGGTAAATGTGAAAAATATAAATCGTTTTAATGCAAAAAATATGTTAATTAATTGTGATATTTTTATATTTTTGTCAATGACACTACTAGGTTAACACTTTTAATGTGGAAAAAGTACAAGAAAAATAGGTTCATTTCCGTGTGAACTTGCCCTTTATGCATGAAAAAGACTACTTATGTCAGCACCCTATATTGGCAGATTGTACGAGCAGGAAAATAATAGAAAACGTATAAAAAGTGACCTATGCATACCAACATATTGTTCAATTGACGTCATGTTATCAATTGTGACTTCATGAATAATGGATGACGTCATATCGTTCTTGTTCTCGACAATGAAATATGACGTCATACCCCTTAACCTGACCATTGAGAATCGCTGTACATTCCATAGCTGAGCGATAAAGCGCAAAGAACAATGAAGACAGCCGTAGAAACTAACAGTTTCAGTCCACTAGTCCCTATAATGATAACATATCAAAATCCTTAAATATGGCATATTTCTACTAGTCCTTATGATACCTTAACTATTGGGCAGTTTGGCAAGGACTACAGGACTAGTGCCAATTTCTAACCCTGGAAGAATGAAGCTTGGTTTATTTCACGATGACAAATTGTTCTATCATGACGTCATTTCCGGAGATTCGAACATGCGCTCGCAACTTGATGAGGTCGTATTTTGGGTGACGTTATTTTTTAGAGGGAATATAAAAGCGTCTTGTGAGTTGTTCCCAATAGATGTAGCTGGACAACGCCGAAAAACGCAGTGGCCGAACGATCGCACCCAAAAGTGGGAGAGATATGACAATTGTTATTGGGAGAAAAGGTAAGATAATAACATGAGGATTGTGAGAATATGCGGGAAATACCAAACTTAACCCACCTGTTCATAAAACGAACTTGTCCGACATTGCCGAGGGCAATTTCTATTCAGGGAGTCATCATTATTAAAATATGGGTAAATATTATAAAAGCTTCTACATTTTATCATCATCCTTAACGTGGTTGTACATTATGTTGATATCTCATATAATAAATAAACGATGAGTTGGGGTTGTTTATCGTACAATAAAACACTGCAGGAAGAATAAACCATTAGGGAGCATGGTTTATTCTCCCTGCAGTGTTTTATTGAACGATAAACGACACCCACATGTTTATTTCCTGTACAACTATCAGAAGTTATGTGACTCGATGTTTCTACCTTTGTGGCTAGTATAATAAGTTTGGTTATATTAAGAATATGTTGAAATGTTTTTTAGATGACGTTTGAGAAGAATATAGATCAATATAGTCATCTTGGCCACCATATTGTATATCAAGACATCACGCAAATCGTTTGTGACGTCATACATTATCGTCTCTATTTGGCACAATACGTGACGCTATTGCTAGCGACATTACCCTTGTTCCCGTATTACCGTCATCGTCGTTGACGTAATGGATCCTTGTTATGACGTCACCGTCATGCGTGGATAATAACGAAATTTTACATACATGTGTGCATAATATATATGTAGTCTGTGGGATTTACCAAACTTGATGTCCGGGAACACGAGGTAGGTATTAACCCAATGTTTTATATGAATAACATTTTACATTTATTTGGAAAATACGGTCACGAATATCTTGGAATCACGTCGTGTATTTTAATGTAGTTGCAACGGCTTGTGTTGAGTGATGGTATAAACGTCTTGATCTCAGTTCTTGATACATGTTTCTTTGTGTTAATTCATGCATTAATTCGAATATGCAAGAGAAGAATTTCTTTCTAAATTGTTTGATAATCTACTACTTTAGTATTTAAATCGTGTCTTAAAAAGTTGCAACCTGTCTATAGCCCTCAACTGTAATAAAGTTATCTTACTTATAGGGGCGGTGGGGTAGCCTCGTGGTTAAAGCGTTTGCTCGTCACGCCGAAGGCCCGGGTTCGATTCCCCACATGGTAACAAGGTGTGACGTCCGTCGTGATATTGCTGGAATATTGCAAAAAGCGGCGAAAAACCATACTCACTCACCATCTTACTTATAAATATATATCTACAAAAAAGAAAGTAAAATCCGTTTGCAACCCAGAACAATGCTTAATTTCTCGAGCTGAGGTAATATAGACTTGCCAAATCATTCAAGACTTGAGTTTGATTTGTTTTTATAATTTATTCTCTAGGGTCCAGGGGACAGACTAGCATCAGTCCTCCACTGACAGTTATGGCGTGTGACTAAGATACTACTCCCCTTGCGAGATATCATATATAAGGAGTGCATGACCACCTCATTCAGATTTAGCCTGAATCTGGAAATAGCTGATCAGAATGTTATAGCTGGATATGATTTACATGTATTGATTTTTTTTTTACAATCTCATATGGCCTCTACTCCATCTATCATTTATTCTAGGGCACCGTTTCAGCCCCTGTGAGAGCAACCCTATAAACGCGAGCCAGAAAATCGATCGATTTTTTTTGTTGGTTTCCATCAAAAGCCCCCAAACGACGCTCTTGTGATATCTGTATGGGAAATGAGGCGGCAGTTATTCCAAATATAACGAACATCTTCACGGATCAAAAGACCAGGACACTAGTTCTACAAAGGCCTACGAAGCTAAAATATATTTACCCTTAATATCTTATATTTTATATCTCTACCCTGATATGAATTGAAACATCACCAATGAGTGTGTGTGTGTGTGTGTGTGTGTGTGTGTGTGTGTGTGTGTGTGTTCTGTCTAATTGTGTAGGGAGAGGAGTGGAGGGTTAGAGATGATTCCGTTCAATGGCAGGTTTACAATGGCAATTCTTTGGATGTGTTATCTAAAGTTTTGAAACATTAGTTACGTTGTGGATTTTAGGAATGTTGTGTTCATGGGGGCAGCCTTGTGTCGCAAGTATTCACGCATCCTGCACCAGTGAGTCGCAAGTACATCGAGATCCAGCTGCAGACCTAAACGCTATGTCTATTACATCTGCTTTACACCCACACACTCTGACAGTACAGTGCTTATCGTACGACTACAGTCAACATTATCGTGTGTAGACATTTACGTCATGTTAATCGCATGGTTCTTTTGAATCCGTGAACACGCTTGACCCGCCAACGACTAAGCCACGCACACACCATCCAAAATCGAGCTCCTAATACAATACCTACTTGACAAGATTATTCTAAAGAATTTTTATTGGCAATTTGGAAATATTTTGGTCCTTGAAGTATAAAAAAGAATGTCACTGGTGCGATGGCCATCCTCATCGGCACGCAGAGGCAGTCCTCGAGTCTATGTAAGAGTGAAAACAATGGAGAAAACAAACAGTATATTGCCCTCCTATCGACACCATACTAGCACTTTCAACAGAGACAGAGGGGACGCTGGAATCCTCTCAGCTTGTGTCCCCATTCTGGATAAGATGGCGCGCAAGTTGGACGGACATCTTCAGCTGGACCAGAGCTACACGGGGGAGGAACTGACAATCTCCTTGTGTAGTAGTAGTAGTAGTAGTAGTAGTAGTAGTAGTATAGTATTAGTGGTAGTGGTAGTATATAATAGTAATAGTAGCAGTAGTATATAGTAGTAGTATATAGTAGTAGTAGTAGTAGTAGTAGTAGTAGTAGTAGTAGTAGTAGTAGTTTTGCCGCACTCAGGAATATTCCAGCTATATGACGGCGGGAGCCTGACCACTCGATCCCGTTAGTCGCCTCCTACGTCAAGCATGGGTTGCTGAAGACCGAGTCTAACCCGGATATTCACGGGTCAGTACTGGTAGTGGTAGTGGAAGTGGTAGAGGTAGTGGTAGTGGTAGTGGTAGTGGAAGTGGTAGTGGAAGTGGTAGAGGTAGTGGTAGTGGAAGTGGTAGTGGTAGTGGTAGAGGTAGTGGTAGTGGAAGTGGTAGTGGAAGTGGTAGTGGTAGTGGAAGTGGTAGAGGTAGTGGTAGTGGAAGTGGTAGTGGTAGTGGTAGTGGAAGTGGTAGAGGTAGTGGAAGTGGTAGTGGTAGTGGAAGTGGTAGAGGTAGTAGTAGTGGTAGTGGAAGTGGTAGTGGTAGTAGTAGTGGTAGTGGTAGTGGTAGTGGAAGTGGTAGAGGTAGTGGAAGTGGTAGTGGATGTGGTAGTGGTAATGGTAGTAGTAGTGGTAGTGGAAGTAGAAGTGGTAGTGGTAGTAGTAGTGGTAGTGGAAGTGGTAGTTGGAAGTGGTAGTGGAAGTTCTGTGTAACCTGGTTCTACTACACTGACATCGCGTATACAATGTTGCCGTTCTGTTTATCCTTTAGAAAAAATATCAGCAGTAGTTTCCAAATACAAGAATACGTTTCCGAAAAGCATGTCTACAAACTTTCCCCGACAATGAGTATGGTATGCCCCGTGCACGTACTTTCTTGTATTACAAACACCTTGTAACTTAATTACTATTCTGTGAAAGATAATTTGCTAACAAAGTAAACAAACGGTCAAATTCAATATATTTTATTTCGAAAACTCCGATATTGCCAACAGATTTAATGAGGAATGGACATTGCACGCATTGCCTTAAACATAACGTTTGGTGCACAGTCTTTTCATAGTGTATATTCCCGACATGGGTACAATGTGTGAAGCCCATTTCTGGTGTCCCCCGCCGTGATATTGCTGGAATATAGCTAAAAGCGGCGTAAAACCATACTCACTCACTCACTCATAGTGTATATATGATACAGTCAACGTGTACAATCAGTCAATGTGTAAAATGTGATCCCCTTAGACAATTTACAAAATTGCTCAATATTTCAGTCACTTTTTTTTTACAAATTCACTGAAAACTATGTCCAGTTGTTTGACACACTGACTAATATACATTATTAAGAAGTTCAAAGGGCTGAAAAAAACACAATAGACTAATTATGCTTGGAATAAAGAAGCCGAAAAATATATACATTGACTTTCGTTTTCTTTTCACCCTATCATCTTCAATCACTGTGTGATGAAATTCAACATAAAAAAATAATTCGATGTCATAATAAAACATAGGGAGAGATAATTGTTAAATGAATGAAATATTTAGGCGTTTTGTAAATTGCCTAAGTGCAAATTTCCGTCATTATACAGATTGACTGATTTTACCCATTGACTGGAACGTGTATAGTTTGACAGCCGGCAGCTATTGCACAAGCTGCACATAACAGTAAAGTATTGGCGAAAGCTATAGTGGGTTGTAGTCAAAACGGCCAACGTACAAAATGGCCGTGAACAAAATATGTTCCAAACGGCTACAAACATATCACCACAGTATTGACGATAAATTAGCGAGTGAGTGAACATTGCTTAACGCCGCATCACCCATCTTGCAGCTTTTCACCAAGTTTCAAATACCCTACTGATCTATGACATTTAGTCCGTGAAACATGAAATGACAAGTGACAAGTCTGCAAAAGGCACAATGTAAAGCATCATAAAAAATGATTGCCTAAATTGTGAATATTTCTTAAACGTACTGCAGGAATACGTTAGGCGAGTCTTACATAAGTTTACAACTTGTAACCATAATCTACCTATTGAAACTATTGAGAGATGGAGAAAAATACTTTTAACCGAAAAGAAAATGTCCACTTTGTAAACTATCTGACACGGGTGATGAATTCCATTATTTGTACCATAGTTTGTGATGAAAATATGGACACATAGAAGAATTTTTTTATTTGCTTTAGATGATATAGACCTTCACATCCGCAATCTCATTAAAATCAGATCAAAGTTTTGTTAAGCGGCATCGAGAACTTAGATCTGATTTTAATGAGATTGTCACATCCGTAAAGTACGGTATTAATATCATATCCTTTTATGTAATATAATAAATTGCTTCTGATTTGATCATAATTGCAACAAACAAAGAAGTAGTGTAACGGGTCTTTATAGTGTTGGGGGGCACGGGTGGCCCAGTCGTCTAAGGCGCCGCGATTCGCTCTGCAGAGATGCGTCCTTTGGGCACGCCGGAAACCTATGATCGTGGGTTCGAATCCCGGTTCGCCCCGATTATGTTTCTAGGTTTGTCAGCACCATACCCGTGCTCGTGGGTTTCACCGAAGTGGTAAACGTCTGAGACCTGCATCACTTCGGGCTTTCCTCCCACATTAAGCTGACACGCCGCGATATAACTGGAATACTGTTAAAAACGGCGTTAAACCCAACTCACTCACTCACTCACTCACTCACTCACTCACTCACTCACTCACTCACTCACTCACTCACTCACTCACTCACTCACTCACTCACTCACTCACTCACTCACTCACTCACTCACTCACTCACTCACTCACTCACTCACTCACTCGCTCACTCTATAGTGTTGACCACAGGAACTATCTGGGCTGTCAGTTATAAATCTATCGAATTTAGGTCTGTTTAGGTCACTACATCTGTTTTAAAGAAATGTTTGTAATTGTTATTGCATGATAATACATTTCGAAATTGGAATATAAGTCAGTAGATTTAATATCTTCAGATAGATTATTCCATAATTTTGTAGAGTTGGGTGTAAAGGATTTTGCGTAGTGTTCAGTCTTACATCTAATTATTTGAAGGTCTGAAGAGTTTCTAAGGCTGTGATGACTGCGAGCGTTAACCTGGCCTGGGATTAGGTTGCAGAGATAAGCTGATGCTAAGTTGTTTGCCCTTTTGTAGAATAAAGATAGAGATTGATTTTTGCGCCTTAGTGACAATGATTTCAGATTTGTTTCTGTATTCAATTTGTTTATGGCTTGTGCCCCGTGTCGCACCACATATGGATCTTAGAGCATCTAGATTTAATCTTTTCTATATCAGTAAGTAATGTGATCCTATGTTAATGTAAACGTGACATTAATAATTCTTTTTGTGTAATGTTTTATGTCAATAAAGCAATTTCCTGATGCAATACATTCTTAACTCCAGAAAATCACCGGAAAAATAATAACACGGCGTCTCACTTAGACTTATGTGAGTGCATATCCACTTTGCCATTATAGGGATTAACTATTTAACGTCATTAGTCCAATAAACCGCTCCAGTAAACAGATAATTGGTTATTACTATACATGATTACTGACTGGCATTTGGGAGTAGGTTGAATGAACACATTGTTATATTAAACTACCTACTTGTTGTCACGTTGTGTCACTGCTACGTCTGACCCATTCGAGTGAAATGAACCCCAATGAAATGATACAAACAAAAACTGGCTATCCCAAAGTTTCAGTGGGGTTGTTGGAGTTGAAGTAAATGTACTGGTCAGATTTTGGATGTTGCTTTGGTCTCTTGGATACAATGACGTCCAGGAAGGAAGGTTTTTAACCTCGTCTTTTTCCGCAACCGCAAAGGTTACTTTCAACGGAAATGGCAATCGTGTTCAGAATGGATATCAATGGTCATTTGTCACACCGGTCCCGTTCCATAATATACTGAACAACAGAAGCTCCTGTAACATTGAATAAGATTTAATGCAAAGATATGTTTTTTACCAAATCTGAAACAATTTCGGGTTGCAACAGTTAAAGATTCCTGTAAGTGTTCAAATGGTAGTTTAATTTGCCATACTGACTTCAGAAAATGCGTAATTTCATTTAAAAAAAACATGAACATGCCAAAATGTCAATTTACAAATCAATAGTGTGTGTCCACCTCTGGTTGCGATGCAAGCTACACATCTTCGTCTCATGGAATGGACCAGGGGTCGCACAAAGTCCTGTGGGATATCTGTCCATATCTGCTGGAGCATGTTTCGAAGTTCCTGGCGTGTCTGTGGAACATGCACGTGGTTGACGTCGAAGGCGCCGATCCATCTCATCCCACATGTGCTCGATTGGTGAGAGATCAGGGGAGCGAGCCGACCAGGGGATGACATTCACGTTGTTTTGTTGAAGAGAATCCTGAACAAGTCGAGTAATATGAGGCCGGGCGTTGTCGTTTTGAAAAGTAATGCCTGGGCCATGACGACGCAAAAACGGTAGAACAACAGGGCCGATGATCTCGTCGCGGCAGCGCTGTCCATTGAGATTTCCCTCTACCACTATCAAACGGGTCCTCTGTCTTGCAGTAATCCCACCCCATACCATAACACTGACGCCCCCGAACCGATCTTCTTCCATGACACAATGATTGACGTAACATTTACCTCGACGTCGGTACACTCGAATCCGTCCATCGCTGTGGCTGAGGTGAAAACGAGACTCGCCAGTGAATAGAACTTGTCCCCACTGCTTGACCGTCCAGCGCAGACGCTATCTGCACCACTGTAGACGTGCTTGACGGTGGTTTCCTGTCAAAATGGGACGTCTTGCGGGTCTTCTGTCGACAATCCCTGCACATCTGAGGCGACGACGTACGGCCAGGGATGCTTCTTGCAGTCACTGTTGCTGGCTGGAATCGATTTCGTAGGCGTGTTGTTCGAATCCAGTTGTCTTGTCGATTATTGGTTACGCGTGGCCTGCCACTCCGAGGATGGTCTCTGACTGCATTCGTCTGTTGCCAACGTTGCCATAAACACCAAATGGTGTTTCTGTGGACATTAAATTGTCTTGCAACATCACGTTGACTCGATCCTGCTTCAAGCATACCAATGGCTCGCAGACGCTCATTTTCGGACAGGCGTGGCATTTCGTAATGTTGCATAATTGCGTAATTTTGTTTTTTTCTGAGTGGTTGTTGTCATCACGATGCTAAACAATGCATATGGAATCCCGTTAACGCACATGTTTTTATACCCATTCTTGGGTAGTGAAATGCATGGGGCTTGCATAAAAGTCAACTTTGGCATGGAATGCATGCTTTTCTGTAGCAGTTGCGATTTTGTGACTTGATTCCATACATGTACTACAATACTGAAAACCAAACTTTACTTGTTTGAAAAATACACTAAAATATTGGTGTCACGGGAACTTTTGTTGTTGAGTAATATATAAATATAGAAGACCCCGAATGGTAAGGAGTGACGGGGCGAACTGAAAACGGTTTCAGGCGTCAGACCTCCCAACTGCACTATTCTGTTCATCACTTGCTTGATAATGGTGTTAGTATCTACACCTAAACACCGTATTCATTCTAATAAAGAAGTTGTATATCCATAGAACTATCTCCTGTATTCATCAAACCAACTTCTAAATGCCTCTTAAGGAAGGGCAGACGTTCAGTTCACCAGGATCATGCATGAATGACAGGTATACTGCGTGCGTGCGTGTGTGCGTGCGTGCGTGTGTGCGTGCGTGCGTGCGTGCGTGCATAACAATGAAAATTACTGAATCGAAAAATGATATACATGAATAAAATATATGTATATTAGTACCTAATCTTGATCTCTTCAGCATCTTGCTTGAAACCGAAAAGCAAGAATATGTTGAGAAAAATGTTTTAATCAACTGGCGGCTGTTATTTATGAGGCGCCGCTTCATGTAAAGATAAGTAAACGCATATTGGAAACTCTCGACATCGCTGGGATTATTCAGTGACATGTGCAGAGGTGACAGATCTCTGAGAAAGGCGTTTAACATTATTACACTTTTATAACGTGTGTGCGTGTCCGTAGCCTTGTGTAGTCCAGACTAATGCTTTTACAGTGCAAGCACAATGAGATGCTGTGACGCAGTTAATTGGGCCTATACACCACTCAGACGCATTATCCATATACTCCGAACCGACCAGTCCTTGTTTTATCTTCTCAATGGCGAGCGCCAGGCAGGGACAAAACAAGGATAAGGTCTTTTGGTATGACACGACCAAGGGTCAAGCCACCGACCTTCCTCTCTCCGAGAAAACGCTCTATCCAACAGACCACGTAGGCGGTCTCACTGAACAGAGGCTGCTAGGCTGACATCACAGTTTCGCCAGTACATCTGACAACAAAATCTCACAAATGATTTCATAAATAGGGTTTGTGAAGTGTTTGTCAAGTTTATGGTTATCGAGTCATTTCATTAGTGCCGTTTTAACTTTTACAGTCATAGCAGTTTTGCACCATGGCAGTTTTGATCTGATGCCGTATTTTCAGCCATTTTTTTTCTTTTATAGGGAGACATCATTACGGTGTGAATGTTAACGGTTATTTTGTAGCTTGACATCAATTAAAAAAAGTGTATTTATTTGAAAATTTACAAGTAATATATAAATATGGAATCTGAGTAATTACTATAAATATTGTAACTGTCATTAATTTAATCAGTACGGTTAAAAAAAGACATGAAATGTATACTCAATTCATTCTTCTGTGCCAAAGGTACAATATGTTTTATTTCCGGTTAGAGTTTTTACTTCCGGAAATTGCATATGTTTGCGTTATTTTCTAAGTTACCTCGCGTGTTGTTACCTGGATGTCGCACATGCCACATCTCCACGCAAAGGATGGCGGCTGTGTATGTGCGGCGCGTGCCAGGCGACGAGGATATGGAAATTCGTCTCAACTATGGCCACAATAGTGAAAACTACAGAACGTACAATCTAAAACGTCGTCAAAATGAAGAAATTACAAGAGCTCTCGTCAGACTCCAGAATAACATATTGAATTCCCTTTCGAAAAAAAAGAAAAAGAAAGCCAAAGAAAAAGAGCCCGAAACGAATCCCAATCAAGAGATTGAGATTCCAATTAACTTGTTCATTGAAGGCAAGGAAGTGGATGGTAGTACATTCAACAGAGATGCGTGGATTCAAGGGGCAGAACTTGATATATGTGGCACCCGGTTAACAGTAGATGTTAACCCTCCCACTGTACGTTCTATATCTTTGCCTTCGAACTTAATGGCTGGCTTTCCACAGTTACCTAAGTGTGATGCAGAATTTGTTAATTTAAATGAATGTTCGTTTAACTGGTATAGGACTAAATTTCGTGACTCTGGGGATGCTAGCGCGTCTAAACAAAAGAGTCAAACCCAGGAACAGGAGCAGTATGATATATGTAAAGTTTCTGATGGAATTATATACACTCCAACAGTAGAGGACATTGGATTTCATTTAAAGCTTGAATGTATTCCAAGGAAAGGTGATCGGATAGGTTTAAAATTTGAAAGTATTTCTGAAGTTGAAGTAAGTGCAGGTCCAGGAGTGTGTCCATTTGAAAACCGACAGTTGTTCACACAAGCAGAAACTGAGGCTGGAAGGTGAGTCATCTGTAAATTACATTTTCACAACAATTCATATATACGAATAATGATGTCGATTAATATCTAATTATCCGACATCTTATTGCTGTTCTCAACTACATAAACTGGACAGATTGTTTTCCAGTTCTATTAATATCTTCATGTAGTATAATATGTAATCTGCCCAGATTTGAGATACTTTCTTATATACTTCCTACCTTTGGCTATACAAATTCATTAGTGGTATATGAAGATTAGAACCACTTGTTTGTAATAGTATGAAAATAATAACATGCTTCTTTTTATTTCCAGCTTTCGTGTAGTGACTTACAACATCCTGGCTGACTTGTATGCAGACTCTGACTTCTCTCGCACCCAGCTGTTTCCCTATTGTCCACCTTATGCTCTGGCCATTGACTACAGAAGGCAATTACTCCTCAAGGAAATTACAGGTGTGATGTCAATATTCCTCATATAGTTTATACTGATACTCACATATGAAGATCATGATGGGTAACACTAAAACAGTTTTATGTTTACACAGTTAATGATTACTTGATAAGGTTGAGATATTTTGTAAGTTTCTTAAATTTAATATGAGGTGCAGTTAAAGAGAGCTTAATGTCATGTCCAAAGTGATTGGACTTCTTTAAAATAACTAGAGTTAGGTATAAAACAACTAGTCCATTTAGATAGTTACTTGTTTCAGACTAACGGACTAGCGTCTTTGTCTATCCCTGTCATGTTGGCTATTACCATACAGAATCTTCACCTATATTCCAATACACATGCTACAAGTAAGAAATACAAATGTATGTGAGTTAACATTTCAAGTCAAATTAGCAGTATTTCAGCCATGTCAATGATATTATGCATATGAAATATAACACGGTTTGACTGTTGTGACATTGACAGTAAGTGTGTTTTCCAGGTTACAACGCTGACATCATCTGTTTACAAGAGTGTGACATGAAGGTGTTTGAACATGACCTGCTCCCCTTCCTGGAAAACACTGGCTTCGGTGGATGGATGAAGAGAAAAGGAACCAAAGTTACTGAAGGGTCTGCTACCTTCTACCGAAAGTCCAAGTTTAGGTGAAACAACTTAAACACATCCTGAAGCTCCAGAAGTTGGTTGTATGACCTGTATTAGTAATGGTTATAGGAGGCCTCGGCTTGGGGACATTTATAAAAGGACTGAATTATTCTTTTGATAAATAATTGGGATGATAATCACATCTGTGAGTTAAGATCAAGTAAAGATTTGACACACATCAACATGGTCCTAGTATGCTCGTTATTAACATTTTGAAGTTCAGAGTATCAAATATTTTCATGTTACTCTGCATGGGGAAATAAAGTCCAGAATATGACATTTATAATCGTGCATGGTGTAGGTGAGGTGAGGTGAAATTGGGTTTAACGTCACGTCCAAGATTATTGCACCTATATAGCGACGTGCATGCACGTGTGTGTGTGTGTGTGGCTGCTTGTATTAGTCTGGACTGATGCCAATTTATAGTGCTAGGTCACTGAGATACCATGCTGCAGTTTAACATGAATACCCCACTCAGACAGAGTATACTGACTCCGAGCCGACCAGTCCTTGTTTTAGTCCCTTAATGCCAAGCACAGGGCAGGGTAACAACAAGTACCATCCTTTAACGTCTTTTGGTATGACGCGGCCGGGGATCGAACCCTGGACCTTCCGCTGTCCGGGCAGACGCTCTACCACAAGACCACGGAGGCGGTCTTGCATGGTGTAGAGTTATTGGGGTTTGTCATGTAAAGAGAGGAAGCTAGGGAAGTCCCATTTCCGCATCTGAAGTAATCACGAAAAGAATCCTTCCGTACAACATAGCACAGTGGGCAGCTTGGCAATGTCTGCTGACTTAGCTTGGACATGTTGAACTTCAGATATAGACAAATGTGAGTTTTTGACAAAATGTTTGCAGACAGAATATGTGAAAAGATAGGGCCTGGACCATGTAGATGTTGTAGCCATGCTTTCCGAGTCCCGTGATGGGATTCGAACCACGGACCTTCCGAACATAGATGTGATGCCTTGTCCAAAACTGACAAGCTACGGATGTCATCTGTGGGACGAATCCACATCCTGCTACATTGATGAGGTTCAACAGAAGGCACGTCGTGAGATGCTTAGGGTACTCAGGCTTATTTTGCTCAAATATGATATGAACGTGTTCAGCCCCATGTTCCTTGTCCACCAAGGGAGTTAACCCCACAAGGTAAGAATATCATTTGTGGGATGACTCCACACCCTGCTACATGAACTAGATGAAAACAACAACACAATATATAGAAACAAGATGAGCATAGCTGCCTGAGAATCTAATCAATGTCACTTTGCTGTCGCCTACTTTCAGCCTGGTGGCCGAGCATGGCATAATGCAGTCGGAGTTCTTGAGAGAACCTGCCAATGCTGATCTGTGGGACAAGGTGAGTCAGAAACCGGCATTGAGAGACAAGATGATGGAGCGGACCACAGTCCTTCAGGCCACCTTGCTCCAATCTACCCACAATCCCGACCACTTCCTGTGTGTGGCCAACACTCACCTCTACTTCCACCCAAGGGCAGACAACATCCGAGCGCTGCAGATCGGCTTGAGCATGAGGTTCCTGCAGCAACTCTGTCAGCCATTTCTATCTGAGGTCAGTACAGGGGAACATATTCCTAAAGCTTCTTACCTATTCAGACAGATGTGGAGTATGGGACATATTCTAAGAAATGTGAAAAGTTACTTATACATGTATAGTGGCCAAAAGAATTGGTCAAGTAGTATTTATGGAAACTTTTGTGCGCAAGGTTACTCAAAGTATTAAAAATATTAATACAGTCATCTATGTTTATTACAAACACGCTTATAACTCACAGATATAACAAACTGTTTGTTTTTTGTGCCAGATATTTGCTGTGTGTGTGTATATATATATATATATATATATATATATATATATATATATATATATATATATATATGCATATAACAAACTACGGTTAAGACAAGCTAAAATTAGTGGTCCTTTTAAGTTCATTATAACCACAGTATACTGTAATTTTCCTTATATGTCAAAATGGTTGCCATTTACAAGAATGGATGAAAACTGTCTGGGAGTGAATCATGTGTTTATTGTTTCAAGTGAATAAAGCGATTGCAAGATAAGACACTTCCATACAATCTGTGACAATCACTTCAAGTTTACATACTTAGCCATAGGCTCACATACATAACGTTCAGAAATGTTCATGAAGTCACTGCACGTGAAACAAAATAACAACACTATATCTCTAGATATCAGGAACTCACAGAACATCTAGAATATCTGGTGGCACGGGTGGCCCAGTCATCTAAGGCGCCGCTATTCGCTGTGCTGAGTTGTGTCCTTTGGCCATGCCAGAAACCTATGATTGTGGGTTCAAATCCTGGTGCACCCTGATTATGTTTCTAGGTTTGTCAGCACCATACCCGTGCTCATAGGTTTCACCAAAGTGGTAAACGTCTGAGACCTGCATCACTTGAGACTTTCCTCCCACATAAAGCTGAAATGCTGTGATATAATTGGAATACTGTTCAAAGTGGGGTTAAACCTGACTCACTCAGTCACTCCTAATTACCTATGGACACCTGTGTATACATGTCTTGTGTTGCAGGGTAAGAAGATGTCTGTTGTGTTCTGTGGGGACTTCAATAGCTCTGTGAAGAGAGCCGTCAACGTGCTGCTGACCACCGGTCATATCCCAGAGGAGTTTGATGACTGGGCGACAGGTGAGGGGTGTGTGGATGACTGGGCGACAGGTGAAGGGGAGGACTGACGACATGTCAGTAGGGTGGGGTGACAGGTGAGGGGTGGGGAGGATTGACAACAGGTGAGGGGGTGGGGAGGATTGACAACAGGTGAGGGGGTGGGTAGGACTAAAGACAGGTGAGGGGGTGGGGAGGACTGACAACAGGTGAGGGGGTGGGGAGGATTGACAACAGGTGAGGGGGTGGGTAGGACTAAAGACAGGTGAGGGGGTGGGGAGGACTGACAACAGGTGAGGGGGTGGGGAGGATTGACAACAGGTGAGGGGGTGGGGAGGACTGACAACAGGTGAGGGGGTGGGGAGGACTGACAACAGGTGAGGGGGTGGGGAGGACTGACAACAGGTGAGGGGGTGGGGAGGATTGACAACAGGTGAGGGGGTGGGGAGGACTGACAACAGGTGAGGGGGTGGGGAGGACTGACAACAGGTGAGGGGGTGGGGAGGACTGACAACAGGTGAGGGGGTGGGGAGGACTGACGACAGGTGAGGGGGTGGGGAGGACTGACAACAGGTTAGGGGGTAGGGAGGATTGACAACAGGTGAGGGGTGGGGAGGATTGACAACAGGTGAGGGGGTGGGGAGGACTAACGACAGGTGAGGGGGTGGGGAGGATTGACAACAGGTGAGGGGGTGGGGAGGACTGACAACAGGTGAGGGGGTGGGGAGGATTGACAACAGGTGAGGGGGTGGGGAGGACTAACGACAGGTGAGGGGGTGGGGAGGACTGACAACAGGTGAGGGGGTGGGGAGGACTGACGACAGGTGAGGGGGTGGGGAGGACCGACGACAGGTGAGGGGGTGGGTAGGACCGACGACAGGCGAGGGGGTGGGTAGGACCGATGACAGGCGAGGGGGTGGGGAGGACTGACGACAGGTGAGGGGGTGGGGAGGACTGACGACAGGTGAGGGGGTGGGGAGGACTGACGACAGGTGAGGGGGTGGGGAGGACTGACGGCAGGTGAAGGGGAGGGGAGGACTGACGACAGGTGAGGGGTTGGGGAGGACTGACGACAGGTGAGGGGGTGGGGAGGACTGACGACAGGGTGAGGGGGAGGGGAGGACTGACGACAGGTGAGGGGTTGGGGAGGACTGACGACAGGTGAGGGGGAGGGGAGGACTGACGACAGGTGAGGGGTTGGGGAGGACTGACGACAGGTGAGGGGGAGGGGAGGACTGACGACAGGTGAGGGGGACGGGAGGACTGACGACAGGTGAAGGGTAGGGGAGGACTGACGACAGGTGACGGGGTGGGGAGGACTGACAACAGGTGAGGGGGAGTTGAGGACTGACGACAGGTGAGGGGTGTGTGGGAAGGGGAGTCCAAGCTTAATATTGTATAACACTTGGATGAATATACAATTACAATGTATTATCCATCTTACATTTTGTCTTAGAAGTCAACATTTTATTTCAATTTACTGTGAACATGTTTGAACCAGTTGGAGAGAGGCAGTGATAAATATGCATGGTTAAGTGTGGGATGGTGTAGTTCTGTGAATCTTTTTTGTGCCAATGTTTTGGCATCTAGTACATCTGGCAATTTCTGCAGGAAATTCTTCCATGGAAGCTTGTTGGTTTACCATGTTTCTTAATTAACAGCTGACATTCCTACTCTTGCTGTGTCCCAGGTGGCGAGGAGGAACAGATTGGCTGTGAGCTGTCACATGACTTCAAGATGATCAGTGCGTGTGGCTACCCCGAGTACACCAACTACACCATGGGCTTCCATGGACTCCTGGACTACATCTTCACCGACACGGAGCACCTGGAGGTGATGCAGGTGATCCCGATGCCGGACCACCAGGAGGTGACGCAGCACGGAGCACTCCCCAGCGTTGTATTCCCCTCCGACCATATTGCACAGATATGTGACATGAGGTGGAAACCTCTGTGATATGTGATATGTGATATAACCAATACTGTGATGATTGATAAAGGTATTCTATGAAATAATCTGAAATGGGTATGATCTTTGGTCATCTGGGTGGGGATAATATTACTTCTCATTGAGGTGAGATACATGAAGATAGGAATTACCTCATGGATCAAGTACCTTATTATTTTGTATAGCTCTGTGGGATAACATGATACATATTGGCACGTGAAATCAAATTACCAGGAAATTAGAAATAATTTCAAGATTAGGTGATCATATTTACATACTACTCAAAAGAAGTTAAAGAACACAGGATTCTTTCAAATAACTGTGGTCAATCTGTCAAGGTATGACAATGACGGCCTAATTATAGTACTATGAAAGAGTCGGGTGTACTTTAATTTTTTTTAAGCTGTATAATTCCTGAAAAGTGACATGATGCAGTTCAGGGTACAGGGAACACGGGACATCTGACAGGGAGCACCACAGTGCGAGCAGAATGATGCATGTAGGAACTGATAATGTACGTGTTGGTAATAAACAGAGCACAACTGAACTGTGTTATCAAGTTCATACTGACACCATGTTCGTCTGGACCCTGAAGGCTGCAAATCTTGCCTTGAGGTAGACTACCATCTAGTCCCTGAAATAATGTTATGGAGAAGATTTTTTTTAAATATATCTATAAAGGAACCTTCAAAATCTCTTAATTTCCTCGAGCTGAGAATGGGATGAGTATTGACTGCGTAGATATGGGGACAGGCTGCTAAAGCTGAGATGGGAATGAGTGCTGGCTGCTAGAGCTGAAAAGGGGATGAGTACAGGCTGGTAGAGCTGAGAATGGGATGAGTACAGGCTGCTAGAGCTGAGATGGGGATGAGTACAGGCTGCTAGAGCCGAGATGAGGATGAGTACAGGCTGCTAGAGCTGAGAAGGGGATGAGTGAAGGCTGCTAGAGCTGAGAAGGGGATGAGGGAAGGCTGCTAGAGCTGAGAAGGAGATGAGTGTAGGTTGCTAGAGCTGAGATGGGGATGAGTGTGGGCTGCAAGAGCGCAGAATGGGATGAGTACAGGCTGCTGGAGCTGAGATGGGGATGAGTGTAGGTTGCTAGAGCTGAGATGGGGATGAGTGTAGGTTGCTAGAGCTGAGATGGGGATGAGTGTGGGCTGCAAGAGCTGAGATGGGGATGAGTGTAGGTTGCTAGAGCTGAGATGGGGATGAGTGTGGGCTGCAAGAGCGCAGAATGGGATGAGTGTAGGCTGCTAGAGCTGAGAAGGAGATGAGTACAGGCTGCTAGAGCCGAGATGAGGATGAGTACAGGCTGCTAGAGCTGAGATGAGGATGAGTACAGGCTGCTAGAGCTGAGAAGGAGATGAGTGTAGGTTGCTAGAGCTGAGATGGGGATGAGTGTGGGCTGCAAGAGCGCAGAATGGGATGAGTACAGGCTGCTGGAGCTGAGAAGGGGTAGAGTATATGATGATGGAGCTGAGAAGGGGTTGAGTACAGGCTGAAGAGGGACACAACTTATCTTGTCAGGTAGACGGTGGACAGTAGACAGCGTGTCCAAACTTGGATCAGGTTTGTAGTTCAGTAACTCCATCATTGGACATGGAAATGCTGCGACAGGTGTAACACAACCCAGACACATAGATATTATGACAAGTTTATTTAAAAAGACAGGCAGATAAGACTATACAATCATATCCTTGTAAACGATATATATTTATTATGCCAAACAGGATATATTTACTATAACAAATCTTTTTTTAATGATCAGTTATCACTTTCAAGTTGCTGATACTGAGAGATGAATCAACAACAGATAAATGTAGATCTTTTAGCTTCTTAAAATACATGTATACAAAAATTCTTCAAAATACATTTCATTTATTAAACTAACATTTTAAGTAAAAACAAGAAATACATGTGTACAAAATTTCTCCAAAATACATCTTATTAATCAAAATAAGGTTTTGAGAATCAAGAAAACGTTTTTTTCCAAATTAAAGAAAAACGCTTTACAGAGATGAATCCTAACATGCTGCTTGTACTGACATGCACGGACATACAGATGATAATAATAACAATAATAAGTCCATTTATACTGCGCCAGATTACATTCACAAAGTTAATGCTCATGGTGCTACATAGTTTTAGCAAATAATGCTGATCAAAGGTGAGTAGAGCTAGATTGAATAGTGTTGTCTGAAAAGGTATGTTTTCAGATGAGGCTTAAAGGATGCAAACGATGGCGACAGCTTAAGATCAGATGGTAGTTTGTTGCATAGCGAGGAAGCGCGGAACTGGAAAGATCTCTGACCAAAGGTTTAGTGATGGGTTTCTGGGACTTGTTGTAACAGGTGGTTATTCTGAGAACGGAGAGATCTGGAAGGCTTGTATTTAGGCAGTAGTTCGGTAAGATATAATGGGTCTGTTTCCAACTAGCATTTGTAGGCCAGGGTTAGAATTTTGAATTCAGTTCTGGCTTTTGAGTGGTACAGATATACCGCAGACCATTCTTACAAACATAACAGAAAAAAGCGTGCAGTTTGCTAAATGACTCACAATATATATCACAAGTTTGTTTGCTATTCAATATGAAGAAATAACACATCAATCCAAATACAATCATTCAAACGAAAACACGTCTCATAGCAACCTGCTACTTGCTTCCCGGTAACCATGGTAACATCATTCCTGATTGAACATAGGTTTGTGTTGAATGTTTAGCCTGCACGGAAGCAGCATGTGGCTTGCCTGCAACAGGTGGGCGATGGTGTGATCCAAGTCATGTTGGCTAGGTTGGTACTTGCCTCACAATATTCTCATCTTGACACACAATCCCCTAAGGGTAACCAAGTTTTTGAGCTCCTGACCAATAAAGTGATTTTTCCTTAGGTGCCCTGTTTGGCACAGACCGGCGATACAGACAACTGTGAGAAACACATTGTGGTTACTTGACCAATAAAATTGACTTCAATGTGAGCACTGGTGCCTATTATGAAAATGATGTGTTTCCTGTTCTACCACATACAGCAGTGACTTCCTGTAACACTGTCCATCAAATCCATCCTGAGCTCATCAAATATCCTTAAGCAGGAACAGAATATTTATTCCAAGAGGGACAAGCTTCAAGCTCAAGAACCTCTAAACCGTATCTACCAAGGCATTAACAACCGTATTATACTGGTTAGAAAAAATTCTATGAAAGCAATAACAATCATATTATTCTGGTCACAAGCATCCCATCCAACTGATTACTGGTCACAAACACTGCTGCCCAAGTGATAACAATCATATCTACTGGTCACAAACACTGCTACACAATCACACATCCCTAGGACACGTTACAGGTGCTTGGAAACATTGCAACATCCACTCCCACGTAAGAATTATGTAAAAGATATTGAGCAAGTTTCTGTTACTATGGAGGGATTACACTTCTTAGTGGAGGGAAAGAGTAACACAAAAACATAATAGGGGCCAAACAAACGAGAGAAGGTTTAATGCTGTAGTCAGCAGTATCCGTCCCATCCCAGTAAGAAGGGACACTCAGCTTTGTCCATGTGGTTCTGTAGCAATGATGGACTTTATTTTATGAGTTGTTACAGTCATGAATTTTGTCATATCAGTTAAATAGATGAAATGGGATATAGTCATGAACTGTTACACTCATGAATTTTGTTCAATTCATGAAATGGCTCACATTCATGAATTGTGTCTTATTATGTGTTTAGTAATGAAATACTGTATTTATCCCCAAATATCAAATCAACATTTTCCTCAAGTGAAATATCCCTTTCTGCTGGAACTATGCCAGTCTGTCTCAATGACACCATAGTTGAGAGTAAGGACTAGAAAATCATGCAAGAAAATACACAATAATAAGCATGGGTCTTTCTAGTCATCTTGTAACATGACCTGGAATGTTGACACCTCAAACCAGCTGCACCACTCATGACATTATTACCTTGTCCTGTCACCAGATAAGGTCAACATGTTGAAAAGACAAATATCCTCTATATATTCATATATTGAGTTGTGTCGATGCATGAATTGTGTTATATTCATGCTAGCAAAGCAAGCAGTGTCTTTCTCCTGTCAGTACAAACATATATCTAGCCAGACTGAAACAATGGCAACCTGCACCTGGGTAACTAACCACATCTAGTCGCAAGGCACAGAATCTACCTGCATTCCTGGCCTCGAGCTCTGCCGGGGAACAAATACATTTAGCAACTGCATGAACTATACACCTGTTCCTGTGGCATCATCAACTACACAGTGAATGTATACAAATATCTATATATTCCTCATCCTCATAGCTTTACAATCTGCTATTGTTGACAAATATCTACATGTGTATTGGGAAATATCTCTGTCAAATTCCTCCCATGACCAACATATATCCCACTAGAAGCTGTGATGGCGCAAAGGATGGTGAAGGAACTGGCCTGCTACCTTGTTTGGGAAGCACTACCCTGTAGGGCTCTGCTACCAATTCTTAGTATTCTCATCTTGGGAACCATAATGATTTAGCACAAAACTGAATGAAGATAATTGTTGCATCTTTCACAGAAGCAATGTCCAGGTTAGTCAAAATGTAACTTGATAGTTTCGAGAGACGGTGGACCATGTGGAGACGGTTCCCATGCTCACTCTGCCATATCATCTCTGAGAGAGCTGCAAGTCTGCTAAACAGCATAGATTAGTGTCCCTCATCCTTCATTTAGGCAACAAATCCATCTACCTTTTCATACAACATACATTAGTCTTACAGCTCATAACAAAAGTTCAGACAACAGCTGTCCTTCATTCTGATGTGAAACAAATGATGGGAGACAACTCTGGCTAGTTAGTCCCTTTCAAGCTCCTCAGCGAGCGACATCTCCGTTACACTCTCGGTAACATCGCTGCCATCAGTGTTGATGTAGCCATTACACGAATCTTGAATCTTGCCCTCAAACCCCAAATGTATGAACAATTATACCTTTGTTTATGTCTTTGGGAGTGCCATCATAGTCAATTTTGAAAAGGTTTATGACGGACCAGATTTGCCAAATGAATATACCTTTTTTGTTTGTTTAATCGGTTTGAGGTTGCAGACGAACGGAAAATCAGCCTACTCCCCCCTTACATTCTTACTTTACCAATTACATGATAGTTGAAATGAAATAGAAATTCAAACTGACAAACAAAGAAAATAATTTAGCTGGGGTAAGTATTCGACATCATGGCAGTCATCACCTGTTTGAAAACATACAGTCAGTGGGCTGCGAGTTCAACACCAAGCATGGCTGTAGCCAACAGTGGGGAGTTTTGACTGGTGGCAGCGATAGTACAGAGAGCTCCACGAACAGGCTATTGCTGTGAGGAGCTTCAGTCCCTTTATCACAAGGGAGACAACTCTGGTCCCTTTCTCACAATGAAAACAAGTTTCAGAATGTTCTTGTACGCAAGGTTCTACAGGCCTGTTTCATTTTATAGAAAACAACTAAATATTATATATGTGGAACTTAAATACTAATTGACATTTGTCATAATATTAAACAACAGCTTTGTGTGACATGTTTCGTTGTTTTGCAAAAGGATACCAAAACATAAAAGCTTAGAAAATGGGACATATTTTGACTGAGTGACACTTGTACATTGACTTTCTGAATATAAACAGACAAAACATAACATGAAACAATATGTTGCATTTGAAGGCTGGACAGGGACTTAACCCCTTGGTGCATATGTGGCGAGGTCAACCTCACAATGAACTCAAATTGTGATTAACATACACAGTAATAAACTAAGACCAAACTGACAATTATAAACAGCAACTATTTATGAAATATCTACAGACCAGTCTAATATAAAGATTCAGTGAAAATACACTGCACAATACATCCATCGTCCCATGTCCTAGTCCATGGCATCATGTATACGGTAGAAAGAGACTGAAAGTCATGGTGAGTGGGTAAACAAAGAAAATAAACATTTAAACATAATAACAGTGAAGTAAAGGTGGTGACATTATTATTCAACATTAAAACAATTGTCTGTTGGATAAAATTCCTCACACAATATAGGTCCAATAGAATGGACATATGATAATTGTCAGTCATAACACACAAAGTGATCATGCCTGATTTACAATGACTTGACTAAAAACAATACATCTCGGGGTTGTCGGGGTGGGTGAGGGTGAGGGTGTAGTATCTAACAGCCAGGTCTTGTCTCAGGTCTAACAGCCAGGTCTTGTTCAAGCAAAAGCTTATTAAAATCTGACTGGCTCCTGAATAATGCTACTCTTCATATGCCGTAGAAATTACACACAGTCAAACAATTACCAATATACTAACATGCGATAAATGTTCTAAGGCCTACAACAACACAAATAGAACGGAAAGAAATTAACTTGCAAAAAAGGCCAATGCAAAACACTCAACACTGTTAAGATTGTGCCAAATGGCTTGTGTGAGAGGGCTAGTGCTTGTTCTAATGTCTAATGATTCTAATGGCACAGGGTCAGTGGGCCAATTGGCTTGGGGAGAGGCCTTGTGCTAACGTCCATGATTCAGATGGCACAGGGTCAGTGGGCCAATTGGCTTGGGGAGAGGGCTAGTGCTTGTTCTAATGTCTAATGATTCAGATGGCACAGGGTCAGTGGCCAATTGGCTTGGGGAGAGGGCAAGTGCTTGTTCTAATGTCTGTGATTCTGATGGCACAGGGTCAGTGGCCAATTGGCTTGGGGAGAGGGCTAGTGTTTAGGTCTGTCATTCTGATGGCACAGGGTCAGTGGCCAATTGGCTTGGGGAGAGGGCTTGTGCTTAGGTCTGTGATTCTGATGGCACAGGGTCAGTGGCCAATTGGCTTGGGGAGAGGGCTAGTGCTTAGGTCCATGATTCTGATGGCACAGGGTCAGTGGGCCAATCGGTTTGGGGAGAGGCCTTGTGCTAACATCCATGATTCTGATGGCACAGGGTCAGTGGGCCAATCGGCTTGGGGAGAGGGCAAGTGCTAACATCCATGATTCAGATGGCACAGGGTGAGTGGGCCAATCGGCTTAGGGAGAGGGCTAGTGCTTAGGTCTGTGATTCTGATGGCATAGGGTCAGTGGGCCAATCAGCTTGGGGAGAGGGCAAGTGCTAACATCCATGATTCAGATGGTAGCACATCGTCAGTGTCATGTGAAAGGGCTACAGTTTCAATGATAGGCTATAACCAATATTCCAAATAATCCCCCAGAAGGCACAATGTCTGTGGTGTATCAAAAGACATTCCCACCAAGTGAAAAATCTCAATTCCCGAAAATCATTTCACAATTTTACGAACACTTAAGTAACAAGTGGAAAGCACACATAACCATAATTAACATATTTTTTAAAGACAACCCACCAAAAGTAAGCAAAAGATATTTCTTAACCACATGATTTTGTTACATAGTTCTAATTATTTGAAGATCTCAGAGAAACCCCACACATATTCTGAGTTCTAAGAGACATAACTCTACAATGCACGGGCCTATGCATTGACTTGGTTTGTTGTTTTACACCGCACTCAGCAATATTTCAGCTATGCATTGACATCAACATGCTACATGTGTGGACAACCTACACCTGCTCATATTGTTAGTCTTATACAGTGTAGCATTTCCTGTGAAATCGTCCCGATAATCAAATTTTCAGATTAAAAAATCGTATTTGTCACTTTGTCTACATATAATCGTTCTCAGCAGTACTTGTCTGGAAGGTGGGGGTGTGAACTAACAACGTTTTATTGTATTTACATAGACTTAGTCACAGATACCACTTTGTGGAACACCCTTTGACCCCAACTATTGTTATTATCAATATTTGTTTTCTGAGTAAGTTACAATGGCCATACAACAAAACCAACACAGATAAAACAAAGACAAACTGGGACTGACTTACATTAAGAAGTATGTCTATAAAATATATTGGTGACCCAATTTTACTTACAAAACATGCCCTTCTTGCAACCAAGTGCTAGCAAGGCAGGAGTAAACATTGAAAGACTATTGTCCTCATCACGGAGACCCATGTCGACTGGCTCTCTGGCAGAACTTATGGAGGTCCACAGCAAGTGAGGACGTGTTCTGACAACAAGTTGTAATTTCTCGTTTTTCAGAATACTTAGTTTCTTAGTTCCTAATTATTTGTTGTATGGTGCTTTCTTAAAAACGATTCAACGAGACTTTAGGTCACGAATCATTCCATGTTTGAACACACTGTCGTAAGCATGTTCCACAAACTGTTGTGTCAATTACCATGTCTCTGGACAGAGCTGAGTGACATCCTTCAGTGGGACGTAAATAATCTACCTTTAACCTACACAGTCTAGGCCCTGAGAGTCAGCGGATCATCCGAAAGTTAATGACATAATGATTCTTCTGTTGATGGTGAACTCCTTATCAAGCGCTTCCGATATTTCCCACAATCCTTTGCTGGAAGTCCACAGTGAAATGCACATGGTCCATACCACGCAGTGTGCGGAGATAGTCGAAGCTGTTTTTAAACTGTTGCTCGTTGATGCCAAGTTTATTGTACAGCTTTTTTAGTCCTTGACTTCTAGCGGTTTCAACAGCCAGTGTGTAGTTCGCTCTGGCCAGTGTGGCGATGGTTGATGACTGCGCTGTCGCGTTGGCGTTGATTTCCTTTCCTTCATTCTTGATTTGGCGAACCTTGGTAAGAAACATGACATATATAGCATGATGTAAAAGATTTAGTATCAAGCATTTTCCATACCACACTTCAAGTGTAATATGAGTAATTTCTAGATTTTGTAAGTTTGCCAATATGAAGACATTTTCCTGTCATTCCAGACTCAACAAGGATGATGTTTGTGTGTGAGTGTGGTGCGTGTTGGTGAACGCTGCATGTTCAAATATTCCAGCTATATGACAGACTCCTGCAAATAATCAAGTCTGCATAAGACAACCCACTGATTGATACTTGTGCGCAACGTTCCCCGCTGTCGGGCACGATGACACACCTACAACCAAGTCACACGCCCTGGCAACCCGATCCATTAAGTCGCATCTTATGACCACTGAAGGTTGCTGGGGACTGAGTTGACTTATGAAGTGAGGTGAAATGGCGTTTAACGTCGCGTCCAAGATCATTGCACTTATATAGCGACGTGCATGCACATGTGTGTGTGGCTGCTTGTACTAGTACGGATTAATGCCGATTTTATAGTGCTAGCTCACTGAGATACCATGTCGCAGTTGAACATGAATACCCCACTCAGACACAGTATACTGACTTCGAGCCAAACAGTCCTTGTTTTAGCCCCTTAATACTGAGCGCCAGGCAGGGTAACAACAAGTACCCGGACCTTTCGCCCTACCACAGAGGCAGTCAAGTTGACTTCTGGATTTCAATGTCTTTATTGTTTCAATGCAATGTCTGTACATTTAAGAATACTAGCATTTGAACAAAACGTCACACTGGAAGAAATTGAAAGCCATAACTCTGTCTCCTTTTACTCCTTAAATCAAACTCAGGCAGGGCTAGCACACAAACGACAACAGTTAACAGATCAGACAGGCTATAAGTTACACAAATGTACATTTCATAAAAGTAAAACTTTGTTATTGGAGACTAAAATACATTTAGGGTCTAGAATGATTTAGAATCATTATCAGCACTAGGCCCCAAACTGTCTGAATATTACTGGTAGGATTACCCACCTCTGCATCTGTCTGTATACGTAAGATTACCCACCTCTGCATCTGTCTGTATGCGTAAGATTACCCACCCCTGTATCTGTCTGTATACGTAAGATTACCCACCTCTGCATCTGTCTGTTTACGTTAGATTACTCACCTCTGCATCTGTCTGTATACGTAAGATTACCCACCTCTGCATCTGTCTGTATACGTAAGATTACCCACCTCTGCATCTGTCTGTTTACGTAAGATTACTCACCTCTGCATCTGTCTGTTTACGTAGGATTACCCACCTCTGCATCTGTCTGTTTACGTAAGATTACCCACCTCTGCATCTGTCTGTTTACGTAAGATTACTCACCTCTGCATCTGTCTGCTTACGTAACATTACCCACCTCTGCATCTGTCTGCTTACGAAAGATTACCCACCTCCGCATCTGTCTGTTTACGTAAGATTACTCACCTCTGCATCTGTCTGCTTACGTAAGATTACCCACCTCTGCATCTGTCTGCTTACGAAAGATTACCCACCTCTGAATCTGTCTGTTTACGTAAGATTACCCACCTCTGCATCTGTCTGTTTACGTAAGATTACCCACCTCTGCATCTGTCTGTTTACGGACGATCTGGGCATCCTGCAGTAGCTGTTCTCGGAGAGCATCCTCCTGGAGTGTGAGAGCTCGGAGGAATCGGTCCTTCACATCGTTGGGTATCTGCACCTGACCCATCTGGAAGAACTTGACGTCAACAAACAGTCCCTTGTCCGCTGTGGTGCACAGTCTCACTTCCTTGCAGCCTGGCGGACATGCTGCAGTAGACAATACAGCACTTGACAAAACATGGTCGCCACACAGAACACACTCTGAGCATGTTGAGAAATTTGAACATTTGATCGCTCTCACTATCATCAATGGCAAGACTGAATTGTCAAAACAAGAACCTTGATGCTTTGATTAGCTGCTGTTCAACAGCCCGACTGACTGTTGTCTGAGAATCTACAGTAGCCTCTTTCAAATGAAATCAATGAAATTAAATTAAGAATAAGTGTAGCTCATTTTCCATTTGACAACTGCTCAAATGTATTTAGACCATGATTGATCTAGTCAAAAGCTCTCTTGAAGAGACAGGTTTTATTTTTTCAAATGTTAGTAAAACCAGTATGTTCTGTTTGTTTGTTGTTTAACGTCGCACTCAGCATTATTCCAGCCCGTCTGTAAATAATCGAGTCTGGACCAGACAATTCAGTGATCGATATTGTGAACAACGATCCATGTCGTTGGGGTGCGAGGACATGCTATCAGCCAAGACACTGAGCTTGACCACCAGATTTGGTCGCATCTTGCAGTAGTGGTTCTGGTAGTAGAAGTAGTAGAAGTAGTAGTAGTAGTAGTAGTAGTAGTCTGGAGTCTGGACCAGACAATCCAGTGATTGACATCATGAGCATCGATCTATGCAACTGTGATGCCATGACATGCATCGAACAATTTAGCGAGCCTGATCTGTTCCTGTCGTCGCCTCTTACAAGCATTGTCGCCTCTTACGACAAGCATAGTCGCCTCTTACAACAAGCATAGTCGCCTCTTACAACAAGCATAGTCGCCTCTTACAACAAGCAAAGTCGCCTCTTACAACAAGCATAGTTGCCTCTTACGACAAGCATAGTCGCCTCTTACAACAAGCATAGTCGCCTCTTACAACAAGCATAGTCGCCTCTTACAACAAGCAAAGTCGCCTCTTACAACCAGCATAGTTGCCTCTTACGACAAGCAAAGTCGCCTCTTACAACAAGCATTGTCGCCTCTTACGACAAGCATAGTCGCCTCTTACAACAAGCATAGTCGCCTCTTACAACAAGCATAGTCGCCTCTTACAACAAGCAAAGTCGCCTCTTACAACAAGCATAGTTGCCTCTTACGACAAGCAAGGGTTGCTGGAAATCACTTCTAGCCCAGTTCTCTATGAGGTTACTACACAGCAGTACACTTACCAAACTTGAAACTTTTACAGTTTTTAGCACAGCATTTGCCTCCCAGCCTCTCTCTCACACCTTTAAACATGGCCGACTCTACAGCAGCACGGTCCGACACATACTGTCGAGTGGTGAACGTCGGAGCCTCTCCCTGAAGGCAGGATAGACTTACTGTTACAGGTTCTTTTAAGATATTTTGTTACCATGGTTACAAGGGTACATCTATTCAGATAGCCGATCTATGTACACCGATGGGAAGGACTTGAGCGATCCAGGAATTAGGAATCTATGCACCATGACTACATCTGTTACCTACACAGCACAAGCCACCTTGAGGTCCGTAACCAGATCTGTCAAATTGGACAGTCTACCTTTCCAGGCTGGGTAATAAGTAACTTCTCAAAATTTGCGATTTTTCCTACATGATGCTGATACTCCTAAACTCTTAATAAAGTCAGAACTGCATGTACTTCAGTGTAAAACAAGATGTTTGTTTGTTGTTTAACGTCACACTCGGCAATATTCCAGCAATATGACGGCGGTCAGTAAATAATCGAGACTGGACCAGACAATCCAGTGATTGATATCATGAGCATCAATCCACGCAATTGGGATACGATGACATGCTTCAACCAAGTCAGTGAGCCTGACCACCCGATCCAGTTAGTCGCATCTTATGACAAGCATAGTCGCCTTTTACGGCAAGCATGGGTTGCTGAAGTCCTATTCTACCCATCATAACAAGAAGTGAAAGATGTCCTCACTTTGTATGAGTGAAAGTTGGGCATAATGCCATTGATTAATGGTATTTCAGTTAAATAAATGCATATCAACTTAATGTGAGAGAAAAGCTCAATGTGATGCAAGTCTCAGACCATATGGTGCTGACAAACTTGGAAACAACTGGGCGAACCGGGATTCAAACCCAAGATCAGAGGTTTCTGGCATGAACAAAGGGACACAACTCAGCGCAGCAAATTGCGGTGCTTAAGATGACTGTGCCAGTCCCCCACTTCCTCCCTTCGGATTTGCCCAGTTCATGTCAACTGGGAATGATGAATCCCTGGCAGACCTTCTCACCTTGAGAGCATCCACGGCGCTGGTGCGCATCACGGCCGCGTAGGAGATGTCGTACTGGCTATGCAGCAGCTTCAGGTCCTCCGGACGCAGGAAGTACTGGAAGGACACGTCCATACGCACCTGCAACAACAACACCCGCGACGTCAATACCCACAACAGCGTCAACACCCACAACAGCATGATCACTCATAATAGCGTCAACACCCACAACAGCGTCAACACACAAAACAGCTTCAACAGCCGCAACACACACAACTGCATCAACACCCACAACCCTGTCAACACCCTTAATATTGTCAACACACAAAACAGCTTCAACAGCCGCAACAGTGTCAACATACACAACAGTGTCAACACCCGCAACAGCGTCAGCACCAACAACAGCATCAACACCCACAACAATTGAGAACAGCAACATCATTGCATCTATTTCTCATTTCTTGCTTAACAGAGGACCTTTAAACATGTCTGTTGAACATGAATACCCCATTCAGGCACAGTACAGTCAAGTCCCGCTCGTCCGACATGGTTGGTTGAATATGATTATGTCGGATTAATGAAATTAAGTTGTATCTGCGTTCGTGATCATAAAAAATGAAATATTCATATTGTTCTGTCACTTTGTTTCTGGAATATGCTTTCTGATCATGCAAACACTAAAGCTTAACCAAAAACTATGGTTACAGATGTATGACTGATTCAAAATATCTTTAAACGCATAGTCTGGAATGGAGGTAGCCAGTTTGAAACTAGCGCAGCAAAGCTCAAGAAAGCTGCTTTCTTAGTGGCTAATGTCAACTTCCTGTTAGTCATTTCATTAAAAACTGGTCAAAGTTCAGGAAAGGTCGTTCTGACGTGACCTGTCATGGGATGTCCTCAGTGGTAGCGAGAACTTGTATCTGATTTTAATGAAACATCTAAGCATGTGATTAATCTTGTTTTGTTTATTTAAAGCATCAATTGTTTATTGTTAAGCTTAAGTTTATCTCTGCAGCCATTGTAATATGCAGCTACCAGCCGACTCATCTCTCATCAAAACACTGGCTGTGTAATCGCGGGCAGATGACCACGTAGTAAGCTTATCACTGTGTCGGATTAACGAGACTGATTAATGAGTGATTTAGGTTATTCGTTTCAAATTAGGTGTTTCGGAGTCGGAGTGTGATAAACAGATTAACGGGTCTAAATAGCACTGATTTAATCGGTTCCCATCATTAGTGTCGGATAAAGCCAATTGTCAGATTAACGAGTGTTGGATTAACGAGACTTGACTGTATACTGACTCTGAGTCGAAAAGTCCTTGTTTCAGCCCCTTGATGCCGAGCGCCAGGCAGTACCAAAAGTACCATCTTTTAACGTCTTATGGTTGGAAGCTGCTGGGGATTGAACCCCTAACCTTCCGCTCTCCAAACAGACGCTTTCCCACTAGACTACGGAGGTGGTAACATGTTCAAGAGTAAGTGTTTATGTTTATTATATTGTCCAAACAAAACCATGTAAGTTGTTCGCGTTAATGTGCACGTTTCAAACATAAAAATCAATACAACATTCACATAACACACATTATGTCAATACATCATTAATGTAAAAATTAAAACATAAAAGTTTACAGGCGAAATTTGGAAATCCACATTGTTAAAAATAAATAGGTCACCATTTCTATTACGAGGGGAGAGACTGTGGTATTATTAGTATTTTCATTTAATCTATCCAAGTTCCTTGTGTAACATGTTGCCATATTCATGAATGAATTCTTAGAACTACAGTCCCGATGTCGATGTTATTGAGGTCATGTGATACAAATTGATTTCTTTCCACAAACGCTGCTTCTTGAAAGTAGCTATTACAACAGCTAAATTCTAATAAAGGTTAAACTTTGATTGAAAAACAATAACCCTTGACTCACCATGAAAAGCCATTTTGTCCAAACTTCATAAAACTTACTCACACACTGCCCACACCACAGATATAGAAGCTCCTCACACAAGAGATTCAGAAGCTCCCCACACAACAGGTGCAGAGGCAACACACACACACACACACACACACACACACACACACACACACACACACACACACACACACACACACACACACACACACACACACACACACACACACACCAGATGCACAGACAAGTGTCTTACCTCCAACTTGTCCGATGTGAACACAGCAACATCATTCAAGAAGACGTAGTGAGCCGACCCTTCGTATTTCTTGAACTCAAAGTCCGGTCCTATCAAGTACTTGCCTCCCGTATAGACCCGTGATGTGTCAACAGCTCCGGTACTCTTCCTCCTCACAAAGGCCATCTGCGAATAGGATCAGAGAGTTGAGACATGATCAGACAGTTGGGACACTATCAGACAGTTGGGACATGATCAGACACTTGTGAATTGATCAGAAAGTTGGGACACTATCAGACAGTTGGGACACACTATCAGACAGTTGGGACACTATCAGAGCGTTGGGACGTGATCAGACAGTTGGGACACTATCAGAAAGTTAGGACGTGATCAGACAGTTGGGACACTATCAGAAAGTTGGGACGTGATCAGACAGTTGGGACACTATCAGACAGTTGGGACGTGATCAGACAGTTGGGACGTGATCAGACAGTTGGGACACTATCAGACAGTTGGGACATGATCAGACACTTGTGAATTGATCAGAAAGTTGGGACACTATCAGACAGTTGGGACACACTATCAGACAGTTGGGACACTATCAGAAAGTTGGGACGTGATCAGACAGTTGTGAATTGAGCAGACAGTTGGGACACTATCAGAAAGTTAGGATGTGATCAGACAGTTGGGACACTATCAGAAAGTTTGGGACGTGATCAGACAGTTGGGACACTATCAGAAAGTTGGGACGTGATCAGACACTTGTGAATTGATCAGAAAGTTGGGACACTATCAGACAGTTGGGACACACTATCAGACAGTTGGGACACTATCAGAAAGTTGGGACGTGATCAGACAGTTGTGAATTGAGCAGACAGTTGGGACACTATCAGAAAGTTAGGATGTGATCAGACAGTTGGGACACTATCAGAAAGTTTGGGACGTGATCAGACAGTTGGGACACTATCAGAAAGTTGGGACGTGATCAGACAGTTGGGACACTATCAGAAAGTTGGGACGTGATCAGACAGTTGGGACACTATCACAAAGTTGGGACGTGATTAGACAGTTGGGGCACTATCAGAAAGTTGGGACGTGATCAGACAGTTGGGACACTATCAGAAAGTTGGGACGTGATTAGACAGTTGGGGCACTATCAGAAAGTTGGGACGTGATCAGACACTTGTGAATTGATCAGACAGTTGGGACACTATCAGAAAGTTGGGACGTGATCAGACAGTTGGGGCACTATCAGAAAGTTGGGACGTGATCAGACAGTTGGGACGTGATCAGACAGTTGGGGCACTATCAGAAAGTTGGGACGTGATCAGACACTTGTGAATTGATCAGACAGTTGGGACACTATCAGAAAGTTGGGACGTGATCAGACAGTTGGGGCACTATCAGAAAGTTGGGACACTATCAGAAAGTTGGGACGTGATCAGACAGTTGGGGCACTATCAGAAAGTTGGGACGTGATCAGACAGTTGGGACACTATCAGAAAGTTGGGACGTGATCAGACAGTTGGGGCACTATCAGAAAGTTGGGACGTGATCAGACAGTTGGGACACTATCAGAAAGTTGGGACGTGATCAGACAGTTGGGACACTATCAGAAAGTTGGGACGTGATCAGACAGTTGGGACACTATCAGACACTTGTGAATTGATCAGACAGTTGGGACATGATTAGCCATACCCGGTGTGTGTATCATACATTTCACTAGTGGTGGGACCATACACCTATCACCTTCGCGAAGTAAGACCTGTTTTATCACAAAACAGATTTTGATTATTGATCAGATCAGTGCCACCATATTGTTTGAAGCATGAGAGATGCAATCTGACTGGTCAATAAGAGGGACATAGAAGGGACATGACTTGTAATAGCCACTGGTGGTGCTACGATCGAACCCAGAAATTCCAGCCTACTTCAGCAAGGGTGGAAACTGGACTTTTACAGTCGATAAACTCCCTTGCCTGGGGAAGATGGTTGATAATTGGAATGGAACATCGCCACCAATCCCTGATGGCTGTACACAAAACCCTACCTCAGGGAAAGACCAGATGCATCTAGTACAACACCAATAAAAATAGGATCGGTGAAACAGGATTTGAGTTTTTGTTTAAGGTAGTTACTATATAAAACATCGAGAAATCAGGTAAGTAGATTTTGTCGTATGGAAACTTGCCAGGCCATTAACAACCCCACCCTAAACTTAGGCATGTTAAGGAATTGACACTGAACCTTTGAACTGGTCCCTAAACCAATCAGATGGCAGCATACACTCTGGTTTGAAGTCGTTAAACACTTGACAATCGAGGATGCCTGCTGTACATCAAACGTCTCTGAACTCACCTCATAGTACTCCAGGTCGGAGAAACTCATTGGGACGAGGATGACGACCAGAAGGACGGCAATGCCTACCACCGCCCCAATGATGAGAACAACACAACTAGTGCCTTCACCCATCTTTCTACCACAGTCCGATACAACTTCCGCTGTCACGCTCAGTCACGTCCGACTCACTCAACCTTGTCACGTTGTCTCGCTCCGAGTCACACTATCTGGAAAAGAGAGAACCAAAATAGAACCAGCAATCCAACTGCAGTAGCACTTAGACATGGTGGTATTCTTTTTGTAGGACAGATCAGCTCATCATTTGCTCATTAGGAGGAAAACATTCATCTAAATAGCTGACCAGAGTGTTGGTTTCAGAGTCCTGATAGACATGGTCCAGTGTCCAGGGATACCATGATGGTCTGGAGATGACCAATACTACCTTCTACCCTTCCAAGTACACCCGAGTACACCCCTGGCGTCTCTACAGCTGCAGTGCTGAACAATCTGGACCAACATATCCCAACATTCCTCACCAAGTGATCAGTTCCAACTGGTACTTGAGTCTGATAATTCCCGATTACAGTTGTCCCCATGATATCCTGGCAGACAGCTAGACACACTCACCATCTGCTCCATGACACACTACATGTTGTTTCACATCGTGTCGTCAGTATTGATTATTTCTGACGAATCTCTACCACTAATTAAAGATTCCCTGATTCTTACAAATACCATAGAAATGAGGAATGTGTTTACCACTAATGTTGAAAAATGATTCCTTGGATCAATAATTGGTGATGATGTCTAGGAACCTCTCCAGTCAGAGCTGTGTCAGTGCAGGATAACAAAACAGCAAATGGTGGAACTCGGAACGTACTACTGCTTTACTTCGCTAGATGTAGACTGGGGGGTTCAGACACTAACAGCATCTGCATTGGGGCTTCATGTGCTGGGGTCAACATCAATTACAAATCACATTTGAACCTGTGCAAAATCTAGACTTGCTTCTTTTACAATGTTTTAGGGCTGTAGCATTAGAGTAAGGCCAGGGTGGAAGGGTTATTGATATGATTCATGGGCTGTGACACAGACTAGGTTAGATGGCATCAATCTAAGCAAAGACTAAACAAAGACAAAAGGTTGTTTGACAGTCTGAAATATTCCAGCAATGTCAATGGTACCTGTGAGTAGATTTTTACAGCCGCAAAATACAAAACAAATTATTTGCAATGAGAGGAGGCAAAAAGTACATCTGTTTGTACGCTAAAAAAACAAATTTCAATTTTAGCCATGGTAGCATACACTTAACATGCATAAATATATGTCTATCAAGCAATCACTAAGTTTTGTTTCCAAAGCCATCCACAGCTGACATACAGCATACTTCATGACATATTTTTGTTGGTGAAGTGATGCCCTGGGACCCCCCTTTTTATGCCAGGGATTCCCCCAAAGTAGGACAGAGTCTCCAGGAAGTGCCAGGTAAATACACACCTGGATGTAATCAACTCTGGACCAGGTAAACCTGCGGTGAGCGGCACGGCATATGATGATTGACTGTGAGAGCCTGATTACACCCAATCATGTCACAGGCTCACCCCCACAATATACTCCAATCAAAGTATACAGAAGTTATCTCATTGCTACTAACCCTTGCTTTAGTTATTCCACTGCCTATTATTCCACTGCATAGCTCTGTCATGTTTTACAGTCATGTCACAGTCATTTAACAGCAGGTCAATGTTGACAAGATCACAAAGAATGTTTTTACTTTCTAGCTAGTTCCTCTTACACTGGCTAGGCCCCTGATTTGTTTGTTTATAGTTAGATGATACAGTTTCAAGTTAAGTAGTCATTGGGAGCGGTGGGGTCGCCTAGTGGTAAAAGCATTCGCTTGTCACGCCGAAGACTTGGGTTCAATTACCCACATGGGTACAATGTGTGAAGCTCATTTCCAGTGTCCCCGGTCGTGATGAGGCTGGAATATTGCTAAAAGCAGCAAATACCAAACTCACTCGCTAACTCAATAACACAGAAGACATTGAGGAACTAACCACAATGTTTCCGATCTGCTGACAGTTTTATTACAAAACAAGATCATAATGGATAGGGACATTTTTTAACAATTTGCACTGGAGTAAAAACTAATTACAGGCTCTTGCAACATGGCTACTGGAGACCAATTCTGCTCCGTTGGTCTAACACAACAGGGGCACAACAGGGGCACAACATGAGCAATGCTTATGTACTATGTGCGGGTGATGTGGCAGGGCTCGAGTACATGGAGTAAGGAAGTTGATTTAACCTGCAGCAGGTGCTTGTTGACATGAATATCTAGCTGCACTCAACCAGGCTGCACCCTGGTCCCTAGTCTGTCTTACAGACCCTGATACAAATATATATCGAATACAGCCCACGCAAGTCTATAATGTTTGGCAAGTCTAGATTACTGCAGTATCTGAAAATGAAGAGAGTCACTGGGCTCCCTTTTATTTTTATTATATTTTTATTAAGGTAACTGAACAACTGTTTTTTTCTGTACGATATGTTTATTTCAGAGACTAGATGTTAGTCTACCTGGTCCCATAAATTCATTTAAGTCGAAACACATATGAATAAACCTGAGTCTTAAACAAGTAGAATCTCAGCTCTCTGATGACATTCATGTGTCATGAATTACACATTACATAGGGAGTACTGACAGCATGGCAAATAAAGCTTAGGCATACTGGGTGTGTTCAAAGTTTGATGTTGTGTGGACAAGTAGAGTTAGTCAGACACAAATCTGAATGTTTTGGACATGTACTTGTTGCATGTAGGCATAAATATTAGGTTGCATTTTTCAATAGGTTGCACTGGTGCACGGTTTATATACCTACCTACATCAGCCCTGGGTGAGGATAACACTATTCAGTGATCTCTCAGAGCTCCTGTGTGGGAGGACACTGGGTGACAGCTGTTTAACTCAAGTGACACAAGCCAGGGATCTGAGTCTGGGTAAATCCTGATTAAAATCAGGAAAACACAGCCGCTTCCAGGAAAAGAACAGAACAGTGTTGAACACAGTACATGGCACCAAGTGAGTGAGTGCGTGAGTTTGGTTTTACTCCGCTTTTAGCAATATTCCAGCAATATCACGACGGGGGACACCAGAAATGGGCTTCACACATTGTAGCCATGTCATGAATCGAACCCAGGTCTTCGTCGTGACGAGTGAACACGTTAACCACTAGGCTACCCGACAGCCCCGGGACCACTGAGATAAGCGTGAGTGATAGCTCTCAAACGCTACTAGTCAGTGCAGACTACCATCATTGTAATTTAATTGCCCTTAGCAGAACCTAGTAGTTCTAGGCTAGTGGGCTAGCATGACATTTGAAGATCATGTATACCCTTGTAAATCGAACATATCCAACAGTAGATGACATCAACCTCTGTTCCCTGTCAGTGTCGACACTGGTTACAATATATTTATCTTGTTTAAGAGAGAAAATCGCTATCAAAAGTCGGGCAATATATTAATCTTGTTCAACATGTTCAAGAGACAAAATCGCTATCAAAAGTTGAGCAATATATTTATTTCGTTCAAGAGACAAAATCCCTATCAAAAGTTGAGCAATATATTTATCTTGTTCAAGAGACAAAATCCCTATTGAAAGTTGAGCAATATATTTATGTTGTACAAGAGACAAAATCCCTATCAAAGGTTGAGCAATATATTTATATTGTTCAACAGACAAAATCCCTATTGAATGTTGAGCAATATAGTTTGTTGCTCAACAGACATATTTCCGTAGCTACGCAATTCACTGCACACGATGCATGTCGAGCATGTTGACGTGAACAACTGGTGACACTTGACACACTGAAGGAAGTGAGATTCCCTGACCTTGATAGGTGACCTTTGCGTGTCCCTGCTGCATAAGATGCACAACAACCAAGCGTACAAATAGATGCGAGCTGTGCCCACACTCTGCCATGACCTCCAGTATACATGGTACAGGTAGATGCGAGCTGTGCCCACACCCTGCCATGACCTCCAGTATACATGGTACAGGTAGATGCGAGCTGTGCCCATACCCTGCCATGACCTCCAGTATACATGGTACAGGTAGATGGGAGCTGTGCCCACACTCTGCCATGACCTCCAGTATACATGGTACAGGTAGATGCGAGCTGTGCCCACACCCTGCCATGACCTCCATTATACATGGTACAGGTAGATGGGAGCTGTGCCCACACCCTGCCATGACCTCCAGTATACATGGTACAGGTAGATGCGAGCTGTGCCCACACCCTGCCATGACCTCCAGTATACATGGTACAGGTAGATGGGAGCTGTGCCCACACCCTGCCATGACCTCCAGTATACATGGTACAGGTAGATGCGAGCTGTGCCCATACCCTGCCATGACCTCCAGTATACATGGTACAGGTAGATGGGAGCTGTGCCCACACTCTGCCATGACCTCCAGTATACATGGTACAGGTAGATGCGAGCTGTGCCCACACCCTGCCATGACCTCCATTATACATGGTACAGGTAGATGTGAGCTGTGCCCACACCCTGCCATGACCTCCAGTATACATGGTACAGGTAGATGCGAGCTGTGCCCACACCCTGCCATGACCTCCATTATACATGGTACAGGTAGATGTGAGCTGTGCCCACACCCTGCCATGACCTCCAGTATACATGGTACAGGTAGATGCGAGCTGTGCCCACACCCTGCCATGACCTCCAGTATACATGGTACAGGTAGATGCGAGCTGTGCCCACACCCTGCCATGACCTCCAGTATACATGGTACAGGTAGATGCGAGCTGTGCCCATACCCTGCCATGACCTCCAGTATACATGGTACAGGTAGATGGGAGCTGTGCCCACACCCTGCCATGACCTCCAGTATACATGGTACAGGTAGATGCGAGCTGTGCCCACACCCTGCCATGACCTCCATTATACATGGTACAGGTAGATGTGAGCTGTGCCCACACCCTGCCATGACCTCCAGTATACATGGTACAGGTAGATGCGAGCTGTGCCCACACCCTGCCATGACCTCCAGTATACATGGTACAGGTAGATGGGAGCTGTGCCCACACCCTGCCATGACCTCCAGTATACATGGTACAGGTAGATGCGAGCTGTGCCCACATCCTGCAATGACCTCCAGTATACATGGTACAGGTAGATGCGAGCTGTGCCCATACCCTGCCATGACCTCCAGTATACATGGTACAGGTAGATGGGAGCTGTGCCCACACCCTGCCATGACCTCCAGTATACATGGTACAGGTAGATGCGAGCTGTGCCCACACCCTGCCATGACCTCCATTATACATGGTACAGGTAGATGTGAGCTGTGCCCACACCCTGCCATGACCTCCAGTATACATGGTACAGGTAGATGGGAGCTGTGCCCACACCCTGCCATGACCTCCAGTATACATGGTACAGGTAGATGCGAGCTGTGCCCACACCCTGCCATGACCTCCATTATACATGGTACAGGTAGATGTGAGCTGTGCCCACACCCTGCCATGACCTCCAGTATACATGGTACAGGTAGATGCGAGCTGTGCCCACACCCTGCCATGACCTCCAGTATACATGGTACAGGTAGATGGGAGCTGTGCCCACACCCTGCCATGACCTCCAGTATACATGGTACAGGTAGATGCGAGCTGTGCCCACATCCTGCAATGACCTCCAGTATACATGGTACAGGTAGATGCGAGCTGTGCCCATACCCTGCCATGACCTCCAGTATACATGGTACAGGTAGATGGGAGCTGTGCCCACACCCTGCCATGACCTCCAGTATACATGGTACAGGTAGATGCGAGCTGTGCCCACACCCTGCCATGACCTCCATTATACATGGTACAGGTAGATGTGAGCTGTGCCCACACCCTGCCATGACCTCCAGTATACATGGTACAGGTAGATGCGAGCTGTGCCCACACCCTGCCATGACCTCCAGTATACATGGTACAGGTAGATGGGAGCTGTGCCCACACCCTGCCATGACCTCCAGTATACATGGTACAGGTAGATGGGAGCTGTGCCCATACCCTGCCATGACCTCCAGTATACATGGTACAGGTAGATGCGAGCTGTGCCCACACCCTGCCATGACCTCCAGTATACATGGTACAGGTAGATGCGAGCTGTGCCCACACCCTGCCATGACCTCCAGTATACATGGTACAGGTAGATGGGAGCTGTGCCCACACCCTGCCATGACCTCCAGTATACATGGTACAGGTAGATGGGAGCTGTGCCCACACCCTGCCATGACCTCCAGTATACATGGTACAGGTAGATGCGAGCTGTGCCCACACCCTGCCATGACCTCCATTATACATGGTACAGGTAGATGTGAGCTGTGCCCACACCCTGCCATGACCTCCAGTATACATGGTACAGGTAGATGCGAGCTGTGCCCACACCCTGCCATGACCTCCAGTATACATGGTACAGGTAGATGCGAGCTGTGCCCATACCCTGCCATGACCTTCAGTATACATGGTACAGGTAGATGGGAGCTGTGCCCACACTCTGCCATGACCTCCAGTATACATGGTACAGGTAGATGCGAGCTGTGCCCACACCCTGCCATGACCTCCAGTATACATGGTACAGGTAGATGGGAGCTGTGCCCACACCCTGCCATGACCTCCAGTATACATGGTACAGGTAGATGCGAGCTGTGCCCACACCCTGCCATGACCTCCATTATACATGGTACAGGTAGATGTGAGCTGTGCCCACACCCTGCCATGACCTCCAGTATACATGGTACAGGTAGATGCGAGCTGTGCCCACACCCTGCCATGACCTCCAGTATACATGGTACAGGTAGATGCGAGCTGTGCCCACACCCTGCCATGACCTCCAGTATACATGGTACAGGTAGATGCGAGCTGTCCCGTACACTCTGCCATGACCTCCAGTATACATGGTACAGGTAGATGGGAGCTGTGCCCACACCCTGCCATGACCTCCAGTATACATGGTACAGGTGGATGCGAGTAGGGGCCCACTCCCTGCCATGACCTCCAGTATACATGGTACAGGTAGATGCGAGCTGTGCCCACACCCTGCCATGACCTCCAGTATACATGGTACAGGTAGATGCGAGTAGGGGCCCACACCCTGCCATGACCTCCAGTATACATGGTACAGGTAGATGCGAGCTGTGCCCACACCCTGCCATGACCTCCAGTATACATGGTACAGGTAGATGCGAGTAGGGGCCCACACCCTGCCATGACCTCCAGTATACATGGTACAGGTAGATGCGAGCTGTGCCCACACCCTGCCATGACCTCCAGTATACATGGTACAGGTAGATGCGAGCTGTGCCCACACTCTGCCATGACCTCCAGTATACATGGTACAGGTAGATGCGAGCTGTGCCCACACCCTGCCATGACCTCCAGTATACATGGTACAGGTAGATGGGAGCTGTGCCCACACCCTGCCATGACCTCCAGTATACATGGTACAGGTAGATGGGAGCTGTGCCCACACTCTGCCATGACCTCCAGTATACATGGTACAGGTAGATGGGAGCTGTGCCCACACCCTGCCATGACCTCCAGTATACATGGTACAGGTAGATGTGAGCTGTGCCCACACCCTGCAATGACCTCCAGCATACATGGTACAGGTGGATGCGAGTAGGGGCCCACACCCTGCCATGACCTCCAGTATACATGGTACAGGTAGATGGGAGCTGTGCCCACACCCTGCCATGACCTCCAGTATACATGGTACAGGTAGATGGGAGCTGTGCCCACACCCTGCCATGACCTCCAGTATACATGGTACAGGTAGATGCGAGCTCTGCCCACACTCTGCCATGACCTCCAGTATACATGGTACAGGTAGATGGGAGCTGTGCCCACACCCTGCCATGACCTCCAGTATACATGGTACAGGTAGATGCGAGCTGTGCCCACATCCTGCCATGACCTCCAGTATACATGGTACAGGTAGATGCGAGCTGTGCCCACACCCTGCCATGACCTCCAGTATACATGGTACAGGTAGATGTGAGCTGTGCCCACACTCTGCCATGACCTCCAGTATACATGGTACAGGTAGATGGGAGCTGTGCCCACACTCTGCCATGACCTCCAGTATACATGGTACAGGTAGATGGGAGCTGTGCCCACATCCTGCCATGACCTCCAGTATACATGGTACAGGTAGATGCGAGCTGTGCCCACACCTTGCCATGACCTCCAGTATACATGGTACAGGTTGTCTTCATACAGGGCAGATCAATGGTGTAACAGGCTGTTCACAACATCATGTTAGGCACATAACCAGACCTGTAGTTGAGTGGTTCTCTACAATACACGTCCTGCACTATTTGTTTAACTATCAAACCGCTTTAAGCGTAAAAGTCTGAAAAGGGTGGGAAGGCTCAAGCCAACTGTCAGCTTATAGTCCCCGTGAAATGTATTCAACTTTGCTTGTCTGTGCACTGAAACTTAGGATGTAGATCAATCAAGATACCATGTGTACTGCATCGAGAATTACGGCTGTTATACCTCAACACAGACATTATAGTTGTGATAAATCCTACATGTACTTATCATGGTGGATATACCCTTGTTTGCCTGTATGTGATTGGTTGAATTACATCATGTGACATCCTCCTACTTTCTCCACAACATACAAAAAAGAGAGCATTTGGTCATTTGCTAATGCCAGAGTCACTAAGGGCAGGTAACTCTTTGCAAACTAATATTGTACGATTATGATATACAATAGTTTGCCATAATAAATGCCCTATAAAAGGAGTTGAGGACAAACTTGGTTCAAACGCTGATGAACGTTTTTTTTATATAATTGTTTCTTAGAAATTACATACCCCTTCTACATTCTTTGTAAAAAATTGCAAAACACACAAGCAAATACGAACTGTCACAAAAAACATCGAGCTTAATGTGGGAGGAAAGCCTGAAGTGATGTAGGTCTCAGACGTTTACCACTCCGGTGAAACCCACGAGCACGGGTATGGTGCTGACAAACCTACAAACATAATTGGGGCGAACCTGGATTCGAACCTAGAGCCTGCCCAAGGGACGCAACTCTGCACAGCGAATCACAGCACCTTAAATGACTGGGCCACCGATGCCACCTTCAGGCTTAGTACAGCATGGTACAGGGCACTTACAGATTGATGTAAAATTTGGTCAGGGGTCATTTATTGGACATGCTGGGGCATTGTGCTAAATACTGCAAATATGGTACATGCAGTATCAGTGCAATAAAAGGCTCATCAAAAGAGAACGGATACAGTTTAGAAATCAAAACCAAATCAGGAGAATACTCACCAGAACACTATGATGTAAAGTAGTGAGTGAGTGAGTGAGTATGATTTTACACTGATTTTAGCAATATTCCAGCAATATCACGGCGGGGGACAACAGAAAGGGGCTTCACACATTGTACCCATGTCGGGAATCGAACCCGGGTCTTCGGCGTGATGAGCGAACACTTTAACCACTAGGCTACCCGACCGCCCCCTGATGTAAAGTAAGACTGGGAAGTTGGACACTTATAGTCTCATTCGCTCCACACACAACCTTAACATTATTGCACTTGTATAGTGAGTGTGTGCAATGCCCGCAGGTGTGTGTGACTGGCTGCTGGAACAGGTCAGCACACATGTCAGTTTTATAGAGCTATTCAAACACAGAAACTCTGTGCCCTTTGTATTATGCAAAGGGCAACTGGCCAATACAAGCATGATGGCAGATCTTGCAATTATCTTGCCAATAGTCCGCGACAGCCATCAGCTGAAACAACAGGCTGCCATTCAATGTCAAGCAGGCAAGACCTGGAAACTTTCACTTACCAACATTTTGTGTTCCAGGAAATATTTCACAGACTCTATCACCAATATCTGCATCTATTTCAGCGGTATTTAATGTTTCTGGAATCTATTGGTATCTTTGCTCCATCTATTGATTTATCTGTTATGGAGATGTGCCATTGCCTCGAAGTATTCTAACCACTGAACATAGTCACCAACCCGACTCACTTCTAAAATATGGCAATTAGCCTGAAAATAAACCGCCAGCATGACAGGTTTTGTTTGTTTGTTTTTTAACATGCACTCAGCAATATTCCAGCCACATGACAGCGGTCTGTAAAGGAATCGAGTCTGGACCAGACAATCCAGTGATTGACATCATGAGCATCGATCCACGCAATTGGGATCGATGACATGCATCAACCAAGTCAGTGAGCCTGACCACCCGATCCCATTAGTCACCTCTTACGACAAGCATAGTCGCCTTTTACGGCAAACATGGGTTGCTGAAGACCTATTCTACCCCGGATCTTCACGGGTCAGCATGACAGGTAAACATGGTAAAGGGATGCTGCTTATAAAAAACTGTAGTCAATCAAGGTCCATACATATTTGGAACTGGGGCTGCTCAAGATACGATACGTATCACGATACCTTGCTTACAATCCGATACACATCACGATACCTTGCTTACAATCCGATACATATCAAGATTCTTGCATGTGCTCTTATCTGTGGTACATCTGTGGATGGCCAAATACCTGGCACACTGACGATGTACAGTTTGTGATACGTATCGCGATACAGCCTTGTGAATCGCAAAATATTGTGATACACTTTACACCTCCAATACCCATCCCTATCAATGACATGTTCCACAAACCCTTGCTACATATTACCTCTAGGATTCCATCTCACAGGTGTATGAACCCTCTTTGGGCTGACAGTGCAGTACGAGTAATGAACTCTTATCCCGGTACCTATTCCATCTATTATTAGTATCATCAATGATGATGAACAGAGCCATGCATGTGTGGCATGTTCTGTGTGTAATGACAGTTCAGATCGATGGTCACACTCCCCTACACGCAGCCTGTTGCTCATACACATGGCCGTGCAATGTTCCCAACTGAAGTAACAGACAATGGTAATTGTTTGGCATACATAATCACAAATCTAGGACCGGTCATGCCGGGGGCAAGACCTTCATAAATAATGGCCTATAGTTACATGGTAAGGGACATTTTGAGGCAGGGGCAGGGGCGGGGGAGGGGGAAGGGATGGGAAAATAGGGAGGGTGAGTAGGAAGGGGAAGGGGGAAAGCCTTGAACTGTTGTTCCAGTCTGTATATTTCTCCAGTCAGTGCTTCAGACATTCAATTCTTCATTGAAAAGAGGAAGTGGACAAGTTTGGGGATTCTCAACTGTGTTGACCATCAGATGGCTTGTTTTCATACATTAATTAGGAATTGACGTTCACTCAATATTGCGTATAGATCTAGATCCTTTGAGGTACAAAATAGTGATATAAAAATTTATATAAGAATTGACTTCATAGAGTGAGGGACAAACTGTGTGAAGGTTCATACTCCAATAAACTCACACAAAATGAAAGTCAGTTCTTTTAATGTTTTGTATCACTATTTTGTACCTCAAAGGATCTAGATCTATACACAATATTAAGTACGTGTGACTTCATGTTTACATTGACAGCCATACAACAACCAGCTGTATCATGGAAAAAATAGTTCCTCAAAATGAGAGGTGACATGAATGTGTATGCTCAATATGCTCTATAGGAACAACTTTTGAAGTTTCTGTACAACACATGTACTCAAATAATATGCTCATTAGATGAGAAATGTCTACCTCAGTAAGTCAGTCAGTCAGTCAGTCACAATGACAGCCATCATGATACATTAACAACAAGTAACAAGACGTCAAAATGACCGACACGATAAACATTTAAGATTAAAGTGTCTAAATGATCAGAAACAACACTTCTGTATGTATTCATGCAAGGGAATTCCCAGGAATGTGGAAGTAGTCCGTCAGTGTTTACGTCATTTCAAGGACATGGTCTCGTGAAAAACGTATGAACGTCAAATTGTGTCTTTCATACATCGACCTCTCGTCAAACATGTCAAATGGAAAATCTGTATATCGTGTAAACATCAAACTAAAAAATAATTTATTATTGGACTTTTCCAAACAATTCATCTGTATATCTATTTACTAACACACTGTGTGTAACTGAGAAGGTATATCATGTTTATCATAATTTTTCAATCAATCAATCCTATTCCAACGAGGACAGGGTTTGCATGAACCTGATCAAGTGAGAATGTTGGGCAGGGCATCAGAAATGTATGGCAGGGTACTCCTATTCACTTGCATCCTGTGGATTGAGTCCAGGAGTGTTACATCCTCACATCTGTTATGTTTATCAATGACCCCCGGAAGGCACTGTGATCACTGCATCCACAAAGGATTGTGCTGACCGAGCACATTACCATTAGCCGAGCTAGAAGTTACAGGTATGATGCCACGGGGCACCACCACAAAATGTGCTGATCTGGCACATTTCCCTTAGTCCAGCAAGAAAATGATAGTGCTCTGGGGTACATTACAACAATGTGCTGACCTAGAACATTCCCCTTAGTCTTGCACATGATAGTGCTCTGGGGTACATTACAACAATGTGCTGACCTAAAACATTCCCCTTAGTCTTGCACATGATAGTGCTCTGGGGTACATTACAACAATGTGCTGGCCTAGAACATTCCCCCTAGTCTTGCACATGATAGTGCTCTGGGGTATACTACAACAATGTGCTGACCTGGCAGATTACCTTGGCCTGGCTATAATACACTAGGTGCTCAAGGGAACCATCACCAGCCACTATGTCAGTATGTGCTGACCTGGCAGATTACCTTAGCCTAGCTATAATACACTAGGTGCTCAAGGGAACCATCACCAGCCACTATGTCAGTATGTGCTGACCTGGCAGATTACCTTGGCCTAGCTATAATACACTAGGTGCTCAAGGGAACCATCACCAGCCACTATGTCAGTATGTGCTGACCTGGCAGATTACCTTAGCCTAGCTATAATACACTAGGTGCTCAAGGGAACCATCACCAGCCACTATGTCAGTATGTGCTGACCTGGCAGATTACCTTGGCCTAGCTATAATACACTAGGTGCTCAAGGGAACCATCACCAGCCACTATGTCAGTATGTGCTGACCTGGCAGATTACCTTAGCCTAGCTATAATACACTAGGTGCTCAAGGGAACCATCACCAGCCACTATGTCAGTATGTGCTGACCTGGCAGATTACCTTGGCCTAGCTATAATACACTAGGTGCTCAAGGGAACCATCACCAGCCACTATGTCAGTATGTGTTGACCTGGCAGATTACCTTAGCCTAGCTATAATACACTAGGTGCTCAAGGGAACCATCACCAGCCACTATGTCAGTATGTGCTGACCTGGCAGATTACCTTAGCCTAGCTATAATACACTAGGTGCTCAAGGGAACCATCACCAGCCACTATGTCAGTATGTGCTGACCTGGCAGATTACCTTGGCCTAGCTATAATACACTAGGTGCTCAAGGGAACCATCACCAGCCACTATGTCAGTATGTGCTGACCTGGCAGATTACCTTGGCCTAGCTATAATACACTAGGTGCTCAAGGGAACCATCACCAGCCACTATGGCAGTATGTGCTGACCTGGCAGATTACCTTGGCCTAGCTATAACACACTAGGTGCTCAAGGGAACCATCACCAGCCACTATGTCAGTATGTGCTGACCTGGCAGATTACCTTGGCCTAGCTATAATACACTAGGTGCTCAAGGGAACCATCACCAGCCACTATGTCAGTATGTGTTGACCTGGCAGATTACCTTAGCCTAGCTATAATACACTAGGTGCTCAAGGGAACCATCACCAGCCACTATGTCAGTATGTGCTGACCTGGCAGATTACCTTGGCCTAGCGACACCAGACAAACAGTGCTCGGGGCCATCACCACCACAATTAGCTGACCTGGCAGATTACCTTGGCCTAGCGACACCAGGCAGACAGTGCTCGGGGCCATCACCACCACCATTAGCTGACCTGGCAGATTACCTTGGCCTAGCGACACCAGACAAACAGTGCTTGGGGCCATCACCACCACAATTAGCTGACCTGGCAGATAACTCAGTCTGTGACACCAGGCAGACAGTGCTCGGGGCCATCACCACCACAATTAGCTGACCTGGCAGATTACCTTGGCCTAGCGACACCAGACAAACAGTGCTCGGGGCCATCACCACCACAATTAGCTGACCTGGCAGATTACCTTGGCCTAGCGACACCAGGCAAACAGTGCTCGGGGCAATCACCACCACAATTAGCTGACCTGGCAGATTACCTTGGCCTAGCGACACCAGGCAAACAGTGCTCGGGGCCATCACCACCACAATTAGCTGACCTGGCAGATTACCTTGGCCTAGCGACACCAGGCAGACAGTGCTCGGGGCCATCACCACCACAATTAGCTGACCTGGCAGATTACCTTGGCCTAGCGACACCAGACAAACAGTGCTCGGGGCCATCACCACCACAATTAGCTGACCTGGCAGATTACCTTGGCCTAGCAACACCAGGCAAACAGTGCTCGGGGCCATCACCACCACAATTAGCTGACCTGGCAGATTACCTTGGCCTAGCGACACCAGGCAAACAGTGCTCGGGGCCATCACCACCACAATTAGCTGACCTGGCAGATTACCTTGGCCTAGCGACACCAGACAGACAGTGCTCGGGGCCATCACCACCACAATTAGCTGACCTGGCAGATTACCTTGGCCTAGCGACACCAGGCAGACAGTGCTCGGGGCCATCACCACCACAATTAGCTGACCTGGCAGATTGCCTTGGCCTAGCGACACCAGGCAAACAGTGCTCGGGGCCATCACCACCACAATTAGCTGACCTGGCAGATTACCTTGGCCTAGCGACACCAGGCAAACAGTGCTCGGGGCCATCACCACCACAATTAGCTGACCTGGCAGATTACCTTGGCCTAGCGACACCAGACAAACAGTGCTCGGGGCCATCACCACCACAATTAGCTGACCTGGCAGATTACCTTGGCCTAGCGACACCAGGCAAACAGTGCTCGGGGCCATCACCACCACAATTAGCTGACCTGGCAGATTACCTTGGCCTAGCGACACCAGACAAACAGTGCTCGGGGCCATCACCACCACAATTAGCTGACCTGGCAGATTACCTTGGCCTAGCGACACCAGGCAAACAGTGCTCGGGGCCATCACCACCACAATTAGCTGACCTGGCAGATTACCTTGGCCTAGCGACACCAGGCAGACAGTGCTCGGGGCCATCACCACCACAATTAGCTGACCTGGCAGATTACCTTGGCCTAGCGACACCAGACAAACAGTGCTCGGGGCCATCACCACCACAATTAGCTGACCTGGCAGATTACCTTGGCCTAGCGACACCGGGCAAACAGTGCTCGGGGCCATCACCACCACAATTAGCTGACCTGGCAGATTACCTTGGCCTAGCGACACCGGGCAAACAGTGCTCGGGGCCATCACCACCACAATTAGCTGACCTGGCAGATTACCTTGGCCTAGCGACACCAGGCAAACAGTGCTCGGGGCCATCACCACCACAATTAGCTGACCTGGCAGATTACCTTGGCCTAGCGACACCAGGCAAACAGTGCTCGGGGCCATCACCACCACAATTAGCTGACCTGGCAGATTACCTTGGCCTAGCGACACCAGGCAAACAGTGCTCGGGGCCATCACCACCACAATTAGCTGACCTGGCAGATTACCTTGGCCTAGCGACACCAGGCAAACAGTGCTCGGGGCCATCACCACCACAATTAGCTGACCTGGCAGATTACCTTGGCCTAGCAACACCAGACAAACAGTGCTCGGGGCCATCACCACCACAATTAGCTGACCTGGCAGATAACTCAGTCTCTGACAGATCCTGTGAAAAGGGGAACTGCAGCTCATGAAGATAAATTGCAAATATGTGTCTCTTTTTCCATGTGATCAATATGCTCCGGCAGCTTATTCAAAGCTATTCTGATGAAATGTTAACAAATCAATAGTGCCGAGAGAAAAAGGAGACATGCACAATAAACAATTAGTATTACCAGGATTACTGTAGTCATGCTTGAAATAGATCTACAAACAGTATAACCTAAATCAGGTAACACAATTACAGTTTTTTTAATTTCAAAATGTCATTCAATATAATTTGACTTGTGTCTGACAATATTGCAAGCTTTTTTAAGGTTCAGTTCATTCTTATCCAACATTTATAATAAATTTAACAAACACATGATAACTGACAAACTATTTTTTAGAATAACATACTATAGCACATGCATACAAGACTAGTTTCTTTGGCGTTAGGGGATTCTCATGTTAATACTAACTACCACTATAACTTTAACAATGAAACCTGTGGTTGGGCATCAACCTTAACCATGTTAACCAGATACAAATGACATGCCCAAGCATTGGGAGCAACTACCCGCATACAGTGCTGCATGTACAGTGAGTAAGCATCACCGGAATGAGAAGCTGCCTGACTGAGCGTCAGTCATTACTGACCCCAGCATGGGGTACATTCCAGTATATGACCTACTCTTCTGAGCATCAGAAACAGTATTTGGCAGCATGCCATTAACACATAAATATGTACACCAATGAATGATGGGGGAAAATATCCCCAGAAACATTATGGATATTTCACTGCCTATGGATATTTAACTGCCATTTAACACTGGATATTAAAACATGTACAACAATGAATGGTGCTTTAAAAAATAACCCCGGACACTTTCTGGATCTGTTTTAAGTACTTCTATGAATCATCATGAGAATCCCTGTCACTACTGACAGTTGCAGCATGTACAAGGTGAGGTGAAATGGGGTTTAACCTTGCGTCCAAGATTATTGCACTTATATAGCGATGTGCATGTACGTGTGTGTGTGATTGTGTGGCTGCTTGTACTAGTCCGGACTGATGCTGATTTATAGTGCTAGCTCACTGAGATACTATGCCGTAGTTTAACATGAATACCCCACTCAGACACAGTATACTGACTCCGAGCCGACCAGTCCTTGTTTTAGCCCCTTAATGCCGAGCGCCAGACAGGGTAACAACAAGTACCATCTTTTAACGTCTTTTGGTTTGATGCGGTCGGGGATCGAACCCTGGACCTTCCGCTCTCCGGGCGGACGCTCTACCACTAGACGACGGAGGTGGTTTTGCAGCATGTACAGACTGATTGGCGAAGACAATGAGTTGTACAAACAACAACGATGGGGTATCAGACAAATTCCCCCGGACTTTAACGGAATTAAACTTCTATAGCACAACACGACACTGTAACTGTATGGGCTGAGACTGTCAACATGGACAACAGGTGGTGTTGAGGGAGGAGGTGGGATTTTCTTTGCTGAACAAAGCATACGCCATGGCAAATGACAACATTGCTATTGCGCGTGAGCGGAAACACCGAATGTAAACACATGTAGCTAAAACGAGGCTTGCTTCTCAAACGGAAGTACTGGATGTAAACACACGTTATTGAGTATAAGTTTTCTAAAGGAAAACATCACGTACAGAACACAACTGAGTTGAACATAAATAAAGCGTTGCATACCGGTACTACATGTACTATGTTATACGGGTTTCATACATACAAGCTGTGTTGCTCATGTGACGCAGTACTAGTGCTGGAGTTGTGATTACCTGGGACCCACGACGATCGTAGGAACTACAGTAATATGGATGCGATCAAGCAGTTTCTGTTATTATAAACCCCGTCGATTTCACTGATAATAAAAACTATTCACCGATTTTATTCTGAACATGAACATCTTGAATAATGAGTGAGACAGTATGGTTTTATGCAGTTTTTAGCAATATTCCAGCAATATCACGATAGGGGACACCAGAAAAGGGCTTCACACATTGTACCCGTGTCAGGAATCGAACCCGTGTCCTCGGCGTGACAAGTGAACGCTTTAACCACTAGGCTACCTCACCGACCCACATCACGAATAGAATTCACCACCTTCATCATGTTCGTTAATTGCAACCTTGTCTCGTCGACTGCCTCCGTGGTAGAGTGTCCACCCGGAGAGTGGGGTTAAAGGTCGGGGGTTGAATCCCTGGCTGCGTCATACCGAAAAACATTAAAAGATTGTACTTGCCGTTTCCCTGTCTGGCCCTTGGCATTAAGGGGCTAATGGACTGGTCGGCTCAGAGTCAGTATGCTGAGTGTGAGAGGGGTATTTATGTTACACTGCGGCATGGTATCTCAGTGGGCTAGCACTATAAATCGACATCCGTCCGGACTAAAACACACACGTCGCTATATAAGTGCAATAATCTTGGATGCGACATTAAACCCAATTTCACCATACCTTGTCTTATCAACAAGCCAACATGTCTAAGAACATGAACGAGCATGGATCATCTACATGATCCAAGAATCATGATATTTTCTAAAATAAAAAATTATATATTTAAAAAAACTGTGTTCAGTGGTGATAAGTTTTCTATGTTTGCAAGTTAGTGTCCTTGCAACATGCGTGTAAATTGAGAACAATGTAACTATATTGGGCGTATGAAAGGACAGTTACCTTCCAAAAGTTACCTACCCTGTCAAAAATCATCCGGCCCTAGTGTGACTGATGATTTTTGTCCGACAGAATCACAGGCAAAGAGTATTTTAGAAAATTAGAAATTATTGCGTTAATTATCATGATTAAGCAGGAATTGTGTGTCAAGTCAAGTCTCGTATCTCTGTGACATTTCCCAGCTTGAATATGAATTGATTTCTATATTTTCTAGGCTGAAATCAAACGAATACCATCAGTTTTGTGCAGCCAGTGTGATCTCACATGACCTTTTAGAGTATGTGGTGCAATTGGCTATATTGTACTCTTACCAACCAATCAGAGAGTGTGCCCTTAGGGGTGATTGAAATCCGAACATCTCAGACCATATCAGCAACGGCCCTAATCACAACATCAACTGGGAAAATGTCCAAATCCTCGCCAACAACCTCCATGACTTCACTAAAAGAAAACTAACAGAAGCAGTCTACCTTCACACCAAAAGCTATCAATCACTAGAGATCAAGGCTATTTCATCCCATCTGCCTACTATGAACTCATTGAGCAATAATCACCCCACCTATGTACACCTTAATCCTGTTTTATGGGCTTCCTGTGTTATTGGTTTCCTTGTCATGTTTTCTCTGTCCATCCTGTTGTTCCAGTATTATCCTTCTGTTGTCATTACCTAGCCTACTCATGGTAATCTCTCTCATGTATGCAATTGTTGTGACTGTTAATCCCCCACTACTGGATATATTCTGTACCATTTTCATTATTCAGCCTTGCTTGACAACAGTATAAGAATCTATACCGAAACATTGCATTAACGGTAAATAAAGAAGTTGTTATAATAAATTATCTCTACTTTGCGAAAAAAGAAGTAAACAATACACTGCTGTCAGTTGGATTGGTCTAAATTTTAAGGGTATCTGTGGGGAAATGAACAATATTATTTTCCTCCCTTCCACCAAGAGTTCAAAAGTTCAATGGCAGAAAAAGGTTTTAGAGATGTGTTTGTGTGTGTGCAGTCAATTCAGTTTCAATGTGTCTGTTTTGTCTAATAATAATAAGTCAAATTGCACCCAAAGTAAATTCTCATGGCACAATATTATTACTTTTCCAGTCAGTGGATCAGAGTGCACTTGACTTTCATTCTCATTCGCAGGATAAATCGGCACATCAGCAAAATATCACTGATTTCTCATTCGGCGAAAACAGCACCTCTATTTTTAACAACGATAAGAACAATTTATGTTGAAGTATGAAGTACGCTTTATGACAGGGTATGAAACTCCCAAAAATTTCAGCCAGACCACAGGACTGGCTAGCTGAAAAACTTGCCAGCCCTGACCAAAACCTGCCTGCCCACTATAATCATGTTTCTCAGGATAAGCTAACGGGGTTTCTTTTTGGTTACATTTTATCCTTCATCTTTACATGTGAATTAATGCTTATCATCGGGAAATATTTTGAATATTTTCACATATGAAATATAACCCGACCGTCGGGCAGGGGGATTTGAAAATCTGGCAGCCCGAGTTGAAATCAACCCGTCTCGGACGGTCGGGCAGGCAGGTATTACGAACACTGTTTATGATGTTATGTTGGATATGATTTATTTACATTGTCACTGTCTTCCAGTTATTCACAGTTATTCAGCCGGTCCTGACAGCAATATTGAACACAGAACAATAATAATTTGTTAGTTCCCAACTAGTTGTCTTAACATTTCACAATTATTGGTGTTTTTAAGTGACAATGTGAATTTAATTTCATTTATTTCAGTACCAAGATAAAAAAAACCCTAAGGTGCAGTTTTCGCTTTTGGCAAGGTGACGTTTTCGCCAATCGGTGCCCAGTCACATTTTCCTGAGGTGCCGTTTTACCCAACAACCCCTGGGGAGTACACAATCTAAGCTGCCTACGAGGTTAACAGTCACATACCTTCTCATCCTACTAGGTACCCATTCACTGCTGGGTTAGGATAGGCGCTAGGCATGTTTCCAACAAAGTAACTTGCCTAAGGACACCACATGTAATATGTGCTATAGTGTGGGGCAGCACCAAAGCTCTAGAAGCTGGTCATGGTCAAGCTGGCACACAATGCCGCCCATCCATACACTCACTGTGAGCATTATTGCTCAACTTCCCCTGAGTTGTGACCTTCATGCTTGCACAGGTCCACATACCTCATCTAGAATTTAGCATGTTTAGGACCCAATTTAGTTTGTTTTGTTTTACTGCCCACACGATTTTCTCACATTTTTGCCCCCCCCCCCCCCCCCAATATAAACTGCAAAGAGAAGATTTACAATGCAATGGAGATTGACACAAAAGTGGAAGGTATATATATAAGGTAATATTGCTAAGAAAGGTAGTATACAACTAAAGTCACAACAGACGATGAATGACGACCATTTTCTTGCTTCAACGCGAGAGCCTTGTAGTGTAGAGAAAAATGATACCTACCTTAATAAATTCCGGGCGTTGTCACTGTCGTTAGAATCCCTTAGACAATTCGCACTGCGCAAATGCCTGTACTGGTAGGCTACGTGATCGTTAGTGAAATACATATGTTGAAATCATGCAAGTCCCATAATAACAGCCATACATTGTAGTATTTCGCAATACTCGATTAAGCCCGTTGTTTGGAAAAGTACCGCAGCTTCCCCTTGTCAATTGCACAAGAGTTTGTCTATAATGCTAATTATTTCAGAAAGGAAACTCGATAAATTAACATGCCTTTATATCAAGTGCTCACCTTGAAACCGAGCTGAAACAGACAACAGCGTGACACGGATAATAGCTCCGTTCTACAGATACCTGCTAGATCCTCGAACGTCTTACACTGTTTACGCTCGGCGAACCACTCAAGAGCCGCTTCCGGGGAAAGGTCATATTATTTCCCTAACGACGAACAACAACTCGATGAAAGCGCAACATCCGGTTGTTTTCTAGTTGAACACAGTGATTCGTCAGTTACATGGGCCAATTATTTATTTTTCTCTGTTTACAAATATGTAACGATAAATGTACATTAAATTATTAATAGTTTTTAGATCTATATCTATATGAAAGGACAAACCGACCACAACGAGAATGGTTTTGAACCACACACATTTACATAAACAAACAATTATTCGTTCATAAGATTTTTCTCGTTTACAATAAGTGCCGCGGGTTAAACTTTATAAAAACATTTATTTGGTAAATTATGAAAAAAAATATTCTGAATATCTTTTTGTTTTTTAAAGATATGTTAGTTGACGGATGATGATACATTTTCCATGGACCGATGCTCATGATATCAATCACTGGACTGTCTGGTCCAGACTTAATTATGTACAGACCGCCGTCATATAGCTGGAATATTGCTGAGTGCGGCATAAAACAACAAACCAACCATGACTAATTTTAAAGAGTTAAAAGAGTTTAACTCATTTTCTATTTTCTTGGACTTTGCTCGGCATTTTGTTTGTTGCCGGGAACGAAATTTTGCAGCTAAATACATTAATTTGAAATTTAGAAATCGGCACCCCAAAAACTATAAAACACAAGAATCATATTGGTGTTAAAAACCCTATGGTATATGAACAATATTGAACATATACACCTCATGACAAAACACAATAAGTAAAACTATGTTTCTTAAAGTTTGCCTCGCCGCGGTCCAAATACCTTGATCGCATTGTTCACAAAGTTTCCAGATGTGATATTTTGTAGCCATTTGCCAGATCCCATCCACTATTGCAGGTACACGTTTACAGTTGTTATGGACAATGTTTGTGGTTAGACAGGGATGGGCGATGTACCGTTTGTAGTATGCGTGCAGCGGACTTGTATGTATAAGCGCTCATATCAAACTTAACCCTGCACGTATGTGTCTCATCAAAGTGCAGGTGTCACTCGGCTGACGTCCCGTGAAGATCCGGGATAGAATATGTCTTCAGCAACCCATGCTTGCCGTAAAAGGTGACTGTGCTTGTCGTAAAAGGCGACTAACGGGATCCGGTGGTCAGACTCGCTGACTTGGTTGATGCATGGTTGATTGCGTGGATCGATGTTTATGATATCAATCACTGGATGGTCTGGTCCAGACTCGATTATTTACAGACCGCCGTCATATAGCTGGAATATTGTTGAGTGCGGCGTTAAACAACAAACAAACAACACGCTCGGCTGACATCGATCCAGACCCAGAATCCTCACACGAGACCAGCCTTCAACACACGCGCTACTCATTCTGACACGACCTTGCAGTGTCGGCGGACAATAAACGGGAGAGTTATATAAGGAACAGTCTACATTAAAAATGTCTGTGCGTTTGTAATGTTTATTATTTGCACGCTGAGCATACTGTCACCATACTGGGGGGTTAGATGAGTCCATGTGTGTTAGACTATGACAGAGGAAATATGTGTATGTAAAACGATCCACGGATGCTTTTAATGACAGCGCTTGGAATTAGTGTCCTATGTTCTTTTATTAGCTTGTTTTGACTGCAGATTTCTATATCCAATCTAGAAACATCGTTGGATTGGAAACATCCGAATAAGTTCATTGTATTGAGTTTTAAATCTCCCAGTCAGGCATTATGAACCAAATAGGACATGCATTTTGTTATTTAGAATCAATATATGGTGAGAAAAGAGCAAGGTCAAAGCGACTATATACACCATGCATCACACATACGCTATATTTGTCAATTTCTTCGGACCACTCCCGATCTTGCGTGTTGTATTTCCTATATCGCACTACCAACACGCTCTGCAAATGGTGCGACCAAGCAATGACCGTCACATGTTATACCTTTTACCTTGTGTGAAATATACTCACCGTCTTATCGATAACGATATATAGACTGAACTATTTAATATGTCCCGAGTCCGCCCGGAGAGCGGAAGGTCCCCGGCCGCGTCATACCAAAAGACGTTAAAAGATGGTATTTGTTGTTACCCTGTCTGGCGCTCGGCATTAAGGGGCTAAAACAAGGACTGGTCGGCTCGGAGTCAGTATACTACGTCTGCATGAGTGGGGTATTCATGTTAAACTGCGGCATGGTATCTCAGTGAGCTAGCACTATAAATCGGCATCAGTCTGGACTAGTACAAGCAGCCACACAAACACACACACGTACATGCACCTCACCTAATATGACCAGAACTTAGTAACGCTCAATCATCACACACGCCAGCAGCCAGTATACCCCATCTGGAAGTCTCCTCTGATACGACAAGCAAACAGGTTGCTGGGACGTTTGTAACATAGACTCCCGTCGAGGATTAAATCGTCATGCGGAAGAGCCGATGTGATGCGACACGGAAATACAAGTCATGACTCCAGATGGGCAATATCTGATGTCTCCCGCGTTGATATTGCCGTTATGTAGCTGAAATATTTCCCCATGTTAATACAACCATTTCTCTCACTTGCTGTTTTTACCCAAAACAAACCTCTAAATCTCTTCAGTCAACGCCGGAATGATATGTTTCACAGTTGATATCCTTCCTTTGACGTTATGCATACGTCAATGTGTCGACAGTTTTACACGTTCCGCGGCGTTTGTCGTCAAAAATGAGAGTGCCCCAATGTATATTCTGCCCACTGCTCTTAACATGAAATACAATCACAATTTCAAATGTAGACCATATACTTCTACCGGGCATATGTGTGGCTATATGAAAACAAAATGTGTAAACACGCGCATTTAACCCTGATTCAAGGTGATTTCAAGAAGTGAGTGTGTCAACTCACGGACCCATACTGGAGAAAGTGGAATATCAGTGTTATTTTACGACGCTTCAGTGAATTTACTCATCGTTTCGTGACTTGTGAATTTCAAAACCACGAAGACAGTCATCGATATCAACGGCCTAAATATGTTTGTTCGATAATCATCACCGCGCTGAGCATTATTTCAGCTATATTACGCCGGCCTGAAAATAAAATCGATCGGTGAGGGAGGATACATGAAGCTAAAGCATGGAACAAATACTTGCAGTATATTGAACAAATGCGCTGTGTGAAAGTTCCTATTTGACATTTCTGTTAACATTTTGAAATCAATAAATTCATTAAAACATTTTTGTTTTATATATCTGTTACCATGGTAAAACAGTTCTCCTTTTCTGTGAAGTGTTCAGGATACTTCGCTCTGTATTCTATCCGTTTGTCATATTTACATATTTCACAATTGCCTTTATAATAAAGTATCGGGATTTGTTTTATGCTTTCCTTTTTCATCACATTCTTTTGTTTCTCTTCTAAATTATGTTTATTTGTATTGCGAAAATATGTCTTAGTTTGCCTGTTTTTCATGTTGCACATTAACAATATACAGGAACATCGCTCATAAACACACCCAAACATTTAGTCGAGAGAGAGAGAGAGAGAGAGAGAGAGAGAGAGAGAGAGAGAGAGAGAGAGAGAGAGAGAGAGATTTTGTTGTTTAACACCGCAGCTATATAATAGGGCGGCCTGTAAATAATCAGTTTCTTTCTATGGTGCTACATTTAGTCTTATAAAGAATTCTTAGTAAATTTGAAAATCCATTTTTGATCAGAATTTTAATTATGGGATTTGTGTAATGTTATTACTGCTTATAGCTCTCTTGAAAAAAAGGGAAAACTGACTTTTATACGACACTGCTAGAATTCTTGTAAAGTTGGTTGTTATTCTCCTGGTAGCATTTCAGCGTTTGTCCTCTTGTAAAGTTGGTAAACTGTCTTTTAAACCTATGTTAGCACTCTTGTAAAGTTGGTCAACTCTTTTTAGCACCATGAAACAGCCCCAATTTCAGGAATCAAAATTCACCAATACAATTGACAATTCTAAAATAAAAACATCCACAGAAGTTGTTATTTTGATAATCAGGTTTAATACCATTGTAAAAATGACCATATACAGATTGGGTGAATGTAGGGTTGTCACAGACTTGTTAAACAATGGCCGACCTTGTGGTCGTAAAGGTCAACAGCAAACATGACATCTCCAGATCAACAAGAAACAAGAACAGGTGGACCCAAGGCCATCCTACAGAAGAGGCGGACTAGGAATGGGTACAATTGCTCAATTCTTAACTTTACTGTTCATCAATAACGTAAGCTAGTGCATAAGCATGCCCTGTACAATTCCCAGTGTTCTTAAAAGTCACCATTTTGTTCATACAATATTAACCTGTTTACGATGACTGTTTTTAGGACAATAGTTTACCACTGTTTGGAAACAATATCTGGCTTTAAAAGTAACATCATTAAAGGTTGTCATCAAGAGATACTCAAAGGCTGGAAGATCTAAAGTAACACATGACCTGAATATATTACAATGGAATTCACTTTGAGTACTTGACATCGTGTTATATAAGTATATCCTACCAGATTACAGCAGGACAATGCAAGCAGAGGCAGAGCTTGGAATTAACAATCAATGGCCACCTTTAAAGTATTGCCTCAAAATTACCAAATTGAAACAAACACAATTGGAACCTCAACGTGAGTCTCAGATTGTTTATACCTGTTGCTAGGCAACCTGGGTGCAGGTGGGTTACTGAGCAGGAACACAGTTGATACAGAGGTGTAGAGACGACCCTGGATGTATTTTGTGACAAGTCAGTAGATAACAAGTGCGTGTTGGTATAGATAACTGTACATGTCAGTGGACAACACAGGCATCTGTTGGTAGATATCACCTGTGTATGCTGCTTAGGTCTATGGATGGACCAGCACTGGTTGGGCTAACTACACATAAGTAGAAGAAAAACCTTGACATTCATTTCATCAATTGTACCCTTTCCCAGAATTGCATTTTGTCCTTCTAGAACATTCAAACATCAGTGCTGTGGATATTGATTAATGTTTGTTCATCAATTAACAGAAGCATTAGTGGATTCAAACTTGGTCTGGGAAGTGACAGAAACTTTAGTGCAAGATATTTTCAGATAGCCTTATATTCTTGCATGCATGTGTTTAGTGTGTAATGACTTGGCTGAGACATCCGGGAACACGAGACAGGCAATGAGGATAGTGAGTGAGTGAGTTGGGTTTAATGCCAGTTTAAACAGTGTTTTTTTTGTATATCACAAGGTGCTAAATGTGGGAGGCCCTAAGAAGCATAGAGGCTTGCCGGCATATCATGGAAGGTTTTCCAACCAGTTTGTATTAAGTATATATTGTAGATCTCCATGTAAGTTTTTAATTAGACAGTTATGGACAGAAATTGCAGTGCAAGAGTTGAATGAGAACATGTCATCTGATTTTCACATTTCAGTAATCTCATGTTCGGAGTAATTTATTATTTTCTACATAAATCTTGATTTTATCAATCAACAATCATGACACCATCACAGAGAATAATAACCAGGTCATTGAAAAATACATTTCAACGTAACAAACAAATATATCACACTGTGCCAAAACATAAGGCTTTGCAAATGTAAATAAACTATAACTCAAGTAAACATACAAGGTAAGAGACTAGACAGATGACACAGGATATGACTGGTGTCTGTCTAGGTGAGGGTGACCTACCAGGGATGCACGACCAAGGATTCTTCCAGGTGGACACAACTCGGTTTGTTTCACGGGTTCAGAGTTCAGTTGTGCTGTTTGTTGTGTAACACCCCACTCAGCAATATTTCAGCTGCCGGTATATGATGCGGGTCTGTGAATAAGCAAGTCTGGACCAGACAATCCAGTGAATGGTATTATGAGCATCGATTTGCGCAATTGGGATATATTGAATGCATCAACCAAGTCAGTGAGCCTGACCAACCGATTGGTCACCTCTTGCAACAAGCATGGGTTGACCAAGACCAATTCTAACCACGATCTTCACTGGAGCGAGTGTGCTGTGTATTATGACTTATTGTATTGAAACGTAAATCTACTACTACTACCACTGTATATTTTGGGTTGTTTTCTTGATTCTAGCACCTGTTGTACATCAGACGATGGCTGCTTGTTCAAGTCCTCCGCTGGGATGTTAAGGAGGGGGACGTCTTCAGTTGCAGATACACACATCTTCCCGAGGCAAGCGTGTCCACTAGCCTACACCAAAGCCTACTTTCTACCCTTGCCACAACAAGGCAACTTTTCTTGGTTCGACCCTGGCACCACGTCGCGTGGATCACGAGTTGTGCCCCTTGTAATGAAAACGCAATATCCAATCAGATCGCTGTTCTCATCTCGTATAGCTTCACAAAGATGGCGACTATCATAGGCGACAACCTCGTCGAACTGATAACAAAAACATTCACAATTTCATCCAATCGTTGGGGGGCTTAAAAGATGAGAAAGACATGTTCATGTCAACAAAGACAGGCAGCGGTAAATCATTTTCATAAGAAAGTGTACCAGTCGTGGATTTTGATTATGTGCGATAGTCCAATTAATATTTAGCAGAGGAAAGTGGGCTTGATGTGGCAAGGGTGGAAACAAGACTCTGGTGAACAGTCTAGTAGACGCTCTTGCCTCGGGATGATGAAGTACACATGACTGAATGATCTGAATTTGCAGTTACAGTGTTTAAAGGAATATAACACTGCGCATCCGTAACGAAACTTAAAGTGATAGGAAAAATGAGTATGTAAACGAGATTGGTGGGATGATATAATTTGTTCTCCTGAGTTGTCGGTTATGTACTGAGTGGAGCCTTAGGATCATTGACTCGGTACAAACTTTTAGTATTTAGGTACCAGAGATTTTGAATTGCAAGTATACTGATGGCTTAAAATAAGGGAACATATCTATAGACATTGTAGCAGCTGTAGTGAGTTGGGTTTAATGCCACTGTGCAGCTGTTTGTCAGTAGATATGTACATGTGTAAATAGTGTGAAATATCTCAGTATCTCCAACAAAAGTTGAGTGGTAGTATTTGTAGTCAAAACTGTTTATCAGTACCTAACATTAATAAATCTGGAAACCTAAAATAGACATACACCACAACATAAATATGTAAAATTGAAACATTAGAAACAGTTGTACTGACAATACAACGTCCTACTATATACACGGAGTAGCACCATGGAAATACTTCATCTGAATGGCGGAGCCTGGAGAGGGTAGGGCTCCATGGAGGGGCTCCAAGTGGGGAGGGTAGAGTTCCAAGTGGTGTGTTGTAGGGCACCAAGTGGGGAGGGTAGAGCTCCAAGTGGAGCATTGTAGGGCACCAAGTGGGGAGGGTAGAGCTCCAAGTGGAGTGTTGTAGGGCACCAAGTGGGGAGGGTAGAGCTCCAAGTGGGGAGGGTAGAGCTCCAAGTGGAGTGTTGTAGGGCTCCAAGTGGAGAGGGTAGAGCTCCAAGTGGAGTGTTGTAGGGCTCCAAGTGGGGAGGGTAGGGTTCCAAGTGGGGAGGGTAGAGCTCCAAGTGGAGTGTTGTAGGGCTCCAAGTGGGGAGGGTAGAGCTCCAAGTGGAGTGTTGTAGGGCTCCAAGTGGGGAGGGTAGAGCTCCAAGTGGAGTGGGTAGGGTTCCAAGTGGGGAGGGTAGGGCTCAGACTGGGGAGGGTAGAGCTCCAAGTGGGGAGGGTAGGGCTCAGAGTGGGGAGGGTAGAGCTCCAAGTGGAGTGGGTAGGGTTCCAAGTGGGGAGGGTAGGGCTCAGAGTGGAGAGGGTAGAGCTCCAAGTGGAGAGGGTAGGGCTCCAAGTGGGGAGGGTAGGGCTCCAAGTGGAGTGTTGTAGGGCTCCAAGTGGGGAGGGTAGGGCTCCAAGTGGGGAGGGTAGAGCTCCAAGTGGAGTGTTGTAGGGCACCAAGTGGGGAGGGTAGGGCTCCAAGTGGAGCGTTGTAGGGCACCAAGTGGGGAGGGTAGAGCTCCAAGTGGAGTGTTGTAGGGCTCCAAGTGGGGAGGGTAGGGCTCCAAGTGGAGTGTTGTAGGGCTCCAAGTGGGGAGGGTAGAGCTCCAAGTGGAGTGTTGTAGGGCTCCAAGTGGGGAGGGTAGAGCTCCAAGTGGAGTGTTGTAGGGCTCCAAGTTGGGAGGGTAGGGCTCCAAGTGGAGTGTTGTAGGGCTCCAAGTGGGGAGGGTAGGGCACCAAGTGGGGAGGGTAGAGCTCCAAGTGGAGTGTTGTAGGGCACCAAGTGGGGAGGGTAGGGCTCCAAGTGGAGTGTTGTAGGGCTCAAAGTGGGGAGGGTAGGGCTCCAAGTGGAGTGTTGTAGGGCTCCAAGTGGGGAGGGTAGGGCTCCAAGTGGAGTGTTGTAGGGCTCCAAGTGGGGAGGGTAGGGCTCCAAGTGGAGCGTTGTAGGGCACCAAGTGGGGAGGGTAGAGCTCCAAGTGGAGTGTTGTAGGGCTCAAAGTGGGGAGGGTAGAGCTCCAAGTGGAGTGTTGTAGGGCTCCAAGTGGGGAGGGTAGGGCTCCAAGTGGAGTGTTGTAGGGCTCCAAGTGGGGAGGGTAGGGCTCCAAGTGGGGAGGGTAGAGCTCCAAGTGGAGTGTTGTAGGGCACCAAGTGGGGAGGGTAGGGCTCCAAGTGGAGCGTTGTAGGGCACCAAGTGGGGAGGGTAGAGCTCCAAGTGGAGTGTTGTAGGGCACCAAGTTGGGAGGGTAGAGCTCCAAGTGGAGCATTGTAGGGCACCAAGTGGGGAGGGTAGAGCTCCAAGTGGAGTGTTGTAGGGCACCAAGTGGGGAGGGTAGAGCTCCAAGTGGAGTGTTGTAGGACTACAAGTGGGGAGGGTAGAGCTCCAAGTGGAGTGTTGTAGGACTCCAAGTGGGGAGGGTAGGGCTAGATGTGGAGTGGGTAGGGCTCCAAGTGGGGTGGCGTGGGATTGGTGCAGAGGGGGCTGTAGAATGTCTTTAGGGACTGTGTCTGTGGAGTGTCTGTAGTGTGAAGATCACTGTAGAGTGTCTGTATAGCGTCTGTAGTGTTTCTGTAGAGTGTAGATCACTGTAGAGAGTCTGTAGAGCATCTGTAGTGTTTCTGTAGAGTGTAGATCACTGTAGAGAGTCTGTAGAGCATCTGTAGTGTTTCTGTAGAGTGTAGATCACTGTAGAGAGTCTGTAGAGCGTCTGTAGAGCGTCTGTAGTGTTTCTGTAGAGTGTAGATCACTGTAGAGTGTCTGTATAGCGTCTGTAGTGTTTCTGTAGAGTGTAGAGCATCTGTAGAGAGTATTTCGTAGATCACTGTAGAGCGTCTGTAGAACGTCTGTAGTGTGTCTGTAGAGTGTACATCACTGTAGAGCGTCTGTAGTGTTTCTGTAGAGTGTAGAGCATCTGAAGAGAGTATTTCGTAGATCACTGTAGAGCGTCTGTAGAACATCTGTATTGTGTCTGTAGTGTCTGTAGTGTGTCTGCAGAGTGTAGATCCCTGTTGAGCGTGTTCTCCGTGGGCAGCACCTGCCCTCCGCCAGCCCCGCCATGCAAGAAACGGGACAAACATTACCCAGGGGTCAAATGTCACCACAACATAGTTGCCAACACTCAGGAACAACTTGGAAAACAGTGCCATTAATAACCATAAACAGATATTTCTATACATAATACTTTAAATTAAAACAGTATTTCCTAGAAAACAAAACAATTAAATAAATACTGTTTCAAAATGACTGTTAATGAAGATGCCATTCAGAAGAGGTGTCATGCTTGAAAGTGACCTCTGCACAAGGGATGAAACTCACTTTTCCAGACTGTTTGTTCATTTATCCAGACAGAGTTGTTTTCATGTAGTAAGCAGTGGTTTGTATACCTGTCTACTTGTGACTTTGTCGTAGCTGGAAGACAAAGTGACATCAGTTGGTGCTCGTACTACCAACCACTGGTTGTCTGCAACAGGCAGGATGTCACCCAACAGGCTGTCATGTTGATGTTGTAATAGTGTTGCCTATGGCCCATAACCCTTTAGACTTGGTCAGGTTCTTGAGAGTGACTTCAGCTATTAATGAGTGAATGAGTGAGGTTGATTTAACATCCCCTTAACACTATTTCATTTACATGCCTGTGAATCAGTTTCATGTGAAGGGTCTTAGTTGACAACTTTGGTGAAATCAAATGCAGGGTGCTGACAAACCAAGAATAAAACTCCAAACCACAATCATAGGATCATGTTAAGCAACTCTGCACAGTGAATTGCTTCAGCGTAATCTGATGAACCGAAGTAGATATAGTTGACATATAGTAATGCATGAGATAAAATAGCCTGTTTACCTGGACATAGGATGGTAACAGGTACATGGACATAGGATGGTAACAGGATAGTGAGGATGGTAACAGGATAGTAGCGATGGTAACAGGATAGTAACGATGATAACAGGATAGTAAGGATGGTAACAGGATGTATCAGGCATTGTTATTATCTGGAAAAACTGGAGACTACTTAGTGTGCAGAAAATGGATTTCTAAAGACATATTTATGACCAACTGGTATCATTTTACCTTTATTATTGACCACAAAATGTTTGTTTATATTTAACCAGGTGGTCCCATGGACAGGAAGTCTATGTTCAGGGCCGTCACATGTCTCTATAGAACAACTGTTGTAACAAACAATAAAAACCTACAAGAATAATAAATCGAAATGGACATGGACATGGTGGCATCTCTGATACCGTAATGTAGCCAGAAAGGCAACTGCTACGTATAGGTTTTCAGTGTTGAGTGAGTGAGGTAACCACTTCCTCACTGCCCTTGTATTGTTGAGTATAATGATAGTTTATATTGGGGCATACCATGTTAGGACCACATACACAAGTACTTTTGACAATAATCACGTATATCTGACAGGGTGATAACTCATCTTTTATGTTCATGCTTTAGTACTCATGTATGATGTGCCAAGTCAGCCATAGCTGGAAGCACACATAAAATCTTATATGCTAACAATTTAGTCCACTGACTCTTTCATTATTACTTCAAGCCAAAAACTTTATCTCTCCCAAACGTGTTTGACATGATCAACCAGTGGGAAAGACAACTTAGATATTACTTTCAAAACTGTGACATCATTAACGACTTACAGTAACCATGACAACATTTTATAAATCCAAATGGACCTGACATCTAACATCAAAGAAGAATAAGATGAAGTGAAATGTTCCCACACACATTTATAACATCTTTATGACACATCTTCAAATTTTGTAAATATCTTATTTTCCAAAATATGTAGAAAGTTTACTGGGTTGAGTATTTTAAAGTGAGTATTTCTTGTACTGTGTGATAACGTATACACTTGTACTGTGTGTTGACGTATACACTTGTACTGTGTGTTAAGGTATACACTTGTACTGTGTGTTGACGTATACACTTGTACTGTGTGTTAACGTATACACTTGTACTGTTTGTTAAGATATACACTTGTACTGTGTGTTGACGTATACACTTGTACTGTGTGTTAACGTATACACTTGTACTGTTTGTTAAGATATACACTTGTACTGTGTTGACGTATACACTTGTACTGTGTGTTAAGATATACACTTGTACTGTGTTGACGTATACACTTGTACTGTTTGTTAAGATATACACTTGTACTGTGTTGACGTATACACTTGTACTGTGTGTTAAGATATACACTTGTACTGTGTTGACGTATACACTTGTACTGTTTGTTAAGATATACACTTGTACTGTGTTGACGTACACACTTGTACTGTGTGTTAATGTATACACTTGTACTGTGTGTTAACGTATACACTTGTACTGTGTGTTAACGTATACACTTGTACTGTGTGTTGACGTATACACTTGTACTGTGTTGACGTATACACTTGTACTGTGTGTTAACGTATACACTTGTACTGTGTGTTAATGTATAAGCTTGTACTGTGTGTTGACGTATACACTTGTACTGTTTGTTAAGATATACACTTGTACTGTGTTGACGTATACACTTGTACTGTGTGTTGACGTATACACTTGTACTGTGTGTTAATGTATAAGCTTGTACTGTGTGTTGACGTATACACTTGTACTGTTTGTTAAGATATACACTTGTACTGTGTTGACGTATACACTTGTACTGTGTGTTAACGTACACACTTGTACTGTGTGTTAATGTATACACTTGTACTGTGTTAATGTATACACTTGTACTGTGTGTTGACGTATACACTTGTACTGTGTGTTGACATATACACTTGTACTGTGTGTTAACGTATACACTTGTACTGTGTGTTGATGTATACACTTGTACTGTGTGTTAACGTATACACTTGTACTGTGTACTGTGTGTTGACGTATACACTTGTACTGTGTGTTAACGTATACACTTTTACTGTGTGTTAACGTATACACTTTTACTGTGTGTTGACGTATACACTTGTACTGTGTGTTGACGTACACACTTGTACTGTGTTGACGTACACACTTGTACTGTTTGTTAACGTATACACTTGTACTGTGTTGACGTATACACTTGTACTGTGTGTTAACTTACACTTGTACTGTGTTGACGTATACACTTGTACTGTGTGTTAATGTATACACTTGTACTGTGTGTTAATGTATACACTTGTACTGTGTGTTAATGTATACACTTGTACTGTGTGTTAACATGTACACTTGTACTGTGTGTTAACGTATACACTTGTACTGTGTGTTGACGTATACACTTGTACTGTGTGTTGACGTACACACTTGTACTGTGTGTTGACGTATACACTTGTACTGTGTGTTAATGTATACACTTGTACTGTGTGTTGACGTATACACTTGTACTGTGTGTTGACGTATACACTTGTACTGTGTTGACGTATACACTTGTACTGTGTTGACGTATACACTTGTACTGTGTTAACGTATACACTTGTACTGTGTGTTAATGTATACACTTGTACTGTGTGTTAATGTATACACTTGTACTGTGTGTTAATGTATAAGCTTGTACTGTGTTAACGTATACACTTGTACTGTGTGTTGACGTACACACTTGTACTGTGTGTTAATGTATACACTTGTACTGTGTGTTAATGTATACACTTGTACTGTGTGTTGACGTATACACTTGTACTGTGTGTTGACGTATACACTTGTACTGTGTTGACGTATACACTTGTACTGTGTTGACGTATACACTTGTACTGTGTTAACGTATACACTTGTACTGTGTTGACGTATACACTTGTACTGTGTGTTAATGTATACACTTGTACTGTGTGTTAATGTATACACTTGTACTGTGTGTTAATGTATAAGCTTGTACTGTGTGTTAACGTATACACTTGTACTGTGTGTTGACGTATACACTTGTACTGTGTTAATGTATACAGTTGTACTGTGTGTTAACATATACACTTGTACTTTACAAAAAGAAAGAAAAAAAGACTGTCATGTTCCTTTATTTTGGACCAAATATTTTAAAATAGAAATTTGTTGTTCAGTAAAGTTATTGTTTGATTCACAACCTTATGGATGCTTTAGCATTAAGCATACCAAGTAAACAGTGCAAGTTGTAAGTATTGAATGAATGAAGTATTGAGCTAATGAATCAACTATTTTGTTAAGCTTGTAAAAAGAACTTGGAAATTTGAAATTCAATACTGTAACATATTGGACATGTTTGATGGAGGTTTTACACTGGGTTACTTTAGTCTACCCTGTGTGAGTAAGTGAGTGAGTGAGTGAGTTGGGTTAAACGCCGCTTTTAACAGTATTCCAGCAATATCACAGCGTGTCAGCTTAATGCTGGAGGAAAGCCCGAAGTGATGCAGGTCACAGATGTTTTCCACATTGGTGAATCCTAAGAGCACGGGTATGGTGCTGACAAACCTAGAAACATAATCTCAAAACAACAATCATAGCTTTTTTGCATGCCCAAGGGACACAACTCTGTACAGTGAATTGCGTTGCCTTAGAGACTGGACCACCCGAGGTCCCCTCACCCTCAATATTTGTGTTATGTCAGAGGGTGAATGAACGATGCCCTGACAAGACCCATCACAGCAGGAATCAGAGCACATTCAGCACAGGATCAGGTAATGGTCAGTTTAGTCAATTAGTTTCCTGGAATATAGTGTTGAAAGTTGGTTTAGTGTTCTCAGCGATGCTGGTTAAAGGGGGTCTGTATGCCATGATATCTGTCAAACAAATCACAAGTTTCCATGGTTTTCAAAATGGTAAAATGAACAATTAAAGGTTAATAATTTTGTCACAGATAATCTGAAACGAATTTTGCAAGATCCCAAATAGGACGGTTGTATTTTAATACTGTGCAGAGCCTAACCTGAGTCATCTGTCGGAAGAGCCACTGGGATAGCACAAGTTGTCAGGGGAGATGAGAAGTATTAATGTAGGTAGGTCCATGTTTCGGTGGAATGGTCTAGGGTCTAGGATTGTAATATTTCACATGAAGAGGACAGAACATGCAGTCACTGCAGATTTAACAAGCATGATTAACTTTCATAAACACACAAAAAATATGACACATCTTGATGACTTGACTTGATTTTTCTAAAGAATTATGGAGAAAACTTGAAATCCTGTAGCTGTGACATCACAGTAATAACAGCACACAATGCTGCTTGTCGACTCATCTGCCATTTGCCATACACATAAACGTGCTGAATTATCATAATGAAAACTGTAATGGAAGTGATATTGTAAAACCTCCTAAATGAGGTCTTCTGATGAGTATTTCATGAAGTGTGAACACCTCTAATATGAGGTCTTCTGACGAGTATTTAATGAAGTGTGAAACACCTCTGATGTGAGGTCTTATGATGAGTATTTAATGAAGTGTGGAACACCTCTGATTTGAGGTCTTATGTTGACTATTTCATGAAGCAAACTGGCATACTCATGCTAAATACATTCAAAGTTCAAACAAACTGTGATGAATGTCAAGCTGAAGATTAACAGTAACACTATCCATCACAAAAACCTCATCTGGGACACGAACAGTCAAGTAAGTATACAACAAATTCAATATGGCAAACAATCATCTGCAACATGGCCTGACTAATGATATGCCCAGCAGTGTAACCAACAATATTGTTCATGCTGATGGCAGTGTTGTATAGACAGACCCACCTGTATACAAACAAGGCTGACACAGTTTCCTACCTTATGTTTTTTTCAATCTTCTTATGTAGACATTAGATTCTGTTAGGCCAGACATTTTTTTTCTCTCTTTTGGTTATGGATATTGGGGACAAAAGTTTGGGTCCGTCGGTTGAAAAATTATAAAAAACATTTTCCAATTTCAGATATTTTTTGTAATTTCCTAAAAAGTTAAGTAGGTAGGAAAAAACGAAGAAAACTAGAAGGACCGGGTTTTTTCTAGATACAATCTCAACAGGTTTAATTATACTATTTTCACTCATTTATTTATATTGACAGCGGTAGTAAATGAAATTGTCTTACCGTTTTACTTATTTCTGGTTGGCAGAATAAAAAACCCATCTGCTTTTCCTTTTTATATTATTTGTTTACAATTATTTATTATTTACGGATTCCTAAACAAAGTTTAAAAAACAGTCTGGCCTTACAACTTAAATTATGTTTGGTTTTGTGCTAAATTAAACTACCATCATACAGTTTCCTGCTCTGGGTGAAAGGTTTATAAAGTAGTCCCTGCTTGTGCAGACAAGCTCTGAAGTTGTATCACCTGTATGATATGCTGTTGTACACAAAGTCTCAGCTGAAGGTCTGCTTAGAATTAACCACTCAATAAAGAAATAGATGGTCTATTGGAATTTTTCCATATCACGTAAAATGATACGAAGACAGGGAAATCTGACAGTGCACCTTTACATACTTCTTCATAAAACTGCAGCAACTCAACACATCTAGGATCATCTAGAAGCCTGATCTTGAGAGAAGGATTTTCAGCATTAGAACATGAACAATAAGAATGAAGTGCCAATTGGAATAACAGTGTCGTTCATATTTAATATCTTCATAATCTCCCGGCATTATGCAACATCGTAACTGTGTCTTGTAGAACGTCTCTCTCTTCGGTGACAGTCAGAATCAAAGATGAAATTCTAACAATGAGGCTGGAAATGTGAATGCAAACAGGACTGATCTAGACACAGAACCTCATCTCACAAGGTATCACAGTTCAGTTGTCTCAAGTGAATCATCTTCAGGACTGACAAATATTTTTGTTTTAGGCTCCGTGAGTTCGTTGACAAAGTTAAACACTGCCTCTGATTGGCTGGGAGGAGCTGCTGATGCCACGCCCTTTTTGCCATCAAATTCAGCAAAGTCTCTCCTCTCCTGCAAACCAGGACTCGGTGTTGAACCCCCTGTTTCCGACGGACACTGAAAACTGTCTTTAGAAGCACTAGTTGAAGGTCGAAGTTCATGTAAAGTGTCATTTTTTCGATAATTTGGATCTGAAAATGGTAGCCCTAGTTTTTGTTTGGCTGCAATGTTTAAAGCATCGTCAGGTCTCTTATGCCTCAATGACCTGATTGATAATGCATCCACATTTCCCCCTTTGCCACCATGAGTTACCTCCCCTGGGCTGTTCCCATGAACACTGGAGGCCGGGGAGAGTGAGGACCGCCCAGGGTGGCAATGGGGTATACTGTCACTGTAACTATTATGGCGAGACCCCACCTGCGCTGTTAACGATGAAGCGTCTGTGTCAGGTGAATGGCCGTAAGAAAAATGATGCCTTCCAAAAGGTGAAGGTGACTCAGAGGGCATTGACAGTGAGTTGATAGCTTTCAGTATATAGTCCACATTTTGACTGATAGTTTTGACCTCGCGAGACATGGTGTCAATGCGGTGTTCTAGTGTCTCGACGGCGTTCCTTGTTCCTTCCATCTCGACCTGCAGACTGTGAACAAGGACTGCCTCCTGAGATCGCTGGCTCGACACTGGCAAAGCAAGAGGTGACATCGTTATTGGAATGGCGAACACAGCTCTACATGGAAAACATTTATCTCCATTTTTTAATTTTCCTTGAGATACTGTGGGTAATGAGTGAAGCGGCATGTGTGTGCGTGCGTGCATGCATGCATATATATGTCACAGTATATACCTAATCATTTTTATTTACACCAATATTGATGATAACTTCTGGTTTAATGCATGAATGACGTTCGATGTAGATTCTTACCCCGCCACTGAGAGTGACCACAGTCGTTGTGCTAAGACAGGCCTATGTTTATGTTCAAGTACGAGAGTGACCACAGTCGTTGTTCTAAGACAGGCCTACGTTTATGTTCAAGTATGAGAGTGACCACAGTCGTTGTGCTAAGACAGGCCTACATTTATGTTCAAGTATGAGAGTGACCACAGTCGTTGTGCTAAGACAGGCCTACATTTATGTTCAAGTATGAGAGTGACGACAGTCGTAGTGCTAAGACAGGCCTACGTTTATGTTCAAGTACGAGAGTGACCACAGTCGTTGTGCTAAGACAGGCCTACATTTATGTTCAAGTATGAGAGTGACGACAGTCGTAGTGCTAAGACAGGCCTATGTCAATGTTCAAGTACGAGAGTGAGGAGACTAGTAGTGCTAAGACAGGCCTACGTTTATGTTCAAGTACGAGAGTGACGACAGTCGTAGTTCTAAGACAGGCCTACGTTTATGTTCAAGTACGAGAGTGACAACAGTTGTAGTGCTAAGACTGGCCTACGTTTATGTTTAAGTACGAGAGTGACAACAGTTGTGCTAAGACTGGCCTACGTTAATGTTCAAGTATGAGAGTGACAACAGTTGTAGTGCTAAGACTGGCCTACGTTTATGTTTAAGTACGAGAGTGACGAGAGTAGTAGAGCTTAGACAGGCCTACGTTTATTTTTAAGTATGAGAGTGACAGAGTAGTAGTTCTAAGACAGGCCTACGTTTATGTTCAAGTATGAGAGTAGTAGTGCTAAGACTGGCCTACGTTTATTTTTAAGTATGAGAGTGATGAGAGTAGTAGTGCTAAGACAGGACTACGTTTATTTTTAAGTATGAGAGTGATGACTGTCGTAGTGCTAAGACAGGCCTACGTTTATGTTCAAGTATGAGAGTAGTAGTGCTAAGACAGGCCTATGTCAATGTCCAAGTACGAGAGTGACGAGACTAGTAATGCTAAGACAGGCCTACGTTTATGTTCAAGTACGAGAGTGACGACAGTCGTAGTGCTAAGATCTCTACATGGTACAAGGCCATGATGCAGAATAGAAACGGTCGCTCCGATAGATTCCTGCTACCTTGACTTAGTACAGGCATAGGTCGACCTCCTCGCATTTTAGCTGCAGCACCACCACCACCACGATTCTGCCGGTAACGCTTGACTCCGCCTGTTGGGAAGCGCATCTCCGCTGTGGCAAGACTTGGTTTTCTGTTTGGAAGAACATCTTCTTTCTCCATGTCAGTCCTGTGAATAAACACATATGTCCTTCAGAAATGTCAGTATTCACCAGTCAAAAACAATACAATTGGGGATTTGATTTTCCGAATATAAAATTGCGAAGACAATTCTGAAGATGTTTTAAAAAACAAAAATATCCAAAACACATTTGACAGTACATTAACCATAAAAAGTTATTGGTTTTGAACACATTCAATTAAAGGAGGGGTCATGTGACAATATGCTATTTGTGGTCAGTGCATTCATGACACTGGGGAACAACCAACATTAGTTGTTTGGGTAACAGTGCATTTACAACACAAGTTCTAGGGTAACAGTACATTTACAGCATTGGGGAACAACCAACATTAGTTGTTAGGGTAACAGTGCATTTATAACCCTGTGGAACAACCAACATTAGTTGTTAGGGAAACAGTGCATTTACAACCCTGTGGAACAACCAACATTAGTTGTTAGGGTAACAGTGCATTTATAACCCTGTGGAACAACCAACATTAGTTGTTAGGGAAACAGTGCATTTACAACCCTGTGGAACAACCAACATTAGTTGTTAGGGAAACAGTGCATTTACAACCCTGTGGAACAACCAACATTAGTTTTTAGGGTAACAATGCATTTACAACCCTGGGGAACAACCAACAGTAGTTGTTTGGGTAACAGTGCATTTACAGCACTGGAGAACAACCAACATTAGTTGTTAGGGTAACAGTGCATTTACAACACTGGAGAACAACCAACATTATTTGTTAGGGTAACAGTGCATTTACAACCCTAGGGAATAACAAAAACTTAGCTGTTAGGGTAACTGTGCATTTACAACACTGGAGAACAACCAACATTAGTTGTTAGGGTAACAGTGCATTTTGCAACCCCTTGGGAACAGCCAGCATTAGTTGCTAGGGTAACAGTGCATTTACAACACTGGAGAACAACCAACATTAGTTGTTAGGGAAACAGTGCATTTTCAACCCTGTGGAACAACCAACTTTAGTTGTTAGGGAAACAGTGCATTTACAACCCTGTGGAACAACCAACATTAGTTTTTAGGGTAACAATGCATTTACAACACTGGGGAACAACCAACAGTAGTTGTTAGGGTAACAGTGCATTTACAACCCTAGGGAATAACCAACATTAGTTGTTAGGGTAACAGTGCATTTACAACACTGGAGAACAACCAACATTAGTTGTTAGGGTAACAGTGCATTTTGCAACCCCTTGGGAACAGCCAACATTAGTTGCTAGGGTAACAGTGCATTTACAACACTGGAGAACAACCAACATTAGTTGTTACGGTAACAGTGCATTTTGAAACCCCTTGGGAACAGCCAACATTAGTTGCTAGGGTAACAGTGCATTTACAAGACTGGAGAACAACCAACATTAGTTGTTCCCCAGTGCTGTAAATGCACTGGGGAACAACTAGGGCTTCATCGAGTACCGAAGTACTCGGGGCCGGGTCGGTTTTTACTGGGACTCGAGTCCGTTATCAAGGACTCGAGTACTCGATAAGGGGAGATCACTCTGTTTCAATGTTCAATTGTTCATCAATATATTGATTAAAGCTTAAAAAATATTGTTTGAATAATGTATTCTTTGTAGAAAGTAGATGTCACTTTAGAATGTCACATAAAATAGACGTAATTATTGTTTTTCCTTCCCGACTTTAAGAAATTGAATGTATCAAGGCAATTATTGCTTCTTTGCTCCGACTCAAATGCCAAGTGTATTCCCTTACACAGATTAACAACTGATTAGCTGATATATATGTGTTACTTCAGTGCTTACAAATCAAGCGACAGGTCGACAGTTTGGTACAGTTTGAAAACGTGACCAACTCATGAATGAATGAACTTATAGTACTACATTTCCATATTTAGCGGCCTTAGTCTTGCAGCCCAGCAGCTGTGTATACGTGTATGTTACGTGATACACATTATCGATTTTCTTCCTGCTAATTATTGTTCGTGCTTGTTGGCAGGTGTCGAATGAAATGCTGATTGTCAGAAAAAAACAAACTTGGTTTGTGTTCAGTATGTATTGTAGTATTTGTAGACGTGGCGTAATGTTTTTGAAGGTCGTGATTAAGATTAGTGCAGTTACAAGCAAACATTAACACTGAACACTTCTATACACTTTGACAGATAAACAAGTTCCGTGGACGCTCTCTATTTACATTTCAGTGCAGTTCAATTATACTTATAACATGTTTTAATACTTTAAGATGGCAATTTTGATCAAATGAACCAATATTCTTAAAGGACGTCCTATTTTCGGGTACTCGAGTACAAGTCGAGTTTCACCCCTCGGGTCCTCCAGTCCAAAAAATTGGACTCGTGGAAGCCCTAGGAACAACCAACATTAGTTGTTAGGGTAACAGTGCATTTACAGCACTAGGGGAACAACCAACATTAGTTGTTAGGGTAACAGTGCATTTACAGCACTAGGGGAACAACCAACATTAGTTGTTAGGGTAACAGTGCATTTACAGCACTAGGGGAACAACCAACAGTAGTTGTTAATGTAACAGTGCATTTACAGCACTAGGGAAACAACCAACATTAGTTGTTAGGGTAACAGTGCATTTACAGCACTAGGGGAACAACCAACATTAGTTGTTAGGGTAACAGTGCATTTACAGCACTGGGGAACAACCAACATTAGTTGTTAGGGTAACAAGTGCATTTACAGCACTAGGGGAACAACCAACAGTAGTTGTTAATGTAACAGTGCATTTACAGCACTAGGGAAACAACCAACATTAGTTGTTAGGGTAACAGTGCATTTACAGCACTAGGGAAACAACCAACATTAGTTGTTAGGGTAACAGTGCATTTACAGCACTGGGGAACAACCAACATTAGTTGTTAGGGTAACAAGTGCATTTACAGCACTAGGGGAACAACCAACAGTAGTTGTTAATGTAACAGTGCATTTACAGCACTAGGGAAACAACCAACATTAGTTGTTAGGGTAACAGTGCATTTACAGCACTAGGGAAACAACCAACATTAGTTGTTAGGGTAACAGTGCATTTACAGCACTGGGGAACAACCAACATTAGTTGTTAGGGTAACAGTGCATTTACAGCACTAGGGGAACAACCAACATTAGTTGTTAGGGTAACAGTGCATTTACAGCACTGGGGAACAACCAACATTAGTTGTTAGGGTAACAAGTGCATTTACAGCACTAGGGGAACAACCAACAGTAGTTGTTAGGGTAACAGTGCATTTACAGCACTAGGGGAACAACCAACAGTAGTTGTTAATGTAACAGTGCATTTACAGCACTAGGGAAACAACCAACATTAGTTGTTAGGGTAACAGTGCATTTACAGCACTAGGGAAACAACCAACATTAGTTGTTAGGGTAACAGTGCATTTACAGCACTGGGGAACAACTAACATTAGTTTTTAGGGTAACAAGTGCATTTACAATGCTGGGGAACAACCAACCAAGATAATTCAGTTACAATCTCCCTGTTGTGGAATGACACAACCAAACACCACAAGAATATCCCCGTAGTTTATTTAGAAGACTGCATGTTACACTATCAAGGCTTGTATCCCAGCATGACAACACACAAGTGAGAAGACACATTGTGTTTATGGCATTGCAACAAAAACATACTAAAATGTTGGCATCAAGCCAGTTTCCATTTCTTTGACGTTGTAAACCGTGTAAGAAACACCAAACTCCGCAGTCTTTGTCTGGCACTGGGAGCTGAATCAAACCTGTCTTCATAGACACCAACCTCATCGTATTGCCTCGTTGTATTGCCTCGTTGTATTGCCTCATCGTATTGCCTCATCATATTTGTAAATGGGTTGTCTCAGATTCAGTTTTGAGTACATGTGAGCCAACCGACAAATCGGGTTATTGTGTATTTCTTTTTGAACATGTTGAAAGAAATACAAAACAAAATGCAACCTCCTCACTTTTCAGGTTAAAATTCTAATAGTTCTAATAAACCTTAGGCATAGCCGACTGGGCCCCTGGGCCCCTGGGCCCCGGCACCCTGCAGGGGGGATGCACAAACACACGGCTACTAACATTGTCATTGCCTTTATCAAAATCAAAATTATTTGTTAATTTATTATTCTTTTGAACTTTTTATAAAAAAACAAAAACAAGTTGAAAAGGTTACCTTAACCTTAAACAATAAGTTGTACTTTGCATGTAGGCTGGACAGAGTGCGTGAGTTGTGTTTAACACCGCTTTTATCAGTACTCATGTCATATCACGGCGTGTCAGCTTATGTGGGAGGAGAGCCCGAAGTGATGCAGGTCTTAGACATTTACCACTTCCGTGAAACCCACGTGCACGGGTATGGTGCTGACAAACCTAGAAACATAATCAGGGCGAACCAGAATTGCCCAAGGGACGCAACTCTGTACAGCGAATTGCGGCGCCTTAGACGACTGGGCCACCTGTGCCCCCAGCTTGGTCTCCAGTCTCCTCCTACTCTGAGCCACAAGAAGTATGGTTACTATGAGCAACCCATGCTTGCCATTAAAGGCGATCGGGTGGTCAGGCTCGCTGACTTGGTTGATGCATGTCATCGTATCCCAGTTGTGTGGATCGATGCTCATGATGTCAGTCACTGGATTGTCTGGTTCAGACTCAATTATTTACAGACCGCCGTCATATGGCTGGAATATTGCTGAGTGCAGCATTAAACAACAAACAACAAACAACAAACAAACAAATCCAACTCAAGCCACAAGAAGCATGGTTACCATGATCTCATGGTCATATAAATTATTAGAAACAAGTTTTTATATAATAGACATTTGTAACCTATTCAGAAATATAAACAAATATGAAATCCAACCTGCCAGCCCAGGGTATTAAAAAAACAGAATATATATTTAAACAGTATGTTAAACAATTCAACACTTGGCATGAGCGTACCTTTGATGTGGGCGGGCCGGGGTGGTAAACCACCGTGGGAGTCTACCATGTCCGGCGGGATGAGAGCTGCCACAAGGGGAGACAACACAGGGTTAGGGAATTGCTACTGGACACATTAATACTGTGAGGGAATTGCTACTGGACACATTAATACTGTGAGGGAATTGCTACTGGACACATTAATACTGTGAGGGAATTGCTACTGGACACATTAATACTGTGAGGGAATTGCTACTGGACACATTAATACTGTGAGGGAATTGCTACTGGACAAATTAATACTGTGAGGGAATTGCTACTGGACACATTAAAACTGTGAGGGAATTGCTACTGGACACATTAATACTGGTAGGGAATGGCTACTGGACACATTAATACTGTGAGGGAATTGCTACTGGACACATTAATACTGTGAGGGAATTGCTACTGGACACATTAATACTGTGAGGGAATTGCTACTGGACACATTAATACTGTGAGGGAATTGCTACTGGACACATTAATACTGTGAGGGAATTGCTACTGGACACATTAATATTGTGAGGGGATTGCTACTGGACACATTAATACTGTGAGGGAATTGCTACTGGACACATTAATACTGTGAGGGAATGGCTACTGGACACATTAATACTGTGAGGGAATTGCTACTGGACACATTAATACTGTGAGGGAATTGCTACTGGACACATTAATACTGTGAGGGAATTGCTACTGGACACATTAATATTGTGAGGGAATTGCTACTGGACACATTAATACTGTGAGGGAATTGCTACTGGACACATTAATACTGGTAGGGAATGGCTACTGGACACATTAATACTGTGAGGGAATTGCTACTGGACACATTAATACTGTGAGGGAATTGCTACTGGACACATTAATACTGTGAGGGAATTGCTACTGGACACATTAATATTGTGAGGGAATTGCTACTGGACACATTAATACTGTGAGGGAATTGCTACTGGACACATTAATACTGGTAGGGAATGGCTACTGGACACATTAATACTGTGAGGGAATTGCTACTGGACACATTAATACTGTGAGGGAATTGCTACTGGACACATTAATACTGTGAGGGAATTGCTACTGGACAAATTAATACTGTGAGGGAATTGCTACTGGACACATTAAAACTGTGAGGGAATTGCTACTGGACACATTAATACTGTGAGGGAATTGCTACTGGACACATTAATACTGTGAGGGAATTGCTACTGGACACATTAATACTGTGAGGGAATTGCTACTGGACACATTAATACTGTGAGGGAATTGCTACTGGACACATTAATATTGTGAGGGAATTGCTACTGGACACATTAATACTGTGAGGGAATTGCTACTGGACACATTAATACTGGTAGGGAATGGCTACTGGACACATTAATACTGTGAGGGAATTGCTACTGGACACATTAATACTGGTAGGGAATGGCTACTGGACACATTAATACTGTGAGGGAATGGCTACTGGACACATTAATACTGTGAGGGAATTGCTACTGGACACATTAATATTGTGAGGGAATTGCTACTGGACACATTAATACTGTGAGGGAATTGCTACTGGACACATTAATACTGGTAGGGAATGGCTACTGGACACATTAATACTGTGAGGGAATTGCTACTGGACACATTAATACTGTGAGGGAATTGCTACTGGACACATTAATACTGTGAGGGAATTGCTACTGGACAAATTAATACTGTGAGGGAATTGCTACTGGACACATTAAAACTGTGAGGGAATTGCTACTGGACACATTAATACTGTGAGGGAATGGCTACTGGACACATTAATACTGGTAGGGAATGGCTACTGGACACATTAATACTGTGAGGGAATTGCTACTGGACACATTAATACTGTGAGGGAATTGCTACTGGACACATTAATATTGTGAGGGAATTGCTACTGGACACATTAATACTGTGAGGGAATTGCTACTGGACACATTAATACTGGTAGGGAATGGCTACTGGACACATTATTACTGTGAGGGAATTGCTACTGGACACATTAATACTGTGAGGGAATTGCTACTGGACACATTAATACTGTGAGGGAATTGCTACTGGACACATTAATACTGTGAGGGAATGGCTACTGGACACATTAATACTGTGAGGGAATTGCTACTGGACACATTAATACTGGTAGGGAATGGCTACTGGACACATTAATACTGTGAGGGAATTGCTACTGGACACATTAATACTGTGAGGGAATTGCTACTGGACACATTAATACTGTGAGGGAATTGCTACTGGACACATTAATACTGTGAGGGAATTGCTGCTGGACACATTAATACTGTGAGGGAATTGCTACTGAACACATTAATACTGTGAGGGAATTGCTACTGGACACATTAATACTGTGAGGGAATTGCTACTGGACACATTAATACTGTGAGGGAATTGCTACTGGACAAATTAATACTGTGAGGGAATTGCTACTGGACACATTAATACTGTGAGGGAATTGCTACTGGACACATTAATACTGTGAGGGAATTGCTACTGGACACATTAATACTGTGAGGGAATTGCTACTGGACACATTAATACTGTGAGGGAATTGCTACTGGACACATTAATACTGTGAGGGAATTGTTACTGGACACAATATACTGTTGGAGTAAATGATTGAATTGACATGAAGAGGTTATAGGATTGCTATACAATTGGACAACATTAAATTAACCGACAGCGAGTTCTGCCTATTGCAAAAACAGGTGAATCACAAAAGAAGACATCCGACAGACAAACCTTGATAATCCCTGCAGATCTCCGTTGGGGACGATCGTATGTAAACTACTGTCAGACTGGTTCAGCAGCGGCGACGACGATGAATGATCTCTTGTGTCTGATTGGTCGGTGTCTTCATCAGCAAACTGGAGCTTGCTGATGAACCCCCCAGCCTTTCTGTCATCATCATCGTCGTCTGTGTTTTCCTCCTCATCCTCGGAGATGGAGGGCAGCGTGATGACGGGGGCGATGGGGCTCTCCTCCTCTTCTTCATCCTCCTACAGACAACCAACAATGGTGGATCACAGTCAAGGGCCAAACATTGTTGCTATTCCTTGAAAGGATGACACATTCGCATGATGGCATGGGGATGGTCATTTTATTTTCAATCAGTGGCCTGCAGAGTCATTATGTCTCGGGTAGCCAAACCAGGGGTTGATAGTGTGAGCACATATGCTATTAATTAAACACCTGGAGGAAGTCTGCCGCCTTGTTTTATTTTCTTGGTTCCACAATGCCATACTTCTGGAAATCACAATTTCACAAGGATCCTCACACAAAATGAAACAAATCTGATCAACATTACAAAGCTAGGGTGCAAATCTTAGCATGACAATACTGGGTCAAAACTCAAAATAAGGAAAAACTTACTACATACTAATTAGACATGGATGTTTGCATGAATGGCCAAAAATACTGTAGATGACATTTTCAATTAAAGAACAGACAGATGAAAAGCACCATCAATCATGATAGGTCAACGACCTATTCAACAAATAGGGCGGTAACATATTCATGTCTAGTGTCCCCAAATGTGGGATTATGCAATTCACATTCAAGCAATACATTGTTTAAATAGAGGTAAAAAAAGGGGAGACAACTACCGTTGTGACTATAGAGGACGAGTCGTCATGACCTTCTCTTAAGTTGTATGTGAGGTCATGTTGAATTTCTTGAGCAAATTTTTCAGAGAATTCTGGATATAGGGCAAGTGCATCTAGCAGACCCTTCAGGTTGATGCATAGAAGTTCACAGTACGCTAATGACCGCACGTCACAGGCCGAGATGCTGATTGGTTCCTCAAATGCAATGTCAGTGCCGAACAGGTCGCCTTTTCCTGAAACAAGATGTTTGAATTATGAAACCAAATTTTCAGAGCTTCCTAAAAAGTTGCTATTTTCACAAATTTGGGAAGAAAAACAGAAACATAAGCATACCAAGAACGGCAAGATTAATGAATATATTCTTTCTGTAGTAAAAGTGGTACACCACTAGAGTGTCACCATTAATTCACACTTCAGAAATATCCATGCAAAATTTCAATTTTATGGGCCTTGTGATTTCAGAAAAGATGTTAAAATTTATGAAAGAGATACTTGGATTCAGGTGAGGTGAGAAGTGATTTAGGTGAGGTGAGAAGTGATTCAGGTGAGGTGAGAAGTGATTCAGGTGAGAAGTGATTCAGGTGAGAAATGATTCAGGTGAGGTGAGAAATGATTCAGGTGAGAAGTGATTCAGGTGAGGTGAGAAATGATTCAGGTGAGGTGAGAAATGATTCAGGTGAGGTGAGAAATGATTCAGGTGAGATGAGAAGTGATTCAGGTGAGGTGAGAAGTGATTCAGGTGAGGTGAGAAGTGATTCAGGTGAGAAATGATTCAGGTGAGGGGAGAAATGATCCAAGTGAGTCGAGAAATGATTCAGGTGAGGTAAGAAGTGATTCAGATGAAGTGAGAAGTGATTCAGGTGAGGTGAGAAGTGATTCAGGTGAGGTGAGAAGTGATTCAGGTGAGGTAAGAAGTGATTCAGGTGAGGTGAGAAATTATTGAGGTGAGCAGTGATTCTGGTGAGAAGTGAGAAGGGATTCAGGCAAGAAGTGATTCAGGCGAGAAGTGATTCAGGTGAGGTGAGAAGTGATTCAGGTGAGGTGAGAAGTGATTCAGGTGAGGTGAGAAGTGATTCAGGTAAGGTGAGAAGTGATTCAGGTGAGAAATGATTCAGGTGAGGTGAGAAATGATCCAAGTGAGGTGAGAAATGATTCAGCTGAGGTGAGAAGTGATTCAGGTGAGGTGAGAAGTGATTCAGGTGACAAATGATACAGTTGAGGTGAGAAATGATTCAGGTGAGGTGAGAAGTGATTCAGGTAAGAAATGATTCTGGTGAGGTGAGAAGTTATTCTGGTGAGGTAAGGAGTGATTCAGGTGAGGTAAGAAGTGATTCAGATGAGGTGAGAAGTGATTCAGGTGAGGTGAGAAGTGATTCAGGTGAGGTAAGAAGTGATTCAGGTGAGGTGAGAAATTATTGAGGTGAGCAGTGATTCTGGTGAGAAGTGATTAAGGTGAGGTGAGAAGGGATTCAGGTAAGAAGTGATTCAGGCGAGAAGTGATTCAGGTGAGGTGAGAAGTGATTCAGGCGAGAAGTGATTCAGGTGAGAAGTGATTCAGGTGAGGTGAGAAGTGATTCAGACAAGAAGTGATTCAGGCGAGAAGTGATTCAGGTGAGAAGTGATTCAGGTGAGAAGTGATTCAGATGAAGTAAGAAGTGATTCAGGTGAGGTGAGAAGTGATTCATGTGAGATGAGAAGTGATTCAGGTGAGGTAAGAAGTCATTCAGGTGAGGTGAGAAGTGATTCAGGTGAGCAGTGATTCTGATGAGAAGTGATTCAGGTGAGGTGAGAAGTGATTCAGGTGAGGTGAGAAGTGATTCAGGTGAGGTGAGAAGTGATTCAGGTGAGAAATGATTCAGGTGAGGTGAGAAGTGATTCAGGTGAGAAGTGATTCAGGTGAAGTAAGAAGTGATTCAGGTGAGGTGAGAAGTGATTCAGGTGAAGTGAGAAGTGATTCAGGTGAGGTGAGAAGTGATTCAGGTGAGGTAAGAAGGGATTCAGGCAAGAAGTGATTCAGATGAGCAGTGATTCTGGTGAGAAGTGATTCAGGTGAGAAATGATTCAGGTGAGGTGAGAAGTGATTCAGGTGAGGTAAGAAGGGATTCAGGCAAGAAGTGATTCAGGCGAGAAGTGATTCAGGTGAGGTGAGAATCGATGCAGGTGAACAGTGATTCAGGTGAGGTGAGAAGTGATTCAGGTGAGGTGAGAAGTGATTCAGGTGAGAAGTGATTCAGGCGAGAAGTGATTGGGGTGAGCTGAGAAGACCCACCAAGGATAGCCACGACCATCTCCTCCTTGAGCACTTCCATGGATCCGCTGCAGAGGTAGTAGATGTAGTTGACAGCGTCGCCCTTGTGGAGAAGAAACTCCCCAGGGGCACAGAAGATGCGGCGGGTCTGCAGGGTGATCGACTTCAGACAGCCCTGGGTAGCACTTTCAAAGATTGGGAGGGACAGAATCTCACGGTTCAGGTGAAGTCCGATCTCACCACGCATTTCCTCGGGGAAGTCTTTCAAAATCTGGCAAATACAATATAAATTTCCATCCATTAAACTCTTGTTCAACTCTTACATCCATGACTATTGAAAGTGTATGTTCAAACATTGAAGCTATGACTAGCAGTAACACTGACTTGTGGAATGAGGCCTTAACGTTATGTTGACCACGCATGCAAACAGGTAAACACACCCACACCCACACATGGACACACACACACATACACAGAGAGAGAAAGAGAGAGAGAAAGAGAGAGAGAGAGAAAGAGAGAGAGAGAGAGAGAAAGAGAGAGAGAGAGAGGTAACCTCTACAGCGACCTTGACCACACAACCTACCTCATGAAGGTCAATGCCATTGTTCATGGACCACATGGTTTGGAAGTATTCCTGCATTCGCTGTTTCAGAGTTTTGGGGATGTGGTGGGTACGGAAAAAGTCTTTAAGGTCCTTTGTTCTGGAGTGAAAGTTTTGGCGCCGGGCATACATTCTCTGGATTATTGCAGTGACGTTACCGAAGATGACAGCATGCATCATGGCTGCAACAGGGAGGAGCCTCTTATTGAATGTATGTATACTCACCGCTAAAAGAAACATGAACCATAGAACCACAGAGAAGTATCTATGTTAAGTAGAGATGTTTCCAATGTGTACCACTTCATGACAAAACTATCAATCAGTCAAGTGTTACCACAGTGTCTTTATTCTTATCACGATATGCTGCACGTGATTTCCAAACTTTACACACTAATCCTGCACGAGACAAATGGTGCATCTTGAGTCATGATCTTTGACATCACATGTGATGCGTTCATGAATGTTGGTTCACACAACATACCAGTTTGTTCATTTGTGCATCAAACCAATCTAACAGCTCTTGAATATGAGTAAGTCTTCATATATTAACCAAAATTTATGGTATTCACGTTTCTTTTGTCGGAGTTGGTGTATATATATATATATATACGCCAGTCATCAAAATACCACGGTGTCATTGTTGCAGACACAAAGAAGTTCCAACATGATGTCAATTTACTTTGTGAAATAACATCAAGTAACAAGAAAAGTCCACATCAATTTCATACTTTCAGACAAATATTGCATTTCATTACTTGATACAAAATACAGTATGGATATTTCAATCACATTACAGTTATATTTCTGAGCTGCTTCTCAGACGATCTCACTATGTCAATCCATCTTTTCTTTCTTCACAATTTATATCATTGCATGATTTAAATAAGAAGTTTTTAAGACATTTCGCACTCTTGGAACTGGCCATTCCATACTAACACAAATAAGGCTGCGCCATAACAAGTGTGATATTCTCTTAATAACTGGGTATGACAGTCACATATAGTTATTTCAATGACTTTTACAGCATTATCATCACAGTCACAGACTTACACATTTTGCTAAAGTATTTAAACCTTTATACTCATTATAGGTTTGTTCATCTTCCCATGGCAAGAGTATAAAAGTCCAGTTTCCACCCTTGCCGAACTAGGCCTATCTTCCCAAGGCAGGACGATAAAAGTCCAGTTTCCACCCTTGCCGAACTAGGCCTATCTTCCCAAGGCAAGACGATAAAAGTCCAGTTTCCACCCTTGCCGAACTAGGCCTATCTTCCCAAGGCAAGACGATAAAAGTCCAGTTTCCACCCTTGCCGAACTAGGCCTATCTTCCCAAGGCAAGACGATAAAAGTCCAGTTTCCACCCTTGCCGAACTAGGCCTATCTTCCCAAGGCAAGACGATAAAAGTCCAGTTTCCACCCTTGCCGAACTAGGCCTATCTTCCCAAGGCAAGACGATACAAGTCCAGTTTCCACCCTTGCCGAACTAGGCCTGAATTATGGAGTCGTATTTTTGCTGGACTAATGCATAGTTCAATCATAATCGCGTAACAAAATCGACATCAACTTCATAAACAACATTGCGTCGATGGCAGGATGAGCCGAGCATGTGTACCGTCAACTGGGCGTTGACAGATATTTTCCAAATCCTTTCATGCTCAAGTGATGTGAAGCACTTTGCAAGGTAAGACCCTTTTTATGACGATATAGATCTTGATTATCGATCACATTGTCTTGACTAAGAGCTGCCATTTTATTTGAAGCAAATGCAAGTGATGCAATTGGTGGAATCTGATTGGTCAATAGCAGGGACATAGCAGGGACATAACTCCTAATAGCCACTGGCGGTGCTACAGTTGAGCCATGAAATTCCAGCCTAGTCGGGCAAGGGTGGAAACTGGACTTTTGCAGTTGGTTAACACCCTTGTCTTGGGAAGATGAGATTTTTCTCAAAAAGCAATGAGCACTAAAGCTCACCTTGATAAAATAAAAGTACACTATTTCTGAAATCTCATCAATCCTCTACTAAGATACAAAAAGGACTCTTACCTCCAGCAAGCATAGCACACACTGAGAATATTTTCTCGATGTTGGTGTTGGCGGAGACATTGCCGAAACCTACGCTCGTCAGGCTGCTGCAGGTGAAGTAGAGTGCCGTCACGTATGACGTCATGGTATCAACCTCCTCAATGGTGTGATTCACAATCGGGTTCTCAATTCGGTTTCCAAGCTCGTACAGCCAACCTATCAAGCAGATACAGAGTTGCATCCCTTAGGTGTGCCAGAATCCTATCATTATCATTCATGGGTTTGTCAGCATTGTCAGCACCAAACCCATGCTTGTGGGTTTCATTAAAGAAACTGCTTCACTTAATAGCATAGATCAATGCTTATGATGTCAATCACTGGATTGTCTGGTCCTGGCTTGATTATTTACAAACTGACATCTTATAGCTGGAATATTGAGGAGTGAAGATTTAAACAAGAAACAAACAAGCTTTCCTCCCACATCAAGCTCACTCACCTTAATATACCTGAATACTGTTCATAGCGGCAATAAACCCAACTCACTCCCTCACTCATATTTGCATGTCATTCCGATGATGCAGAGATTTGTCTGTTTGTTTGTTGTTTAACGCTGCACTCAGCAATATTCAAACTATATGACAGCAGTTTATAAATAATCAAGTCTGGACCAGACAATGCAGTGATTGACATCATGAGCATCGATCCACGTAATTGGGATATGATGTCATGCATCAACCAAGTCAGCGAGCCTGACCACCTGATCCCGTTAGTCGTCTTTTACGGCAAGCATGGGTTCTATTCTACCCCTGATCTTCATGGGTCGATGGTGCGGAGAGTTTGATAGAGTCTTATGATGACATGGCCTGTCTCATTGTCTCGGGGAAGAGAAACAAGATGGGACAATGAAACAGCATTCATGATTGGTTTGGATGAGGAAGTTAGTTTCTGTTCTTATTTCACAAGGACTTTCAATGCAATTAATCTAGAGCCTAAAACTTTCCATAGTTATATTTTACCTCCACAAAAATTGCCAAAAACTGGTCTGGCTCAACAATGAAATTTAAAAAACCAGCCGAAATACTGCACTTACAAAATGAGACACTCTGTCAATGTGACAGAGAATACTTTCATCACTCCAAGAAATGGAAGTCCTCGATAACCAGAAAAAACATTTATCTTTTTGTGTAAATCCAAATCATGATCCCTCTCACGCATGTACTGCTGAAAGAAGTCCGTCTTACCAACTGTCCTGTTCATTGGATTATCTTCAATTTCATTCTTGCCGATGGCGAACCAGATGCAGGCCATCCAATGAGCAGCCAGCGCAAACATGGACATGAGCAGAGTGAGGACGAGGACGCTGTACTGGGAGTACCGGTCCAGCTTCTGCAACAACCTCGCCAACCGCAACAGTCTTGCCACTTTCAGCAGATGGATGAGGGTGCCCTGTTGAGCACACAGTGTTAGAGATGACATACACACCACCACGTGGGGAGGTCACGGGTACTGAAGCTCACCTGACATTATCGCAACACAAAAGTATTAATTTCAAGTCTACTTCCTTATGTTTAACAGGCACATCTGTTCATCTATAGGTGTGTAAACAGTAAATGAAATACATATTTTTTATTATTGTCTGATAATTTTATCTGATTATTTAAATCAACATGATGTTGGAAAATGTTTGGTACAGATGTAAGTGCAATACAAAGAAATATAGAAATCAGGGAATAACCGTTCTTGATATTCTGACGAAACATTCCATTGGGTACTGATGCTACAAGACAAATGGCACTTATTCTCTGTAACATGGGACACTGGGTGAGAAAAACAAATTGAAAATGTTTCAATGTATTTTAGCCTTGGTTTCCCTTGGTATATTAAGTAATAAACTCAACATCAAACACTTTCAGACACACATCAGTAGTTGTTTAGTTTCTTCACCTTTTTAATGTGTACATATTGGAAAAAAATAAATAAGTACAAAGTGGGAACATTTATCAAATAGAAATCCTGCTGGGTTAAATAAATGTCCCTTATATATTGCCCAGTACAGGGTTTGTAAATGAGGAAGATACAAACATTTTGTTGTTGCAAATCTTAATTTTAGAACATTCATGAAGAACTCACAACAGCTGTTACTGAGTCCTGCTGTTATTATAAGGGTAACGCTATTTTTCAGGGCACTATCATTTGCAGAAGCCTTAGGTCTTCCATTAACTGCCCGATGAAGGAGGGCAGTTGAAAAGATCGAGGTCTTCTGCAAATGATAATGCCCTGAAAAATAGCGTTTCCTTTATCATAGCTAAAATGGATGGAATTTGTTATCAAATATAAAGAAACAACAACGTTTTTGAAACATTTACTGCAATCAACATGTCACTGACCCACTTTTACAATTATGGAATCGTCATAGAACAAACCAGATGACGTCACTATTGAACGTGACGTCACCTATCCCTTTCCTATGACATCACCTAACAACGGGCGTGATAATGGCCCGTCGTCAAGCAATATGAGGGCATTATCAAGTTACAGTGGCCCGCTCATTTCTTATAACATGCGGGCGTTTTAATGATAATTCGATCCATTTTAGCTATAAAGAACAATAAACCCTGTTGTTTCTCTTGGTCATTTAAATATGTTATTTACTGGGTAAACAACACTCTTTTACCATTTACAGGAAACTCTTAATTATTGATTGGTCACCGTGTTATCATTAAAAGGACACCTTGTTATCATGTGCAGGACACTCCGTTATCATTAAAAGGACATGGTTCACATTTACAGGACACTCCGTTATCATTAAAAGGACATGGTTCACATTTACAGGACACTCCGTTATCATTAAAAGGACATGGTTCACATTTACAGGACACTCCGTCATCATTAAAAGGACATGGTTCACATTTACAGGACACTCCATTATCGTAAAAAGGACATGGTTCACATTTACAGGACACTCCGTTATCATTAAAAGGACATGGTTCACATTTACAGGGCACTCCATTATCGTTAAAAGGACATGGTTCACGTTTACAGGGCACACTGTTATTGTTAAAAGGACATGGTTCACATTATAAGAATGCTTGACACAACACACAGATGCTTCTGAGACAGCCAAACTAGTTTGGACGAATGACAAGCATTCTAAATAATAATATGAACAGAGGAAGAGAATATATGGATGTCAACTTCTTTATCGTTCACCTGATGAGGAGTCAGCATATACTCTGGAACAGTGTGTTCCTCATAATAAAGAAGTTATTCCATAAATTCTCTTCCTTATGTGTATCACTTCTAAATGCCTTGAATATGAATAAAGGTTACAACCTCTGGTTATAAACATGGCAGAACAAAAACACTGAATGAAATACTCCTGAATGTCCAGTAGGGATGAACAGACTTGGAACTCAAACACTGCGTAGGAATTCTAACTTACTCATAGATTTTAAAACTATTTTTTAAAGAGGTACCATTTCTCTTTATGCAGTTCATCTTGTCAGTCACAAAGGTCTACTACTGAGGCGATGCAACTCATGTAGATACCGTCTTCCTGAGGCAAGGGAATTAACTGACTATAAAAGTCCAGTTTTCACCCTTGCCGAACTAGGCTGGATTTATGGAGTTATATTTTGGCTGGACTAACCTGACTATGCATAGTTCCATCACAATCGCATAACAAACTAGACATCTGATTCGTAAACTGCTTTGAAGATTTCTGTTGATTGTAGAATATGCAATGCATGTGTACCGTCAACTTAGCATCAACAGATATTTTCCAAATCTTTTAATGTTTTTAATCAAGGTGCTCACATGATTTGATGCACTTCGCGAAGTTTATTACGACTTAGATCTTGATAAGCGATCAGATCGTCTTGACTGGGCACCACCATCTTGTTTGAAGCTAAAGCAAGTGATACGAGAGGTAGAATCTGATTTGTCAATAGGAGGGACACAGAAGGGACATAATTCATACTAGCCACTGGTGGCGCTACGATCGAGCCCAGAAATTCCCGCCTAGTTCAGCAAGGGTGGAAACTGGACTTTTGTAGTCAGGTAACTGCCTTGCCTCGGGAACATGCATGATGGTGGACACTGACTCATCCTGAACCATGCTACACTGATTGTACTTGTAAATAACACACGTTTCTGGTATACCATGTCAAACAACTTGTGGCTTCCAATTTTCTTTAGTTTCCATTCAATTGAAATCTAACATTTTACATTGTCACTGTTTTTATGTCTGTAGTTTTTGGTGATAGCTATTGAGTGAGTGAGTGAGTTGGGTTATACACCACTTTTAACAGTATTCCAGTTACATCACAGTGTGTCAGCTTGATGTGTGAGGAAAGCCTGAAGTGATGCAGCTCTCAGACATTTACCACTTTGGTGAAACCCACGAGCATGGGTATGGTGCCAACCAGCCTAGAAACACAATCCAGATGAACTGTCATTCGAACCCATGATCACAGACTTCTGGCATGCCCAAGGGATGCAACTCTGCACAGCAAATTGCCACACCTTAGATGACTGAACCTTCTGCATGCCCCTCAAAACGGAGGCATACAATTGACTTATCATTTTACCTTCCAGAGCTCCAGATAAGCTTTTGGTGTTGTGGGTATTTTACCCATGCATTTTAAAATCATTGGGTATCAGTAATTCTATATGGGTATTCAATTTCTGTTACCCACTAGTTTTTACACATGTGGATATTTAAGTTAAATATTTAAAAACACTATTCATCTAGTCCCTGCAAACTGGTAGTTCCTAAAGAAAGTGTGATGGCAAATGATTATGATGTAACTGTCATCATGGAGTTTGGCAAGGTTGAAGGAATGCCTGTTTATAATTTCCAAATAAGTTGCTGATTTGCTATTCGAATACGCAGGGTTACTTCATAATATTTTGATGATACGCACAAGTTTTATTTTTGTAGCGTATCTGTAATGTTTGTTGCGTATTTGATACGCTTTGATGTTATTTTATTGTATATTTCTGCATTTCTGATGCGTATTTTACGCAGATACGCAGCTTATCTGGAGCTCTGACCTTCGTACAGTAGCCTGTTTGAACACGACACGAAGATACCAGTGTCAAGTGTATATCTTCAGTACCACACTAAAACACTGAAGACACCACATGGCTGAATGTTTGTTTGTTTGTTTGTTTGTTGTTTAACGCTGCACTCAACAATATTCCAGCTATATGATGGCGGTATGTAAATAATCGAGTCTGGACCAGACAATCCAGTGATTGACATCATGAACATCGATCCACGCAACTGGGATACGATGACAAGCATCAATCAAGTCAGTGAGCTGTTATTTGTCTCTTATGACAACCATAGTCGCCTTTTATAGCAAGCATGGGTTGCTGATGACCTATTCTACCCTGGATCTGCAGGGGTCAAATGGCCGACTGAGGCTGAGTGAGTGAGTGAGTGAGCGGGGTTTCACACTACTTTAAGCAATATTCCAGCCATATTGTGAAAATATACCTGTAATCAAAATATTTAACAAAAATATATTGCATTAAAACATGCAGATATTCATTGTGATAAATATTCAACAGGAATACTTGATAGACACGTGCTTGTCATTTGCATATAATCGACGTGGGAGGTGGAATTAAATCTCAAGTTACAGCCATACATTGTTTGCTGTGGTCATGGTGTGTGGGTGGGCATTCACAGTTCCAACAAATATAACAGTTCAGTCAGTACATCATGAAACATTATGGTTTGAACTATCAGGCATGCTGTACTATTTATTCCCACACTTGTGTTATCAATCATTCATGTATTGACATCACAAATCAATTTTGAGATATCAAAAAAATCCTTTATGTTTTTTTAGATATCACTAAATCAAATTATTGAATAAAAAATGAATTAGTGACATCACAAATTCAATTTTTGAAATCACAAAATTAATTTTAGATATCACAAATTTGAAAAGAATTCTAGTTTCATGAAAAAAATGAATTCTCCATTTATGTCCTACTACAGTGAATCACTAAGCTGCTTGCCACCAATAATGTCTGTCAAAGTAGACACAATTTATGGATAACATAAGACTTAAAAATGGTATAAGTGTCTATATCGAAACGTCAGCCTTACATGTTTTTTGTTTGTTGTTTAACGCCGCACTCAACAATATTCCAGCTATATGACGGCGGTCTGTAAATAATCGAGTCTGGACCAGACAATCCAGTGATTGATGTCATGAGCATCTATCCACACAATTGGGATAGATGACATGCATCAACCAAGTCAGTGAGCCTGACCACCCGATCCCGTTAGTCGCCTCTTATGACAAGCATAGTCGCCTTTTACAGCAAGCATGAGTTGCTCGTCAACCTTACAGTAAACAAATAAGTTGTTATCCATAAATTGTGTCTACTTTGTCATCCGTCAACTTCTAAGTAATGTCTATCAATCATTTCAATAATCTCTGTCTTGCTTATCATGCCTAAAATACATTGGATATATTTTGGGGGGCTATTTTGTTTGGTAAAATATAAAAAAATAGGTTAATTTTTTTTATGCTGAATATGACATTCTGATAATAAGTTAAACTCCCCACACTCCCAGTCGTCAATCTATAAATCAAATTTGTGATATCGCTAATTCATTTTGTGATATCAATATATGAATTACTGATATCATAAAATCAGGGATAAATAGTAAAACGACACCTCATATAGAACAAAATCATGGACATCACGGCAAAGGAATTTCTGGATATATTACAAACTTTACTTTATTGTCTAATAACAATAGTTTTTGTTAGTGATGTTTGAAATTACATGTACCGTCAATCTTAGTGGAGTGAGTGAGTGAGTGAGTGAGTGAGTGAAGAGTGGGTGAGTGAGTGCTTGAGTGCTTGAGTGAGTAAAGTTGTCTCCACAATGAACAGGAGTAAGTGAGCATGGTATTACAGCACTCTGAGATATATTCCAGCAATATTAGGCGGGGGACACCTGAAATGGGATGCAGACATTGTTTCCATGTGGGGAATTAAACCCTAACCCTGGGCGTAGCGAGCGAGCACCATAACCACTAGGCTACCCTTTCACCCCTTGAGCAGTGCTTTCCTTGTACAAAACTTTGGCACTATTTAGCATGATAGAATGATCATGATCTGTTGGCATTAAACTATTATTATGAATTACCAGTTTCAAATGGAAAATCATTTCAGTCAAAGCACACTGGTAAGTCTTAATTTGGAATATAAAAAACAACAATTCACAGTTGCTTGACGTTTACAGAAAATGGTGGGCAAAGGTGACAATGAAGGTTGATTATCCGGACAGGCCGCTATGAGCTGAGACAGCCAAGGGACACAACTCTGCACAGTGTACTCCTTCATGTCCGCATGGTCTGTCTTTGCTGGTTGGAGTCTGTTGAAGTTCGACATGACACCACGACAGCCAGGAGTTCCACCTTGAGCCTACCAGATACTCTACATGTAAGTCAACATACCCTACATCTCTCAACAGTCATCACAGAAACATTATAGAACACACTTAATCCGGGTAAAATGTAAAATGTAAAATGAAACAGTTTTATTGGTTTTTCAACATAAGACCAGACAAATCTAAATACTTGTTTCACAGATCTGAGTGTCACCTCACCCCACTTCACCCTCACTCACCCCACCTTTCCCCAAACCACCAATCCTCATCCCATCCCCCCTACCCACACCCCATCCCCATCCTATCTACTTTCACCCATCCTTTTCCCAAACCACCAATCCTAAACCCCATCCCCCCTATCCACACCCCATCCTACCTACCCTCACCAACCCTTTCCCCAAACCACCAATCCTCATCCCATACCCCTACCCACACCCCATCCTACCTACCCTCACCCACCCTTTCCCCAACTCCCTTCATTTCACCCCACCCCACCTACCCTAACCCCAGCTTCCCCTACCCTCAACCAACAACCCTCACCCCCCAGGTGAAGGTGACGAAATACTGTCTGAACAGAACGAATTTTACAAAAACCGATTCTCATCTAGAAGTTCTGAAAGGGAACATACTTTTGAAGTCAGACAAGTATTAGATGATGTTGATACCCCTGTACTTAGTAACTCACTTGCGGATAGCCTTGAAAAACCTATTGAAATGTTTGAACTTGCAAAAGTTGTTAAATCATTGAAGAATAACAAAAGCCCTGACCTGGATGGGTTTCCAGCTGAATTTTTAAAATTCTTTTGGAATGACTTAGGTGTTTTGGTTTTTAGGTATATAAATGAAACTTTCCAAAAAAATCAAATTACCTTAACTATAAATAGAGGAATAATTACATGTATTCCGAAACAAAACAAAAACAGAAGGCTGCTGAAAAACTGGCGACCAATTTCTCTTCTAAATACTATATATATAAAATTTTAAGTTCTTGTGTAGCAAACAGAATTAAGAAAACATTAGATACGCTTATACATAGTGACCAAACTGGCTTTATACCTGGCCGATGTGTAAATGAAAATTTGAGAACCATGTATGATATCATGTACGAGCTGAAAGAGCAAAACAGGGCAGGACTTTTATTACTCATTGATTTTGAAAAGTCTTTCCAAAATATTTATTGAATTGGTTATGAACAAATTTGGTTTTGGACCAAACATAATTAAATGGGTTAATATCTTAACTAAGAATGCATCATCTTGTGTAATACAAAATGGACACCTCTCCACATTTTTTCAGAACCAAAGAGGATGCCGACAAGGTGACCCACTTTCACCCTACCTATTTTTGCTTGTAGCTGAGATACTAGGAATAATGATTAGGAATAATAAAGGCATAAAAGGTATAACAATAAATGATTTGGAGTATAAATAAGGTCAATATGCAGATGATACACAGTTATTTTTAGATGGATCTGAAGAGTGTCTAAGAGCTGCAATTGATACTTTGAATACATTTTATAGAATATCCGGTCTGAAGGTAAATATTGACAAAACTAAAGCTATATGGATAGGTTCAATGGCAGGAAACAGCATCAAACTCTGTGAGGACATAATACTAGACTGGCATGAGGGAAACTTTGAAGTCTTGGGAATAATATTTAATCCCACATTACATTATCTGTGGGTAATAAATACAAGAAAAAGACTCAAACATATTAATAGATTACTGGGAAACTGGAAAAAAAGACATCTAACATTAATAGGTAAAATCACAGTTATAAAGACTCTTTCAACATTAGTTCATATATTTTCAGCACTTCCAAACCCACCTGATGATTTTATTGGAAAATTGAATAAACTATTTTATACATTCATTTGGAATAACAAACCAGACAAAATAAAAATATCTACCTTGATAAGGAAATATGAAGAAGGTGGTCTGAGAATGATAGATACCCGCAAATTTATTAATTCATTGAAATTATCATTTTTAAGGACAAGTTTACAACCCTCACCCCGAACCACTCCTTCTCAACCCCATACCCCATACATTCACACACCGCCCTACCCTCACCCCCTACCCTTACCTCACCCTACCTACCCTCACCCTAACACCCCCTCAAACAGGTAATAACTATAATACTTCATCTATCAATTCACAGCTGGGTTCGAATCCCGGATGGGACTCAACCCCAAAAAAGTACCAGAATTTGTAATTGACTAAGTGTTATCCTAAATCTAAACTTGTTACGTTATACTCCAAAGAAGTTAACGAACACAGATTTTTTCATGTGACAATAGTTTTTCTGACAGGTGTGTACTGCAACACACTTGTGGGTGTTCTGTAACTTGTTCTGATTAGCATAGAACTGACCCCTGGTGGGCGTGGACTATACAATTATACAATTGTACCCTAGCAAATATGAGAAGAGGCACAATGCAGTAATAAATATAGCCACTAATTCATATTTCTTTAAAAAGAAAAGACAAATTAGTTTTGGTATAAACAATCTGCGAAGCAAGTAATTGAGTTTATCTCGCCTAATTGTTTTTCCCCCACAATAATTCCATTTATTAGTACCAAATGTCAGAGCGAATTCATAAAAGTGCCAACACATGAGGGGATCAAACACACCTAATATAATTACACTTCAAGGTGCTGTAGATGGGATGAGAAACTGGTTCAATTACTTTGCAAAATGGATTTCAATCCCAAAATGTTGATACAGCCGAAATGTGTTGCCTGTCATGTAGTACAACTTGACCAGTATGGAGCAGCAGGCAGACAGTTGGAGCGTTCTCTCACAATCTGTCACCAGCTTTAATTGTATCAATCATCCAAAAAGAATTCACTTTTTTTTGCAGCCATAACTTTTTTTTTATGCCCATAAAATATTGATCTCTGTAAGGTGGACGCATATCCTAACAGGTCTACACACCTAAATCCAGGTTTGAAAGTTCATTAGATGATCGATTGTCATCCAGATGAGACTCCTTCAGCAAATGCTATTAGCCTGTCTATGCTGAACAAGTAGATTGGTGTACGGCTGATGCATTCAGTTTTAAAACCACCAGAATAAGAGGAGTGGATAGAGTTGCATGCATATTCTCAGAATGTCACTCCCTCAGTGTATCCAGGCAAAAGGATGATAATATGCAGGATGTACTTGTATACATTCCAAGACTTGTGAAAAATAGTTTTGAAATATTTCCATCACCAGTGAAAGGCTAAAGTTCACTCACGATATGATATCCAGTATTCTGTAATTTCAGTGTAGAAAACATAAACCTTGGGAATATAATGAACAACAGCACGGTCAACATACACGGGTTCAGTAGGCTGCATGCATTCATTGGTCAGGGTAAAACAACTCAGGAAATACGAAGGGATGTAATAACGTGGTATACACCAGCATGGCAAAGTTTCCAACTTGCTGCATGTCAATTGGATCAAAGGGCCACTTAGACAGGACAATAATAAACACAGTGCCACCACACTGAAGCTGACCTGGATATATGTAGTCAACAGTTTAAAACATCAAATGAGACAGATGCTGAACAAACGTTATTGACAGCATTGATGTTCAAATATTTTCTGCATCAACTCAAAATGTGATGTCATCTTCAGGAGGAACATACACTCTCAGCACCATCAGTCTGGCTCTTTAAGAGAAGTCTACACAGCCAAATATGCATTTTGAGAGAATTTAGGAACATAGTGCAAAGGTCACAAATAAACCAGAACCCTACAACAAACTACACAATTATCAAGGTTTATTAATTTTGAAAAAGAATGGACATTAGAAGTTTCAGCTTTCAACATGGTCAAAGTGTATGGGACAAATCAAGGTCAAAATGAAGACAAATAGCAAAAAACAAACAACCCAAGAACAGATACGTTAACCCATTATGTACCAAGTGTCATTACATTTCGACCAACCATGACTGAACACTGAACATAAATAACTTTCTAAATATGACTGCCGTAGTGGCCATATTGAAAATAAGATTCGAACTTCTTTAACATTTTTGTTTGTTTGTTGTTTAACGCTGCACTCAGCAATATTACAGCTATATGACGGCGATCTGTAAATAATCAAGTCTGGACCAGACAATCCAGCCATTGATGTCACGAGCATGGATCCACAAATTCAGATGTCATCATTGGTGGGAACAAGTGTCAGCTTCATCGCTCGAGGAGATGTTTACAATGTGAGGAAATGCATTTGGAGAGAACATAGGAGCATGGTCAAAGGGTAAAGGGCAAAGGGCAAAGGGCAAATCAATCAAATTTCAAATATCACAAGAAAAACCTGAACATTCATGTTCATTCTGACTACACATGTATCTCATTTCATTACATTTTGATAAAAAAAGGCCGAGTAACGTCCGTAAATAGTTTTTTCAATATGGCTGCTGTGGTGGCCATATTGAAAATAAGATTCAAACCTCTTGAACAGGTTGGGATGTCATCCCACAAGTACATGTATGTGAACTTTCCTTTGGTCCAGTTGTTTACGACTGATGAATGATGACTGACGACAGAAAAACAGGCCTCGACATCAGCTCACTTGACTTTCAGTCAGGTGAGCTAAATATTTAGATTTGAGATCAAACAGGTAATTATTACATTTAGAACTGGCTACATACCAACTACTGACATGATGCATCATTCGCCAAAATTATGTCTGATGCTATTCCCTATTTTTGACCACATGTTCCCATGTTTTTTCAGGCGAGCAATTGACTTGCCTTTGCATGTGTTTATTATGAGGCAGGATACAATCACCTTTTTTCAAACACCTGGTGTCATCCCCTTATTATGAATAAATACATTCTCATAAATAATAAAATGGTTGTGTCCTTTTATTTGTTCCAGCATGATTGTTGATGGCTTTGCAAGATGGGACGGGATTTGGGACCTATTCTGCCCTGGAATCTCCATGTAGAATCCACAGGGTATTTAGGCCCTATTCTGCCGTGGAATCTCCATGTAGACAACCACGGGGGTATTGAGGACCTATTCTGCCCTTGAATCTCCATGTAGACAACCACGGGATTTGGGACCTATTCTGCCCTGGAATCTCCATGTAGAATCCACAGGGTATTTAGGCCCTATTCTGCCGTGGAATCTCCATGTAGACAACCACGGGGTATTGAGGACCTATTCTGTCCTGGAATCTCCATGTAGACAACCATGGGGGTATTTAGGCCCTATTCTGCCGTGGAATCTCCATGTAGACAACCACGGGGGTATTGAGGACCTATTCTGCCCTTGAATCTCCATGTAGACAACCACGGGATTTGGGACCTATTCTGCCCTGGAATCTCCATGTAGAATCCACAGGGTATTTAGGCCCTATTCTGCCGTGGAATCTCCATGTAGACAACCACGGGGGTATTGAGGACCTATTCTGCCCTTGAATCTCCATGTAGACAACCACGGGATTTGGGACCTATTCTGCCCTGGAATCTCCATGTAGAATCCACAGGGTATTTAGGCCCTATTCTGCCCTGGAATCTCCATGTAGACAACCATGGGGTATTGAGGACCTATTCTGTCCTGGAATCTCCATGTAGACAACCATGGGGGTATTTAGGACCTATTCTGTCCTGGAATCTCCATGTAGACAACCATGGGGGTATTTAGGACATATTCTGCCCTGTAATCTCCATGTAGAATCCACAGGGTATTTAGGCCCTATTCTGCCGTGGAATCTCCATGTAGACAACCCCGGGGTATTGAGGACCTATTCTGCCCTGGAATCTCCATGTAGACAACCACGGGGGTATTCAGGACATATTCTGTCCTGGAATCTCCATGTAGACAACTATGGGGGTATTTAGGACCTATTCTGCCCTGTAATCTCCATGTAGAATCCACAGGGTATTTAGGCCCTATTCTGCCTTGGAATCTCCATGTAGACAACCCCGGGGTATTGAGGACCTATTCTGCCCTGGAATCTCCATGTAGACAACCCCGGGATATTGAGGACATATTCTGTCCTGGAATCTCCATGTAGACAACCATGGGCGTATTTAGGACCTATTCTGTCCTGGAATCTCCATGTAGACAACCATGGGGGTATTTAGGACCTATTCTGCCCTGGAATCTCCATGTAGACAACCATGGGGTATTGAGGACCTATTCTACCCTAGAATATCCATGTAGACAACCCCGGGGTATTGAGGACCTATTCTGTCCTGGAATCTCCATGTAGACAACCACAGGGGTATTGAGGACCTATTCTGCCCTGGAATCTCCATGTAGACAACCATGGGGGTATTTAGGACCTATTCTGTCCTGGAATCTCCATGTAGACAACCATGGGGGTATTTAGGACCTATTCTGCCCTGGAATCGCCATGTAGACAACCACGGGGGTATTTAGGACCTATTCTGCCTTGGAATCTCCATGTAGACAACCACGGGGGTATTTAGGACCTATTCTGCCTTGGAATCTCCATGTAGACAACCATGGGGGTATTTAGGACCTATTCTGCCCTGGAATCTCCATGTAGACAACCACGGGGGTATTGAGGACCTATTCTGCCCTGGAATCTCCATGTAGACAACCACGGGGGTATTCAGGACCTATTCTGCCCTGGAATCTCCATGTAGACAACCACGGGGGTATTGAGGACCTATTCTGCCTTGGAATCTCCATGTAGACAACCACTGAGGTATTTAGGACCTATTCTGCCCTGGAATCTCCATGTAGACAACCACGGGGGTATTGAGGACTTATTCTGCCCTGGAATCTCCATGTAGACAACCAGGGGGGATTGAGGACCTATCCTGCCCTGGAATCTCCATGTAGACAACCATGGGGGTATTGAGGCCCTATTCTGCCCTGGAATCTCCATGTAGACAACCACGGGGGTATTCAGGCCCTATCCTGCCCTGGAATCTCCATGTAGACAACCACGGGGGTATTCAGGCCCTATCCTGCCCTGGAATCTCCATTTCGACAATCTTGGAGTACTTGGGTTGTATTCTGCCCTGGAATCTCCATGTAGACAACCACAGAGGTATTTAGGACCTATTCTGACCTGGAATCTCCATGTAGACAACCACGGGGGTATTCAGGCCCTATTCTGCCCTGGAATCTCCATGTAGACAACCACGGGGGTATTGAGGACCTATTCTGCCCTGGAATCTCCATGTAGACAACCACGGGGTATTTAGGCCCTATCCTGCCCTGGAATCTCCATGTAGACAACCACGGGGGTATTCAGGCCCTATTCTGCCCTGGAATCTCCATGTAGACAACCACGGGGGTATTGAGGACCTATTCTGCCCTGGAATCTCCATGTAGACAACCACGGGGTATTTAGGCCCTATCCTGCCCTGGAATCTCCATGTAGACAACCACGGGGGTATTCAGGCCCTATCCTGCCCTGGAATCTCCATTTCGACAATCTTGGAGTACTTGGGATGTATTCTGCCCTGGAATCTCCATGTAGACAACCACAGAGGTATTTAGGACCTATTCTGACCTGGAATCTCCATGTAGACAACCACGGGGGTATTTAGGACATATTCTGCCCTGAAATATCCATTTCAACAATCTTGGAGTTCTTGGGATGTATTCTGCCGTGGAATCTCTATGTAGACAACCACGGGGGTATTGAGGACCTATTCTGCTCTGGAATTTCCATGAAGACAACCACTGAGGTATTTAGGACCTATTCTGCCCTGGAATCTCCATGTAGACAACCACTGAGGTATTTAGGACCTATTCTGCCCTGGAATCTCCATGTAGACAACCATAGGGGTATTGAGGACCTATTCTGTCCTGGAATCTCTATGTAGACAACCACGGGGGTATTTAGGAACTAGCTTTGAGACCTGGCACACTAATTAGTGGACATTGACTGGTGGATACTTTTTAAAGTAAATCTCGTAGAAACTATCCAGAACCCTTGATTGAACCTCCCACTCCTGATGAGAGATGACATCATTGGGTGGAGCCACAGATCTCCCCAGCCTGTGCAGCGTTACACAGGACATGTTTACTCCCTGGTAGTGTTTTTCTGACAACTGTTTACATTGGAATACAGAGAGAGCAGCTTGAATATATTTAATTCCATTCCAAAGACTATCAAGATGCACTCATCTGAATATCAATGGCTTCTTAGTGATCACAGTGTTGTCACCAAATTGTCATCCAAATACTCAGGAAACCATTTGTTCTACTAAAGAGGTACAGCAGTGTTCAGACTTGATTAAATGTCTCAAACACTTGCTTGCATGCTGATGGTGACGTCACTTCCAAACCTGAAGCTTTGGTGGGAATGGGTCAAGGGTGTTTATCCTGATAGAATGAAGATACAAAACACTCAAAAATCGGGTTGGTCTAATACAAATACTCAAGTTTAACATTGAAAGAAATATAAAAATACACCATGCAATCTAGTGATTGACATCATGAGCAACGATCCACACAATTGGGATATGATGACATGCATCAACAAAGTCAGCGAACCTGCCACCCGATCCTGTTAGTCGTCTGTTACAGCAAGCATGGGTCGCTGAAGACCTATTCTAACCTCACTACTGTCACAATTACAAACTATATTACAAGCATGTTGAACACATAAACGTTTCATTTCATCAACATCAAGAATCAGGTGAAGTTGCAGCTCCATGGAGGAGGTTCCACGGGCATTGTCCAAAACGCATGATTCTAAAAATAACCATCCAATCAAAGTACACTCAAGAGCGAAAGAAATTCTGTGCTGACTTAATGACAAGAGAGGTGGTGGTGGTGCCACTTCCAAAATGAACCTACGGCGGCGAAAAGGTATTTATCACAATAGAATGGAGAAAAACTACACTGGATAATTGAGGATACATTTAGGACATAATGTTAGTATTTCTACACACACCTGTTTGGTCATAACAGGAGACAGAAGTAGAACCCCTGTGCTTACTGTAGTGGAACCATCTTCCTGACAGTTGACCCTGCTGAGGATGTGTGACTGGCATAGTTCATTATGTTCCAGGGGTGATGGTATGGAGGAGTACATTGAGGAGATGGTAGCTTTACATGCAACTTGCGGAGCTCAAGCATCCCAGTAACCCACAAGCAAGGCAAGAGGCATGCACAGAAGCAGACTGAGGCTGTCACTTACAAGTAACCAGCAATCACTATGCAGACATGTCAGTCTTCAGTGTTATAGCTACGAATTTAAAACTTGACTCCACACAGGTTAAATACTTCTGTGTTTGAAAAAAAATGTCCAATGAAGTTGGAGTGGAACAAACCTGACCCCAGGTGAGGTGAAACTGGGTTTAACGTCGCGTCCAAGATTATTGCACTTATATAGCACTGTGCATGCGTGTGTGTGTGTGCATGCGTGTGTGTGTGTGTGTGTGTGTGTGTGTGCATGTGTGCATGTGTGTGTGTGGCTGCTTGTACAAGTCCGAACTGATGCCGATTTATAGTGCTAGCACACTGAGATACCATGCCGCAGTTTAACATGAATACCCCACTCAGACACAGTATACTGACTCCGAGCCCTTTAATGCCGAGTGCAAGGCAGGGTAACAGCAAGTACCATCTTTTAAATTATTTTGGTATTAACACAGCCGGGGTTGAACCCCGTACCTTCGGCTCTCCGGGCAGATGCTCTACCACTAGACCACTGAGGCAGTCACAGACCAATCAATCATTGAGAGGAACCTTTGTTCGTGAATGTTTATTTGTGTATTTACACATATAAATTCTCTTCCTATTTCCTGGGGTGACCCTAACCAACATGCTTGTCAAATTTATTCAGAATAATTTAAAAAAATATATTTAAACAGTGACTGATCACTTGAAGATATGATGACCTGTCTGTTGTGTCTTTAATCAACCTTCCCATGAGAGGATCATGACTGACATTGCTATTTCTGAAGATGGTACTGCAGGATTGTGACTGACAATGCTATGACAGAAGTTGGTACAAGAAGCAGAGATAAATCAAGTATACACACTCCCTAGTCAATGAGAGGAGAGCGACTGATGATGCTATGACAGAAGTTGGTACTAGAAGCAGAGATAAATCAAGTATACACACTCCCTAGTCAATGAGAGGAGAGCGACTGACGATGCTATGACAGAAGTTGGTACTAGAAGCAGAGATAAATCAAGTATACACACTCCCTAGTCAATGAGAGGAGAGCGACTGACGATGCTATGACAGAAGTTGGTACAAGAAGCAGAGATAAATCAAGTATACATTGAGACAGACACAAGGAAACAAAGATGGCGACAGAGAGGAGGACTTACTGTGTTGATCTGTACGGCGTACAGGAGGTCGAAGGGAATGGCTGCCAGCAGGTCGAGGAGAAACCAGCCCTTGATGTAGTTCATGGCGATCATACGAGACTCATACACAACCTGTCCACTCTTGTTCACGTACGATGTGCGGAAGTTTAATACTATGTCTGAAAATACACAAATGTTAAGTGATGTATTTTTATAGTTCCATGCCAGTTTTTAAAAATATTCTGAGGTCCTGGGGACCTATTCTAACCCAGATGACAATAGTGCATCCTTCACCTCACTACACCTAGCCTGAAGTCCTGGGGACCTATTCTAACCCAGGTCACCATAGTGCAACCTTCACCTCACTACACCTAGCCTGAAGTCCTGGGGACCTATTCCAACCCAGGTCACCATAGTGCAACCTTCACCTCATTACACCTAGCCTGAAGTCCTGGGGACCTATTCCAACCCAGGTCACCATAGTGCAACCTTCACCTCACTACACCTAGCCTGAAGTCCTGGAGACCTATTCCAACCCAGGGCACCATAGTGCAACCTTCACCTCACTACACCTAGCATGAGGTCCTGGGGACCTATTCTAACCCGGATGACAATAGTGAAACACTCACCTCACTACACCTAGCATGAGGTCCTGGGGACCTATTCTAACCCAGATGACAATAGTGCAACCTTCACCTCCACTACACCTAGCATGAGGTCCTGGGGACCTATTCTAACCCAGATGACAATAGTGCAACCTTCACCTCCACTACACCTAGCATGAGGTCCTGGGGACCTATTCTAACCCAGATGACAATGGTGCAACCTTCACTACACTGGCATGAGGTCCTGGGGACCTATTCTAACCCAGATGACAATAGTGCAACACTCACCTCACTACACCTAGCATGAGGTCCTGGGGACCTATTCTAACCCAGATGGCAATAGTGCAACTTTCACTACACTGGCATGAGGTCCTGGGGACCTATTCTAACCCAGATGACAATAGTGCAACACTCACCTCACTACACCTAGCATGAGGTCCTGGGGACCTATTCTAACCCAGATGACAATAGTGCAACCTTCACTACACTGGAATGAGGTCCTGAATACCTGGTGCAATGGGTGGCCTGTCATCTGATGTGCTGCAATGCACTGTGCAGAGTTGTGTCCCTTGTGCATGACAGGAACTTATGATCATGGGTTCGAATCCCAGTTTGCCCTGATTATGTTTAGTTTTGTCAGCACCATATTTGTGCTCGTTGGTTTCACCAAAGTGGTAAAGGTCTGAGACCAACATCACTTTGGGCTTTCCTCCCACATTAAGCTGACACGCTTTGATATAACTAGAATACTGTTCAAAGTGGCATTTAACCAAAGTCATTCAGTCAGTCACTCACTCCTGAGGACATATTGTAACCCAGATCAACAATCTGGCCGCCACCGTAGCAGCCCATGAGAACATGTAATTCAATGATACTTAATGAAGAACTTACCTATGATGAAGAGAATTTCTACCACAACATCCGAGTACATGGAATGTCTTGCTCGCCTCTTTCCCTGAAAGGTGGCGTTGAATGGCACCATGATGGCGATGTAGAATGTGCACAGCAGAATCAACCAATCCCAGCCGATTTTGAATATCCCATAATGCACTATGATATAGCGGGACTTTTTGGCTTCCTGTACTTTGTATTCGGGCATTTTGCCTGATATGGAATGTAGCTGCAATATTACACATTCCAACTTTTAGTGTCAATATTTACAACATGTACGTCATTAGGAATCAACAGATAGCGTCTTACAACATATACTCAAACACAAGAAAGGCAACATTTTTTTCTATGTAACTATTCCTGAATAAATAATTTGCAAGTCATTCCGTGGCATTTCATTGGCGAACCAAGCAACAATTTTCGAGTTTATGTTTCCATAAACTAAAACTGACAAATAAATTAGGCCACTCCTACTAACATACTACTGTCTTCTGATTGGCTGATAATAGAATGGGCAGGGCTTCTGTTGCATTAACTGCGCTGAACAATGCCACTTATATGTGAGATGGCTCATAGCAAGACAGTCATTGTACTGGTAACATTGTCCCTTGTTTCATTAATGAAAGAACAGTGCAGATTGTGGGCAGTTATTAACATGGTGTTAACTAGACTCCAGACAAAGCTAGGATTGTGAATTGGTCCACAAGGGGTATTATTACATAATGGAGATATAATACCCTGGATAATCAAGGATGGAGATCTCAGGACTATGTGCAATTAATATCTGATATAGCTAAGACTAGTGTAAGACTGTTACAGAATGGAGTTGACAGTTGCTGTGCTACGATGGCTTCGTGAACTGAGGCCCTGGAGAGAAATAAACATGCAGATCTCTTCAGTAGAGAAGAATGAAATGTGAAGCTCCGAGCACCTCGTTTCTTGCGATGTTAGCGCCATGACTGTCGTATGTCTATGTTAGTATTGGAGTTTGGACAGTTGTAAGTCTGTGTGAGAATATGGAAGTTCTGACTGACGTAAGTCTATGTTAGGGTATGGGAGTTGAGACTGTCGTAAGTCTATGTGAGCTAGAGTACGGGATGGAGACTGTCGTAAGTCTATGTAAGGGTACGGGAGTTGAGACTGTCGTAAGTCTATGTAAGGGTACGGGAGTTGAGACTGTCGTAAGTCTATGTGAGCTAGAGTACAGGATGGAGGCTGTCGTAAGTCTATGTAAGGGTACGGGAGTTAAGTCTGTCGTAAGTCTATGTAAGGGTATGGGAGTTGAGACTGTCGTAAGTCTATGTGAGCTAGAGTACGGGATGGAGACTGTCGTAAGTCTATGTAAGGGTACAGGAGTTGAGACTGTCATATGTCTATGTGAGCTAGAGTACGGGATGGAGACTGTCGTAAGTCTATGTAAGGGTACGGGAGTTAAGTCTGTCGTAAGTCTATGTGAGCTAGAGTACGGGATGGAGACTGTCGTAAGTCTATGTTAGGATACAGGAGTTGAGACTGTCGTAAGTCTATGTGAGCTAGAGTACGGGATGGAGACTGTCGTAAGTCTATGTTAGGATACAGGAGTTGAGACTGTCGTAAGTCTCTGTGAGCTAGAGTACGGGATGGAGACTGTCGTAAGTCTATGTAAGGGTATGGGAGTTGAGACTGTCATAAGTCTATGTGAGCTAGAGTACAGGATGGAGACTGTCGTAAGTCTATGTAAGGGTACGGGAGTTAAGTCTGTCGTAAGTCTATGTGAGCTAGAGTACGGGATGGAGACTGTCGTAAGTCTATGTTAGGATACAGGAGTTGAGACTGTCGTAAGTCTATGTGAGCTAGAGTACGGGATGGAGACTGTCGTAAGTCTATGTAAGGGTACGGGAGTTAAGTCTGTCGTAAGTCTATGTGAGCTAGAGTACGGGATGGAGACTGTCGTAAGTCTATGTTAGGATACTGGAGTTGAGACTGTCGTAAGTCTATGTGAGCTAGAGTACGGGATGGAGACTGTCGTAAGTCTATGTAAGGGTACAGGAGTTAAGTCTGTCGTAAGTCTATGTGAGCTAGAGTACGGGATGGAGACTGTCGTAAGTCTATGTTAGGATACAGGAGTTGAGACTGTCGTAAGTCTATGTGAGCTAGAGTACGGGATGGAGACTGTCGTAAGTCTATGTTAGGATACAGGAGTTGAGACTGTCGTAAGTCTATGTGAGCTAGAGTACGGGATGGAGACTGTTGTAAGTCTATGTAAGGGTATGGGAGTTGAGACTGTCATAAGTCTATGTGAGCTAGAGTACGGGATGGAGACTGTCGTAAGTCTATGTAAGGGTACGGGAGTTAAGTCTGTCGTAAGTCTATGTGAGCTAGAGTACGGGATGGAGACTGTCGTAAGTCTATGTTAGGATACAGGAGTTGAGACTGTCGTAAGTCTATGTGAGCTAGAGTACGGGATGGAGACTGTCGTAAGTCTATGTTAGGATACAGGAGTTGAGACTGTCGTAAGTCTATGTGAGCTAGAGTACGGGATGGAGACTGTCGTAAGTCTATGTTAGGATACAGGAGTTGAGACTGTCATAAGTCTATGTGAGCTAGAGTACGGGATGGAGACTGTCGTAAGTCTATGTTAGGATACAGGAGTTGAGACTGTCGTAAGTCTATGTGAGCTAGAGTACGGGATGGAGACTGTCGTAAGTCTATGTTAGGATACAGGAGTTGAGACTGTCATAAGTCTATGTGAGCTAGAGTACGGGATGGAGACTGTCGTAAGTCTATGTTAGGATACAGGAGTTGAGACTGTCGTAAGTCTATGTGAGCTAGAGTACGGGATGGAGACTGTCGTAAGTCTATGTAAGGGTACGGGAGTTAAGTCTGTCGTAAGTCTATGTGAGCTAGAGTACGGGATGGAGATTGTCGTAAGTCTATGTGAGCTAGAGTACGGGATGGAGACTGTCGTAAGTCTATGTTAGGATACAGGAGTTGAGACTGTCGTAAGTCTATGTGAGCTAGAGTACGGGATGGAGACTGTCGTAAGTCTATGTTAGGATACAGGAGTTGAGACTGTCGTAAGTCTATGTGAGCTAGAGTACGGGATGGAGACTGTCGTAAGTCTATGTAAGGGTACAGGAGTTGAGACTGTCATATGTCTATGTGAGCTAGAGTACGGGATGGAGACTGTCGTAAGTCTATGTAAGGGTACGGGAGTTAAGTCTGTCGTAAGTCTATGTGAGCTAGAGTACGGGATGGAGACTGTCGTAAGTCTATGTTAGGATACAGGAGTTGAGACTGTCGTAAGTCTATGTGAGCTAGAGTACGGGATGGAGACTGTCGTAAGTCTATGTTAGGATACAGGAGTTGAGACTGTCGTAAGTCTATGTGAGCTAGAGTACGGGATGGAGACTGTCGTAAGTCTATGTTAGGATACAGGAGTTGAGACTGTCGTAAGTCTATGCGAGCTAGAGTACGGGATGGAGACTGTCGTAAGTCTATGTAAGGGTACGGGAGTTAAGTCTGTCGTAAGTCTATGTGAGCTAGAGTACGGGATGGAGACTGTCGTAAGTCTATGTTAGGATACTGGAGTTGAGACTGTCGTAAGTCTATGTGAGCTAGAGTACGGGATGGAGACTGTCGTAAGTCTATGTAAGGGTACGGGAGTTAAGTCTGTCGTAAGTCTATGTGAGCTAGAGTACGGGATGGAGACTGTCGTAAGTCTATGTTAGGATACAGGAGTTGAGACTGTCGTAAGTCTATGTGAGCTAGAGTACGGGATGGAGACTGTCGTAAGTCTATGTTAGGATACAGGAGTTGAGACTGTCGTAAGTCTATGTGAGCTAGAGTACGGGATGGAGACTGTTGCAAGTCTATGTAAGGGTATGGGAGTTGAGACTGTCATAAGTCTATGTGAGCTAGAGTACGGGATGGAGACTGTCGTAAGTCTATGTTAGGGTACAGGAGTTGAGACTGTCATAAGTCTATGTGAGCTAGAGTACGGGATGGAGACTGTCGTAAGTCTATGTTAGGATACAGGAGTTGAGACTGTCGTAAGTCTATGTGAGCTAGAGTACGGGATGGAGACTGTCGTAAGTCTATGTTAGGATACAGGAGTTGAGACTGTCGTAAGTCTATGTGTGCTAGAGTACGGGATGGAGACTGTCGTAAGTCTATGTAAGGTAATGGGAGTTGAGACTGTCATAAGTCTATGTGAGCTAGAGTACGGGATGGAGACTGTCGTAAGTCTATGTTAGGATACAGGAGTTGAGACTGTCGTAAGTCTATGTGAGCTAGAGTACGGGATGGAGACTGTCGTAAGTCTATGTAAGGGTACGGGAGTTAAGTCTGTCGTAAGTCTATGTGAGCTAGAGTACGGGATGGAGACTGTCGTAAGTCTATGTTAGGATACAGGAGTTGAGACTGTCGTAAGTCTATGTGAGCTAGAGTACGGGATGGAGACTGTCGTAAGTCTATGTAAGGGTACGGGAGTTGAGACTGTCGTAAGTCTATGTGAGCTAGAGTACGGGATGGAGACTGTCGTAAGTCTATGTTAGGATACAGGAGTTGAGACTGTCGTAAGTCTATGTGAGCTAGAGTACGGGATGGAGATTGTCGTAAGTCTATGTAAGGGTATGGGAGTTGAGACTGTCATAAGTCTATGTGAGCTAGAGTACGGGATGGAGACTGTCGTAAGTCTATGTTAGGATACAGGAGTTGAGACTGTCGTAAGTCTATGTGAGCTAGAGTACGGGATGGAGACTGTCGTAAGTCTATGTTAGGATACAGGAGTTGAGACTGTCGTAAGTCTATGTGAGCTAGAGTACGGGATGGAGACTGTCGTAAGTCTATGTAAGGGTACAGGAGTTGAGACTGTCATAAGTCTATGTGAGCTAGAGTACGGGATGGAGACTGTCGTAAGTCTATGTTAGGATACAGGAGTTGAGACTGTCGTAAGTCTATGTGAGCTAGAGTACGGGATGGAGACTGTCGTAAGTCTATGTTAGGATACAGGAGTTGAGACTGTCGTAAGTCTATGTGAGCTAGAGTACGGGATGGAGACTGTCGTAAGTCTATGTAAGGGTACAGGAGTTGAGACTGTCATAAGTCTATGTGAGCTAGAGTACGGGATGGAGACTGTCGTAAGTCTATGTTAGGATACAGGAGTTGAGACTGTCGTAAGTCTATGTGAGCTAGAGTACGGGATGGAGACTGTCGTAAGTCTATGTTAGGATACAGGAGTTGATACAGGAGTTGAGACTGTCGTAAGTCTATGTGAGCTAGAGTACAGGATGGAGACTGTCGTAAGTCTATGTAAGGGTATGGGAGTTGAGACTGTCATAAGTCTATGTGAGCTAGAGTACGGGATGGAGACTGTCGTAAGTCTATGTTAGGATACAGGAGTTGAGACTGTCGTAAGTCTATGTGAGCTAGAGTACGGGATGGAGACTGTCGTAAGTCTATGTTAGGATACAGGAGTTGAGACTGTCGTAAGTCTATGTGAGCTAGAGTACGGGATGGAGACTGTCGTAAGTCTATGTTAGGATACAGGAGTTGAGACTGTCGTAAGTCTATGTGAGCTAGAGTACGGGATGGAGACTGTCGTAAGTCTATGTTAGGATACAGGAGTTGAGACTGTCGTAAGTCTATGTGAGCTAGAGTACGGGATGGAGACTGTCGTAAGTCTATGTAAGGGTACAGGAGTTGAGACTGTCATAAGTCTCTGTGAGCTAGAGTACGGGATGGAGACTGTCGTAAGTCTATGTTAGGATACAGGAGTTGATACAGGAGTTGAGACTGTCATAAGTCTATGTGAGCTAGAGTACGGGATGGAGACTGTCGTAAGTCTATGTTAGGATACAGGAGTTGAGACTGTCGTAAGTCTATGTGAGCTAGAGTACGGGATGGAGACTGTCGTAAGTCTATGTTAGGATACAGGAGTTGAGACTGTCGTAAGTCTATGTGAGCTAGAGTACGGGATGGAGACTGTCGTAAGTCTATGTAAGGGTACAGGAGTTGAGACTGTCATAAGTCTATGTGAGCTAGAGTACGGGATGGAGACTGTCGTAAGTCTATGTTAGGATACAGGAGTTGAGACTGTCGTAAGTCTATGTGAGCTAGAGTACGGGATGGAGACTGTCGTAAGTCTATGTTAGGATACAGGAGTTGATACAGGAGTTGAGACTGTCGTAAGTCTATGTGAGCTAGAGTACGGGATGGAGACTGTCGTAAGTCTATGTAAGGGTATGGGAGTTGAGACTGTCATAAGTCTATGTGAGCTAGAGTACGGGATGGAGACTGTCGTAAGTCTATGTTAGGATACAGGAGTTGAGACTGTCGTAAGTCTATGTGAGCTAGAGTACGGGATGGAGACTGTCGTAAGTCTATGTTAGGATACAGGAGTTAAGTCTGTCGTAAGTCTATGTGAGCTAGAGTACGGGATGGAGACTGTCGTAAGTCTATGTTAGGATACAGGAGTTGAGACTGTCGTAAGTCTATGTGAGCTAGAGTACGGGATGGAGACTGTTGTAAGTCTATGTTAGGATACAGGAGTTGAGACTGTCGTAAGTCTATGTGAGCTAGAGTACGGGATGGAGACTGTCGTAAGTCTATGTTAGGCTACGGGAGTTAGGTCTGTCGTAAGTCTATGTGAGCTAGAGTACGGGATGGAGATTGCTGTAAGTCTATGTATAAACTTATGTGCAAATACAGGAGTTGAGACTGTTGTAAACCTATGTTAGAGTATGGGAGTTGGGACTGTCATAAGTCTATGTTAGGGTACAGGAGTTGAGACTGTCGTAAGTCTATGTTAGGGTACAGGAGTTGAGACTGTCGTAAGTCTATATTAGAGTATGGGAGTTGGGACTGTCGTGGCGCTAAGGCTCAGGTATTAGTATATCGCTAAGGCGCGGGTATTAGTATATGCATTGTGACAGACAGCAGCAGCAGGTAGCACACACATTCCCGCACACAGAGGTCACACACCAGCCCAATAACCACACATGCTCATTCTTCAAACAGTCAATGGTAAACATTCGTGTTTTCAAAATACAATGTCTACAGTGAATAATCTCAACAACTAAAGGCTATATATGAAATAATATAATTCAGCTATATAAGAAAAGTACTAAAACATCTATTGCTAATTAATAATTGAAATCAGATACTTTTATTAAGTTATTAAAAAATTACAAATATTTGATTATGCATAGCATGTGAAATTTGAAAATGAATGTTTTGTGAAGCATGCTGTTACTGAATTAACCAAACAGTTGTGTCAGCACGAAACTGGTCAACAGTCAACATCTGCGGTAAACGTTACTGTTTCACATTGGATTCAATCAGTTTTGAGTTGAGTAAGAGTTTCAAGTTTAGAAGAATTACCTTCCATACATACACACTGATACCAATTTCTGTCATCTTAATTGTTGCATTAATCAAGGAAATGATCACAGAACGTACATCAGAATCAGAGTGATTGCTGAAATCCACAGTCTTGTAATCTTACTTAAGTTCTCTCAATTTCAAATCAAAATATATTTAATCTGAATTGAATCTTTTTGACATAATTGTAAACAGTTGACCAGTTTAGCAGTTACTTACTTGTGCAGGGCAGGCTAAGCTCTAGAAACAATTGTAAGAGTTGATCTTAAAATAGAAATGTACCATTTTCGTGGTGCCCACCCTATTAAGCTGCTGTAGTTTAGTCTTGGCCTTGTTCTGTTTCTCGAACTGTCCGGAGAGGTGATACAGCACCGCTCGGCTATGGCGCCGTTGGTAATGGTAGTTTTCCGGCATTTCGTCCAGAAACTGATTTTCCTCCACCCTCTCCGCCTTCTCCCCAGCATTGTCTGAAAAACACAAAAACAAAATAAATTCAAATCTAATTCAACGTCAATGATAAAATTTCTCTTGGAATTAGCAAAGCACAGACCTGCAGCCAAAATCTATAGAACTGTCTGACAGAAATTGATTTAGTTCTGATTACCTGATTTGAATTTAGAAGCATCAAATACCTTACGCTGTTTTGCTTTCACCCCATGCTGGCCATTACTAGGACTGGCCTCGACAATATGCCGACCTCGTGATCTCTCCACCTCCCATAAAAGGGAACAGATCCCCAGACGAGGTCAGGTATCTCATTCTTCAGCCTGGCCATGTCGCCATTAGTCAGCGGCCATGTTGTACTAACCCAAGAGTGAACAGTGTTAAGTACTAGATATGCATGGCAACAATTCTCTGGGCTTGTCCATGGCATTATTATAGCCTGAGCAGGATATCTGGACTCTCATAAAAGTTCATTTCACCATAACAATTTAGCTCCTCTGTCCAAATATAAAGTGCATCTCCTAGTATAACTTTAAGTTCATTTAAAGTTTTCAAACTTTTAATACGCTATAATTCTTATTTGAAATCAATCTTAGAACATACTAAACAGCAGAGTTCTTCAATAGAGGAAGTTTAAGAAATAGCTGTAAGGCTCCGCAGCTCTCTTGACTCTATATTTTTGCAATTTCAGAGGTAAGTTTTTGAATTAAAATTGATAAAATATTACATAAGTTTTTCAGTGATCATTTCGGTGATCCTCAGGGACCATGGTACCCAGGGATATGTTGCAAGACATTTCACAACAACAAAGAAATGGTTTTGGTTTAAGTGAGTGAGGATGGTTTTATGTTGCTATTTTATGTTGTTTTATATTAGCAATATTCCAGCAACAAAATGGTAAGTGTGGATGGTTTTATGCCGCTTTTAGCAATATTCCAGCAGTATCACGGCAGGGGTCACCAGAAATGAGCTTCACACACTGTACCCATGTGGGGAATCAATCTTGAACCTGTGTGTGATGAGCGAACGCTGTACCCACTGGGCTACCCCACTGCCTGAGATTGGGTTCAGTGCTTCAGGAACAATCTCAAAACAATTTACTTTAACAGACAGTGAAACACATGCAGTGTGAATCAAGTCACCGACCCCCAAGTTTTCTGAAATGGCTAAATGATGGAGGAACTGTTTTCAACACAAGAACAACACAGTGACCTTGTTTTAACTTGCTTCAAATATTAATGACATTGTGAAGGTCATGCATTAAATCTTTCAGTTTCATTGTCAGTTTTAGATGAAATGTCAGAAATTCAAAAAGTCACTTAATGAAACATCTTTGACTACAAATCCAAGCTGAGGCTGAGGTTGGAAATTACTTTGGTTCGCTCAGAAACACCCTGAAGGTCACTTGTGGCCCAGCAAAGCAGCAGCACAATGACCTTTCATCCGACCAATCAGAGCGTCGCTTACCAGATCATGAAAGTGACAGTCGGAATGTGATTTCTAATCATACAACCTCGAAAACCTTTACATGTGGTATTCCGAATGATAGTTACGTGTTTAACGACTGAATCCACACAATCTAGACCATCTCTTAGCCATTCCAGAATGTTCTTTGGTTTAGGTTTCAAATTTGTAATCGAGAATTTGTCAAAATATATTGCGAAGCGTAGTCACCAATTTGAAATTAGTGCCGTAAAGCACGAGAAAGCTGCCTTCTGATTGGTCATTCCATTGGTCGGTCAAAATTCGCGCAAGGTCGGTCTGACGTGACCTGTAATGGGATGTCCTCAGATCTTTGTTTAGAGGTAGCAAGAACTAAGATCTGATTTTAATGATATTGTGGGAGACAAATTCTGTCTATCTCTAACAGTACATTCTTATGAGGCTGATGTCCCTTGTTTCTCCTTCATCCCACACTGCATCCCAACTGGCTGAAGCAGGTCCAGCAGTCACATCACTCACTGACATGTGCCAGCTTCCAAACAAAGTCAACATCATCCCAACTGGCTGAAGCAGGTCCAGCAGTCAGGTCACTCACTGACATGTGCCAGCTTCCAAACAAAGTCAACATCATCTCAACTAACTTTCATTTGTCTTGATTACAAAGTAAATTCTTCATCCAAGCTTAAATAAAAGTGTCAATATTTCAGAAGTCATGCAATGCGGTATCAAGCAATATATGGTGACTAAGCAATATTGTATATCTGTTTTACAGCTGATCACCACCATGGGATAAATAATGTACGTAGCACTGTGCCAGCTTGATTACCATGCTATCTGCATGTCCTGACAGACAGACAAACTGCGTTATAACATCAACCCTATTTCATCTTGTTTGGCCCAGCTTTATCAAAGCTACTGACAAATACATGGCACGTAATACATTGTTCTTAAAATCATCACAAAGATATCATTTTCCTGCAAACAATTTTTGTTTTGATATAAAACTGTTCTTAGAATCATCTTCTAATAAGTATACCATTATTGCAAATAAATGCCACTGTTATTGTTCTATACAGAATGTAAAACATGCAAAAGTTTGGTCATCTAACACAATCGTGCAAGCATCCATGTCAACTGATACAACTTAGGAGTCATGACTTGTAACATAAGTCTGCAAGGAAATTGGACATCCAGACTAAATAGATCTTCAGCTGATGGTAATGGCTATCTTCTCAGAACAAGGAAAGAGATATGTCTATTTTAGTCAATGTAAGATTCCATGTCTAAAGCATGCTGATGGCCACAGACACTCAAGCCACGACTGTTTCAAGCATTATCAAAACAAAGTTTTAGTACAGAAAAGTCAATCTAATAAATGCAGAGTAAGATTCATGAATTATAAAACTATGGCAACCAGCCACATTTTAATACCTACCATATTTTCTCCACTTGGCAACATTTAACATAAATCAGTATTACGACCTACAGGCCTGCAAACACACAGCTAATTGTCCCTCAGCCGCCCCCCCCCCCCCCCGCTGTGACTGTCATAACACCCATCCTTCAACACAGGTAAATGTCAGTTATAGCACTGAGTGAATGAGTGAGTTGGGTTCAACACCGCTTTGAACAGTGTTCCAGTTATATCTCGGTGTGTCAGCTAACTGTGGGAGGATCCAAAGTGATGCATGCAGCTCTCAGACTTTTACATCTTTGATGAAACCCACAACCACTATTGCTGACAGACCTTGAAACATAATTGAGGCCAACCGAGATTCGAATCCATGATCCTAGGCTCCTGGTGAGCCCAAGAGACACAACTCTGCCCGTGCTCCCTGTAGCACGGAGAATGTTGATCAGAATGAAGTTCAGCTCAGAAGCTGGGGATAATCCGATGTTTAGATTAACCCATGCATGCATACATGCAAAATATAGGGAAAATATAGATTAAGAACAGATGAAAGAAAAACAAGATGTTATACAGAGTCTAGAGGAGAACATGTCATACAAGAGGAGAACATGTCATACACAGACAAGAGGAGAACATGTCACACACAGACAAGAGAAGAACATGTCATACACAGACAAGAGGAGAACATTTCATACACAGACAAGAGGAGAACATGTCATACACAGACAAGAGGAGAACATGTCATACACAGACAAGAGGAGAACATGTCATACACAGACAAGAGGAGAATGATGCCATGCACAGACAAGAGGAGAATATGATGTCATACACAGACAAGAGGAGAATATGATGTCATACACAGACAAGAGGAGAACCTGTCATACACAGACAAGAGGAGAATTTGATGCCATGCACAGACAAGAAGAGAATATGATGTGATACACAGACAAGAGGAGAACATGTCATACACAGACAAGAGGAGAACATGTCATACACAGACAAGAGGAGAACATGTCATACACAGACAAGAGGAGAACATTTCATACACAGACAAGAGGAGAACATGTCATACACAGACAAGAGGAGAACATGTCATACACAGACAAGAGGAGAATGATGCCATGCACAGACAAGAGGAGAATATGATGTCATACACAGACAAGAGGAGAATATGATGTCATACACAGACAAGAGGAGAACCTGTCATACACAGACAAGGGGAGAATATGATGTCATGCACAGACAAGAAGAGAATATGATGTCATACACAGACAAGAGGAGAACATGTCATACAGACAAGAGGAGAATATGATGTCATACACAGACAAGAGGAGAATATGATGTCATACACAGACAAGAGGAGAATATGATGTCATGCACAGACAAGAGGAGAACATGTCATACAGACAAGAGGAGAATATGATGTCATACACAGACAAGAGAATATGATGTCATACACAGACGAGGAGAATATGTCATGCACAGACAAGAGGAGAATATGATGTCATACACAGAAAAGAGGAGAACATGTCACACACAGACAAGAGGAGAACATGTCATACACAGACAAGAGGAGAATATGATGTCATACAAAGAGAAGAGGAGAATACAGTGTTATACACTGATGAGAGGACATAATGTCATACAAAGAGAAGAGGAGACTACAATGTTATACACAGACTAGAAATGAAGTCCACATTCAGGCAAGGCGAGGCTGATCACAGCTGGCGTCAGGTTCTAGAGACACAGAGACAGGGATGGAGGGACGACATTTACCTGGCGTCGCTGGCTTGACTGTGAGACAGCCAGAAATAGCACTGGGTTAGATCTCAACTTACACATGGCTGTCGCAGGGAACTATACTGATGGAAAGAAGTAAGGGAACACATAGGGAGCAGATGTTGGATCTTTCAGTAGTTTCCTAAACATGACATGAGAAGCTGTGGCAGTGTACAGTGACAAACTCACTCACTCACTTGTGTCTTTCTCTGTAGGTATTTAACACATCTGTAAGGAAGGCAGCAGGTAGGTTGTTATTTGTTATTGTTGCATTATTTCTTTCCATCAGTATGTACTACTCAACAGAAGTCAAAGAATGCCCACATTGTTCTTCTTACTACAGTTATTTTGTCTTGGCAGGACAGATTATTTATAGTAATATGAAAGAACCTGGTGTTCTTTAACTTTTTTTGAGTAGTACATAGTTAGATATTGGTGTCAAGATATGCATCAGAGAGAATATTACAGTCATGCCTCGCTTATATGGACTTCAGATATCCGGAAACCTCGGTTTCGGACGATTTTCATTCAAAACGAAATAATTACTATATAAATTTACCCATATATACGGAAATTCAGTTTCCGGAACCGGATGGTCATTTTCATACACAAAACACTGAAATGCACACAAAATTGTCTCACTTACCCGGACAATACACTTCCGCTGGTGGTAATCCTTTGATTCATGAGAAGTCAATTAACAGAGTGACACTGAGTTACGTTTGAGACGAGCTTGTTTATTGTACATGTAATCCCATTCGATAAATATGGAGTCTGTGGAGGGCAGAGACAGATTTTTTTAAACGTGTATGTCTTGAATAAAGATTGAGTGGATGTATCTGTTTGCTCTGTCATCTGTCATGAGTTGCATAATTGAAGGGAAGTAACTCTTTCAGTAAGAAGCTGGTTTCAGTTATACGGAAATTCGTTTATACGGACGAATTGTGAAATGACGCAAGTGTCCGTATAAACGAGGCACGACTGTATATTAATAATAATCATGATGTGAAAAACACAAATATTGTTCTATTCCTTGGTGTCATTTCATTATTATTCCATGATGAAGAATGAATGTGCTCTAGAAGTGCCCAGGTAAAACAACCTTCTTCAAATAAGGATTAGAGCTAAAAGGGGTCTTCCACTGATAACTCATCCCTGTTCAAATATGGGCTTCATATACCAGTGGTCTGCCAATGTCAGGGACCCTTTGAGGTTCATATACCAGTGGTCTGCCTATCTCAGGGACCCTTTGAGCTTCATACACTAGTGGTCTGCCTATCTCAGGGACCCTTTGAGCTTCATACACTAGTGGTCTGCCTATCTCAGGGACCCTTTGAGCTTCATATACCAGTGGTCCTGCCTATCCCATGGACCCTTTGAGGTTCATCCAGTGGTCCTGCCTATCTCAGGGACCCTTTGAGGTACATCCAGTGGTCCTGTATACATCAGCTGTATCTGAAGAGCTACCCTAAATTGTTTTTTTGATGATATTCCTTTCTTGATGATAAACATTGAGGAAGTCATGTCAGGAGGAGTCTTCACTTCAAACATGCAGGGCAACTATCTTAACATGGTCAGCATGCTACCGCACCTGGCTGCCCTTGTTTCTATGGTGATCAAACCATTTCATCTGTTGGTGATTTCCATCATCCACAGAGTAGTTGAGAGTTTCCTCAATACCATACATGCTGATCTCGCACAATAACAAAATGGTCAAAGCATTAAAAATACAAATGTTCTACTTTCTAGAATAAAATGAATAGGTGCACAGAATTTAAACCTATTTTCCATATCCTACACGGAATCAAGACATAAATTCCATGAAACCTGCCATGTTCCATCAGTGAGGTAGTGCTGCGTTGTAGGCCGGCGAGACGGTACATTCTAATCATCGTACCGATAAGTGGAAATTAAATTGAAGTTCGACCTTTAGTCCTGTCTCAAACATAACTCAGGTAAACCCTTTTTATCAAGCACCATTTGTTGAAGGGATTTAATTCAAGCCATGAAATTTGCATGCCAATGTCTATGTTAATGTGTTCTCTGGACAAGCAATAAAATGAAATGATTGTTACCGTCAACTTTGATGCAGGTTTGGGGAAATTATGGAAAATAGAACAAGGAAAATGGGAAAAGTGTGAAGCTTCATTTGGGAACAAATTTCTCATTCTTTTAACTTGATAGAGCAATATAGTTTACAGTCTCGCCACGAGTTAAATGGATCAGGTTTTTTCCTGCCATGTACATCCATTACCACTCGGGTCAAATTATGTACTTGAAACCTAGATTGATTTTAAATTAAGATTTTCTAAGTGTTCTTGAATCCTTCACAAACAATGGAAGCTGTCAGCTGGGCCGTGCAGTTTAACAATGGATCAATGTTGGATAATGCATCTCCTCCTTCTCCTTCATGTTGGCCTCTGGTCCAATCAGCAGACACCATGCCCTGAGTGGGAATTCAAGCACTACACCATACTTAGTGTTGTGGGAGGTCAAGCATATTGTAGTGTTGTGGGGCCACAGGACATTGCAGTGTTGTGGGCCACATGATATTGCAGTGTTGTGGGGCCACAGGACATTGCAGTGTTGTGGTGCCTCAGGATATTGTAGTGTTGTGGTGCCACAGGACATTGCAGTGTTGTGGTGCCTCAGGATATTGTAGTGTTGTGGGGCCACAGGACATTGCAGTGTTGTGGGGCCACATGATATTGCAGTGTTGTGGGGCCACAGGACATTGCAGTGTTGTGGTGCCTCAGGATATTGTAGTGTTGTGGTGCCACAGGACATTGCAGTGTTGTGGGGCCACAGGATATTGCAGTGTTGTGGTGCCTCAGGATATTGCAGTGTTGTGGTGCCACAGGCTATTGCAGTGTTGTGGGCCCACAGGATGTTGCAGTGTTGTGGGACCACAGGATATTGCAGTGTTGTGGGGCCACAGGATATTGCAGTGTTGTGGTGCCTCAGGATATTGTAGTGTTGTGGGGCCACAGGATATTGTAGTGTTGTGGTGCCACAGGACATTGCAGTGTTGTGGGGCCACAGGATATTGTAGTGTTGTGGGGCCACATGATATTGTAGTGTTGTGGTGCCACATGATACTGTAGTGTTGTGGTGCCTCAGGATATTATTGTGTTGTGGGGCCACATGATATTGTAGTGTTGTGGGGCCAGAGGATATTGTAGTGTTGTGGGGCCACAGGATATTGTAGTGTTGTGGTGCCTCAGGATATTGTAGTGTCGTGGGGCCACATGATATTGTAGTGTTGTGGTGCCTCAGGATATTGTAGTGTTATGGGGCCACAGGATATTGTAGTGTTGTAGTGCCTCAGGATATTGTAGTGTCGTGGGTATGGGGCCACAGGATATTGTAGTGTTGTGGTGCCTCAGGATATTGTAGTGTTATGGGGCTACAGGATATTGTAGTGTTGTAGTGCCTCAGGATATTGTAGTGTCATGGGTATGGGGCCACAGGATATTGTAGTGTTGTAGTGCCTCAGGATATTGTAGTGTTATCGGGCCACAGGATATTGTAGTGTTGTAGTGCCTCAGGATATTGTAGTGTCATGGGTATGGGGCCACAGGATATTGTAGTGTTGTGGTGCCTCAGGATATTGTAGTGTTATGGGGCCACAGGATATTGTAGTGTTGTAGTGCCTCAGAATATTGTAGTGTCGTGGGTATGGGGCCACAGGATATTGTAGTGTTGTAGTGCCTCAGGATATTGTAGTGTTATGGGGCCACAGGATATTGTAGTGTTGTAGTGCCTCAGGATATTGTAGTGTCGTGGGTATGGGGCCACAGGATATTGTAGTGTTGTGGTGCCTCAGGATATTGTAGTGTTATGGGGCCACAGGATATTGTAGTGTTGTGGTGCCTCAGGATATTGTAGTGTTATGGGGCCACAGGATTTTGTAGTCTTGTAGTGCCTCAGGATATTGTAGTGTCGTGGGTATGGGGCCACAGGATATTGTAGTGTTGTGGTGCCTCAGGATATTGTAGTGTTATGGGGCCACAGGATATTGTAGTGTCGTGGGTATGGGGCCACAGGATATTGTAGTGTCGTGGGTATGGGGCCACAGGATACTGTACAGTTTTCCAGCAGGTATTCATTACACTTGCCTCTACTGGTCTGTGTCTGTACAACTGAGTAAAAAACCCGTCCTACATGGGCAGAACTTCTGCGATTGAAAGCTCCATAGATCTCACTAGATACCCGTAGCACGTACCCAAGATGCCAGCCGATTGGGAACTTGCATCAACTGGTATGCAAAAAACTCGACATCTCAAACACATCTCCCACATGTACAAAGAGCCAAATTGATAACATCATTTGTGAATTATATGAAGTCTTCATGAAGCTCTGCAAGGAGAGCTGAGCCAACACCCAAGTGCCTCAGATCCTTGCTTATTACAAATACATCGATAAATTGCATTTAGTTTGAATATTGATTAATAAGAGCCATGTCTGATCACTAGAGTGTGGCTGAGCATGACTGGCCCGAGTGTGATGGAGCATGACTGGCCCGAGTGTGATGGAGCATGACTGGTCCGAGTGTGATGGAGCATGACTGGCTTGAGTGTGATGGAGAATAACTGGTCCGAGTGTGACCGGCCCAAGTGTGATGGAGCATGACTGGCCTGAGCTTGACTGGCCCGAGTGTGATGGAGCATGACTGGCCCGAGCATGACTGGCTTGAGTGAGATGGAGCATGACTGGTCCGAGTGTGACTTGCCTGAGTGTGATGGAGCATGACTGGCCTGAGTGTGATGAAGCATGACTGGCCTGAGCTTGACTGGCCCGAGTGAGATGGAGCATGACTGGTCCGAGTGTGACTTGCCTGAGTGTGAAGGACCATGACTGGCCCGAGTGTGATGAAGCAAGACTGACCCGAGTGTGAAGGAGCATGACTGGTCCGAGTGTGACTGAGCATGACTGGCCTGAGTGTGATGGAGCAAGACTGACCCGAGTGTGATGGAGCAAGACTGGCCCGAGTGTGATGGAGCATGACTAACCCGAGTGTGATGGAGCATGACTGGCCCGAGTGTGATGGAGCAAGACTGACCCGAGTGTGATGGAGCAAGACTGACCCGAGTGTGATGGAGCAAGACTGACCCGAGTGTGATGGAGCATGACTGGCCCGAGTGTGATGGAGTAAGACTGGCCCGAGTGTGATGGAGTAAGACTGGCCCGAGTGTGATGGAGTAAGACTGGCCCGAGTGTGATGGAGCAAGACTGGCCCGAGTGTGATGGAGTAAGACTGGCCCGAGTGTGATGGAGCAAGACTGACCCGAGTGTGATGGAGCATGACTGGCCTGAGTGTGATGGAGCAAGACTGACCCGAGTGTGATGGAGCAAGACTGACCCGAGTGTGATGGAGCATGACTGGCCTGAGTGTGATGGAGCATGACTGGCCTGAGTGTGATGGAGCAAGACTGACCCGAGTGTGATGGAGCAAGACTGGCCTGAGTGTGATGGAGCAAGACTGACCCGAGTGTGATGGAGCATGACTGGCCTGAGTGTGATGGAGCATGACTGGCCTGAGTGTGATGGAGCAAGACTGACCCGAGTGTGATGGAGCAAGACTGACCCGAGTGTCAAGGCGCATGACTGGCCTGAGTGTGATGGAGCATGACTGGCGTGAGTGTGATGAAGCATGACTGGCCTGAGTGTGATGAAGCATGACTGGCCAGAGTGTGATGAAGCATGACTGGCTTGAATGTGATGGAGCATGACTGGTCCGAGTGTGACTGGTCCGAGTGTGATGGTGAATGACTGGCCCGAGTGTGACTGGCGTGAATGTGAAGGAGCATGACTGATCCGAGTGTGATGGAGCGGACTGGCCTGAGTGTGGTGGAGTGTGACTGGCCCGAGTGTGATGGAGCATGACTGGCCGGAGTGTGACTGGCCCGAGTGTGATGGAGCATGACTGACCCGAGTGTGATGGAACATGACTGGCCCGAGTGTGATGGAGCGTGACTGGCCCGAGTGTGATGGAGCGTGACTGGCCCGAGTGTGATGGAGCATGACTGGTCCAATGTGACTGGTCCAATGTGACTGGCCCGAGTGAGATTGAGCATGACTGGCCTGAGTGTGAAGGACCATGACTGGTCCGAGTGTGATGAAGCAAGACTGGCCCGAGTGTGATGGAGCATGACTGGCCTGAGTGTGATGAAGCATGACTGGCCTGAGCTTGACTGGCCCGAGTGAGATGGAGCATGACTGGTCCGAGTGTGACTTGCCTAAGTGTGAAGGACCATGACTGGCCTGAGTGTGAAGGACCATGACTGGTCCGAGTGTGACTGAGCATGACTGGTCCGAGTGTGACTGAGCATGACTGGTCCGAGTGTGACTGAGCATGACTGGCCTGAGTGTGATGAAGCATGACTGGCCTGAGTGTGATGAAGCATGACTGGCCAGAGTGTGATGAAGCATGACTGGCTTGAATGTGATGGAGCATGACTGGTCCGAGTGTGACTGGTCCGAGCATGACTGACCCGAGTGTGATGGAGCGGACTGGCCTGAGTGTGGTGGAGCGTGACTGGCCCGAGTGTGATGGAGCGTGACTGGCCCGAGTGTGATGGAGCATGACTGGCCGGAGTGTGACTGGCCCGAGTGTGATGGAGCATGACTGACCCGAGTTTGATGGAACATGACTGGCCCGAGTGTGATGGAGCGTGACTGGCCCGAGTGTGATGGAGCATTAACTGGTCCAATGTGACTGGCCCGAGTGTGATTGAGCATGACTGGTCCGAGTGTGACTGGCCTGGCCTGAGTGTGAAGGACCATGACTGGTCCGAGTGTGATGAAGCAAGACTGACCCGAGTGTGATGGAGCAAGACTGACCCGAGTGTGATGGAGCAAGACTGGCCCGAGTGTGATGGAGCATGACTGGCCTGAGTGTGATGAAGCATGACTGGCCTGAGCTTGACTGGCCTGAGCTTGACTGGCCCGAGTGAGATGGAGCATGACTGGTCCGAGTGTGAAGGAGCATGACTGGCCTGAGTGTGAAGGACCATGACTGGTCCGAGTGTGACTGAGCATGACTGGCCCGAGTGTGATGGAGCAAGACTGACCCGAGTGTGATGGAGCAAGACTGACCCGAGTGTGAAGGACCATGACTGGTCCGAGTGTGACTGAGCATGACTGGTCCGAGTGTGACTGGCCTGGCCTGAGTGTGAAGGACCATGACTGGTCCGAGTGTGATGAAGCAAGACTGACCCGAGTGTGATGGAGCTTGACTGGCCCGAGTGTGATGGAGCATGACTGGCCCGAGTGTGACTGAGCATGACTGGTCCGAGTGTGACTGAGCATGACTGGCCCGAGTGTGATGGAGCATGACTGGCCTGAGTGTGAAGGACCATGACTGGACCAAGTGTGATGGAGCATGACTGGCCTGAGTGTGATGGAGCATGACTGGCCCGAGTGTGACTGAGCATGACTGGCCCGAGTGTGAAAGACCATGACTGGCCTGTGTGTGATGGAGCAAGACTGACCCGAGTGTACATTTGACTGGCCCAAGTGTGACTGAGCATATCTGCTATGCAGATTCATACAGTTTACAAATTATTTAGTTCATTTTACATAAAAAATGTAACACATTCATAACGTCCAGATTAAGACAATTTTTGGCAAATATAAGATTTCATATTTATCCACTATCTTTTTCTTTTTTAATTTCATTGTTTAAGTAATCAGAAAATTATTCTAAAAATTTAAATTCAATTTTTTAATTCTAAATATTATCTGTTATTACCCATTTCCAAATAACAGTGGAAATACGGTGAAATACCTCCCTTTTCGATGCTTGGTATGAAAAAAAATAAGCATTGATTGTTTTGATGTCTGGTTTCACTTGAAAGCTTATGGCATCACAAATATGACAGTAACCTCCCCTGGAGTCCTTTCTAAGCTGTAACATGCAATTTCATTGGATAGAAAAGGTTTCTAATAACACTTTCTTGCCGAAATCTGCTACAGGGTTCGTGATTGGTCAAATTCAAGCACATGACCTAAGGGAATGGTCATTGTCCTCTTGTATGAAAGATTTCAGATTTAAACGAAATGTTTGGGTTAATTCGTGTGCTTCTGAACGTTTTAAGCAGGAAATCATGACCTACATTAAAAATATGAAACTTCGTGGATGTATCGTGCTAGGTTACAAGCTGTGACAAAGGTTTCTTATGCATATATATAAATTAGCATTAAACATCATACCTGAGCTAAAAAATCGAGGTGATGACAGCCGAGATGTCATTTGACTTCCATTACACACAATCGCACAAGAAGATTGCAACATAACTTAGATGTTAGTTTGACAACTTTCAGATATATTTTTGTTCTTTTTATTTATTATTTTACATACTTCATATAAAGATTTGCTTGAAATTTCTTTATTTCGCTCTTTGACATGTTTTCAAAGTGTGTCCGAGAAATTTCGTTTTCAGTAACATTGTGGGAAATAGTGAATCTATTGATAAAATATGCAAAATTGAAATAAAATATTATTTCAGAGATTGTGAAATGTGATAGATTTAATAAATGAATGATATGACAGGTAGGTTAAGAAATTTACACACCATTTTCACATGGCTACTGCTTGGCTGGGGATTCGTGAGGTCTAGGCTGGTGTACCGGCCTGCGGGGTTGAAAGAGTTAACACACACTGCTATTGTGCACACAAAGTCCTAATTCCACCATAAAGCTGTCTACAGCAGTAATAATAGTGTTATAATAAATGGATATCCAAAGATAAACCAATTTCAGGCATTCCTGATTGAATACTTGAATCAGTTGACGGCACAGGGTTGACATATAGACCAGCATAAAACTCGATCATCACATGTGCCGTATGTGCATCATTGTTCACTAAAACATAACAATTCTCTCTACCCTAGACATATCAAGTAGACTAAAGAAACGGTTACTTACACAAACATTCTATCAGGTCCATTCGGGCGGTTTACTTCTTGACATGTGTCAGAGGTCGCGGTGACATTTCTTGCCTAATCTACACCCACAGTATTTACATAAAACAATATTTACCATACTTCCTGTAAAATGTGCTCTGTCTGGTACCGTCGTCCAGGTAACAGTTCTCCTGCAGTTGGATATATTGGATTATGCCACATGAGGATCATTCTGGGTCAGGATAGCTGGGTCATCAGTTCCTATGCTGGAACCCACTTAAATCACAATCAGGTGCCACAACACATTAACTATAGTAATTTAAAAGAATCCTCAACTTGTTTTGCGTTGTATATGTGGAATATTCTTTAAAATTTGTATTTGTATCCCACTTTAGGAAGTGTGATCAGAGTTACCTGCCCTTGCTGTGTACAAAACTCGGTGTCACTAACCCAGAGGAGAAGCACTCGTGGCATGCCTTCAACACAATCAAGGAGCAGGTCAGCAGTCTTCAGATGGAAGTCTTTCAACCCATGCAATTAACCCAATTCCCCTCAATGCATGATTTAACACATGTTTTTATATCACTTTTTCAAATTGCATTCTTTAAATTGCATCATGCCATAGTGATAGGAAAATTAATGAAATTCTCAACAACCTACTGACCAGTTGTCTCCCTTTGTGTGTAACTTCCCTGATTTTAGCAAATTTTATGCTATTTGTGGAGGATTTATTCCTGAATCCTTCAGACATGCAATTAGAGGGGAAATATGCATGAGAATACTTAATAGTTTCTTATTCCACATTGATAGCACAAAATACAAATACCATGGAATACGACCCGTGAAGATCCGGAATAGAATAGGTCTTCAGCAACCCATGCTTGCTGTAAAAGGGGACGATGCTTGTCGTAAGAGGCGACTAATGGGATCAGGTGGTCAGCCTCGCTGACAATTGCATGGATCGATGCTCATGATGTCAATCACTGGATTGTCTGGTCCAGGCCTGATTATTTACAGACCGCCATCAAAGAGCTGGAATATTGCTGAGTTCGGCGTTGAACAACAAACCAACCAACCATGGAATATCCTAAAATTATCATTCAACATGTTAGAAAAGATAAATGTATCACGTGCTGAATATGTGGTTGCTTCAATGGCCATAAAGGTGACATATTTATAATGAGTTATGATGAATATTAGACTCAGAGTAAATGAACTGGATGGCAGTGTGTCTGGGATTTTAAATTTTGAATTATTATTTTTTCATTTTTCAAAAACTGTTTTTAATGAAAAAAGAAGAGAAAAGTTTTCCTCTCAATTTTGTCCCTTTACAACTGGTAAGTGCCATCAGACAATATTTCTTCTGCGCACTAATGACAATTTACTTAATGCACTATACAATCCCACAATGACTGCAAATGACTTCAAGCTTCACATAATTCGATTTTCAGTCCTATTAATAGATCATAAATAGATTGCAAGTGATTCCATGGTATTTGATTGGCTAACCAAGAAAATGCTTTTGAGTATATGTTTCGATCAATCAAGAAACAAAACAGGCCATGCCGACTAACAAACCACTGTTTCCTACTTGACTTAAAATAGAATAAGGGGGCTTCCGTTGCATGAACAATGTCACTGATCTCATTCTGTCTATAGATTTTTGTGTGTTAATGATTAAATAAGCATTCTCCATAATTATCATTGTTGGCATATTTATTTATAAGAATTGACTTCAATGTGTTTTTTGCGTTACAGAGTTATAAACGTAAAAAATGAAGTGCACACTTAAATATGCGGATTCACACGGTATGCACACTTGCTTGTAGGTTTATACCACCGTAAATGCAAAAAATATTGAATTAAACATAGTTAGATAAATTAAATTTTTAAATGAATTTTGTTTGTGGTAAATATGGTATATATAAATATCCTCCTACAAATACCCTTGCATATGGACAAGCACATGACTACAGCCAACACCTGTAGGTTATGGGACTTCCGGGACTTGAGAGAGGAAATAGGAACCAGTGACACAATGATAACAACACATTGTCCTGCCTGTACCTCAGGGGATAACAGGTCAGGCTGGGTTCACATGATGTACCGTATTCGACGTAATAAGCGCCCTGCTCTAATAAGTGCCCACGGCGATATTTGCTAAAATATTGGCCAGTGAACAATCCCAATTGGCACCCCTTCCGATTGATCAATGTACACAAGACTTATTTATTCGTGTATAATATGTGTGTTATATGCATCCTTAATTTTGGGAAATTAGATTCTGGAAAAATATATGTCGTATATAAACATTTCAGGCTGTCAGCATAAACAACGAAATTATGATCTTTTAACCCTGTTGTTTTTCACCAAAATAATATTCTAATAAGAGTCCCCTATTTCTAATTTTGAGAGTGCACTGGGCGCTTATTACGTCGAATACGGTATGTGATATCAGAGCTAAGTCCGGGATCAGTTTTCAACTCGGAAATATTCCCAGCTCATATGTGTCCCCTACCCTAAAACAGGCCTTCTGAGTTGTGGCTACTGAACTGGCCTTGACACTGGGGTTTTGTCCTTATCAATGTGAACTGGTATATCAATAATACGAGAAATAAACAAATTAATAAGAAATTTATTATATTACTGGCACTGTCCAAAGATGTTGGGTGTTTAACAAAAGAGCATTCTCAGTAACATATAAAATATATCCAAATGATTATTCAAAAGCTAGATAATGTAACAATCCTATTTCAACATATCAAAAGATGTCACAGCTCAAAGACAGCCAGAAACCATCCTATATCAGGGGAAGTACCAGACTATTCCTATCAGCTTTGCTTCACTCTTTGTATTTACAGTGTGTGTTAAATGTGTGTGACTGACCTCTCCCTGTGTGAGTGAGTGAGTGAGTATTTATGTCACACCGGCTACATGTCAGTCACTCTGTGACAAGCGATGTGTTTCAAGTAGGATATGTTCAGCACTGAATTAAAATATCTTTATTTTCATCAAATCTAAAATGAATTTGTGTCCACACATTTCTGTATATTTAAAATGAAATAAATATTTGTTTGTTCAAAGTGCATCTTGCACTGTAACAGTATATTTCATGTATGTCGGAGACATTTATATATTTGTTTGCTGTTTTGTCGCATTCTGCAATATTCCAGCTGTACGCTGGCAGCACATGTATGCATCACTATAGTTAACCCGATATACCATGACAGGTGAACTTCAGCAATATGATAGAATCGGGTGTTCCATAATTTGCATTTACATATTAACTTAAGTGATATGAAAGAATCAGGTGTTCTGTACTATCCTTTGTGTTGTGAAGTTACGTTTTTCAATGTCCCCCCCTTCCCCCCTCCCACACACACATTGTGAGTTGCCCCATCATCGTTGAACAGTGCCAGCTTTAGCAACAGCATCCCTGCACGCCTCACAAACAAGTGTACAGTACAGATTACGGAGATAGACAAGAACTCACCCACTCCTCCACTGAACAAAGCATACATGATAATGGTACCACTGAATCTCTCCTCAGCAGCTCGAAGTTCACATGAACGTACCAGCCATCACCTGACCGACACATCCCCCGAGAGGACAGGTGGATACACACTACCCATTATTGCTTGAGAATTCCAGTAATATTTGATGAAGACACTGTATCTGATTACAACTGATATGCCTATTCAATAAGACATGTTCCTCGAAGCATTCCCCTGCCATCTTTATACCTTCTGCTTGTACATACATGAAGTCCTTGAATTATGCAGGGACTCCACACTCACTGGTTGGGACGGTCTGAGTGAGTGAGTGAGTGGGTGGGTGTGTGGGTGGGTGTGTGAGTGAGTTAGTGAGTGGGTTGGGTGAGTGAGAGGGTGAGTGAGTGAGTGGGTGGGTGAGTGGGTTGGGTGAGTGGGTGAGTGAGAGGGTGAGTCAGTGAGTGAGTGGGTTGGTGGGTGGGTGAGTGAGTGAGTGTGTGAGTGGATGAGAGTGAGTCAGTGAGTGGGCGGGTGAGAGTGAGTGGGTGAGTGAGTAAGTGAGTGAGTGAGTGAGTGAGTGAGTGAGTGAGTGGATGAAAGTGCGTGAGTGAGTGGGCAGGTGAGAGTGAGTGAGTGAGTGGTCGGGTGGGTGGGTGGATGGATGGATGAGAGTGAGTGAGTGAGTGAGTGAGTGAGTGAGTGGGTGGGTTGGTTGATGAGAGTGAGTGTGAGTGAGTGAGTGAGTGAGTGAGTGAGTGAGTGAGTGAGTGAGTGAGTGAGTGAGTGAGTGTTCCAGCAATATCACACCATGTGTGTGTGCATGCATGCATGTGATGGAGGGTTGTTCGGTGAGCCAGCGAGTACCGGTAACATTGTTTTCAGGGGTCAGTGACCCAGGCTCATCACAATCTCAAGGAAAAAATTATTACAACACAATTTATTTGCTGTTTTTAAAATAATATATAATATCTCTTTCACACACAGCTTTTAAGAACAATTTTTCATCTTAAACATGATGTCCTGGTATAAACCATCCATGTCTGGTTATTGAACACAGTTCTGAGTTGCTGCTGTAGACAAGCATCCTTTTAGCCTCCTGGATCCTGTGCTGTAACGCTACTCCACAACAATCACCAGAGTGGATTTACTAAGTTTGAAATGATTATATATGGCTTATGGATCTGTACAAAGAAATAACTCCATAATAGAATCATCGGCCAGCTTTGAAAATAGGATATTGGTTTTGAGTTGAAGAGCACTAATCTAATTTTCAATGAGCTTCATGGTTATAAATAGCCAACTACCAGATCATATGAAATGTTCAACATTGTTAAACATTGAAACTGACACTACTTGGGTTTCTATTTAAACTGTAACTGGCCTGGTTGTGTTTGTGTGTAGCAGATAGGGAGACCAGGTAGCAATGGAAGCTGGGATATACACTGCCACATCGACAGGTCTCGGGTCAATACAGCGGCTAGTCTGCCGTATTGGTAACGCAATAGTCGTCTATTTGATGTACACTACAAACGGATATTTATTCATTCACCTTAAAAGATTGTCAATTGATCGGCGAATGTTTTCTGCTATATTATGGCAAGCCGATGAAGGAATATTCCTGGCCGGCAGGCGATCGTTAGAGTAACATTCAAAGCCAAGAATATCAACATCTCGTACAAAGGTGTGTGATTACCGAGCCGTCTTAAGGCAGCATGTATTATGCTTTTGGTTATGGAAATGTCGTTATGCTTTCCACGCAGGTGAATATAGGTTATGATAACACTCTGACTATGGATTTACGTCAATAGAAATGTTAGATGCACTATTAAATATGGGGTTACAGTATTGAATATAGACTTACAGTGCTGAATATAGACTTACAGTATTGAATATAGACTTACAGTATTGAATATAGACTTACAGTGTTGAATATAGACTTACAGTGTTGAATATAGACTTACAGTATCGTATATAGACTTACAGTATTGAATATAGACTTACAGTGCTGAATATAGACTTACAGTATTGAATATAGACTTACAGTATTGAATATAGACTTACAGTATTGAATATAGACTTACAGTGTTGCATATAGACTTACAGTGTTAAATATAGACTTACAGTATCGTATATAGACTTACAGTGTTAAATATAGACTTACAGTATTGAATATAGACTTACAGTGTTGAATATAGACTTACAGTGTTGAATATAGACTTACATTGGGGAATATAGACTTACAGTGTTGAATATAGACTTATAGTATTGAATATAGACTATCAGTGTTGAATATAGACTTACAGTATTGAATATAGACTTACAGTGCTGAATATAGACTTACAGTGTTGAATATAGACTTACAGTGCTGAATATAGACTTACAGTGTTGAGTACAGTCACTTAGTGTTGAATATAGACTTACAGTGTTGAGTATAGACTTAGTGTTGAATATAGACTTACAGTGTTGTATATAGACCTTCAGTATTGAATATGGACTTACATTGTCGAATATAGACTTACAGTATTGAATACAGACTTACAGTATTGACTATAGATTTACAGTATTGAATATAGACTTACAGTGTTGAATATAGACTTACAGTGTTGAATATTGACTTACAGTATTGAATATAGACTTACAGTGCTGAATATAGACTTACAGTATTGAATATAGACATACAGTGTTGAATATAGACTTACAGTGTTGAATATAGACTTACAGTGTTGAATATTGACTTACAGTATTGAATATAGACTTACATTGGGGAATATAGACTTACAGTATTGAATATAGACATACAGTATTGAATATAGACTTACAGTGTTGAATATAGACTTACATTGGGGAATATAGACTTACAGTATTGAATATAGACATTCAGTGTTGAATATTGACTTACAGTGTTGAATATAGACATACAGTGTTGTATATAGACTTACAGTGATTAAACTAGACTTACAGTGATGAATATGGACTTATAGTATTGAATATAGACTTACAGTGTTGTATATAGACTTACAGTGTTGTATATAGACTTACAGTATTGAATACAGACTTACAGTATTGAATACAGACATGCAGTACGTGTTGAATATAGACATACAGTGTTGTATATAGACTTACAGTGTTGAATATAGACTTATAGTATTGAATATGACTTACAGTGTTGAGTATAGACTTAGTGTTGAATATAGACTTACAGTGTTGTATATAGACCTTCAGTATTGAATATGGACTTACATTGTTGAATATAGACATACAGTATTGAATACAGACTTACAGTATTGAATACAGACTTACAGTGTTGAATATAGACTTACAGTATTGAATACAGACTTACAGTGTTGCATGTAGACTTACAGTGTTGAATATAGACTTACAGTATTGAATATAGACATACAGTGTTGAATATTGACTTACAGTATTGAATATAGACTTACAGTGTTAAATATAGACTTACAGTATTGAATATAGACTTACAGTATTGAATATAGACATACAGTGTTGAATATTGACTTACAGTATTGAATATAGACTTACAGTGTTAAATATAGACTTACAGTATTGAATATAGACTTACAGTTTTGCAGTGAATATTAACTTTATTACAGTATTGAATGTAATTACATTTAATTATTATAAAATAATGTAATTCCTTTTTTATAAATAATGCTGAAATAATTCTATAGACTATATTGCCACTGGCAAAGTAAACACAACCTTCACCCAGTTATACAGCAAGTACAGCAACCCCTGGAGCTCATGTCAAGTGAGATTTGTTCCAAGACCTTTGTGAATGATGAAAACCATGATCTGTAAGAATGACAATGAGCAATATCATATCCACACAAAGGACTTCCACAAAACCATTGTTGAACACGATCCAAATAATAAATAAGAACTTTTTGACAGAAATGAATTCTTGCTTTCAAATGAATTCCACGTGTTTTTTAATTCTGCAATAAACATGACTTCAGAATAGGCAATTTTCAACAAGTTGCTGAGGATCAGAGAACGTTTAAAGTAATCTACAATTTACAACAGATGAATCTCTGGAGATGGATATCTACATCGTCCAGGGATGTTAACTGTGTGGGTGATTAGTCTGTCAGCGGTACCCTGCTGGTGGGGAAATGCTGGGATACAGACGACCTCCTTACAGTGAGACGAGTTCACCATGCAGAAACCTGGCAGACTATTGATCTCCGCTGTTCTCCTGGTGCTGCTACCACCGGCACCACCAACAATACAACTTACACAATAACTGTCAGACTTAATCAAACTTTTTTTTGCAAAACTTTCAATTTGTTTCAGCAAGAGTTTGAGAGCAGAGTAGAGTGTAACCTTCCTGTTTGACCTACCTTCATACTACAATGGCATACAGCGTACCTACATCGTACCTGCTGGTCACACACAGAGTATACAGGCCACACATCATACAGGCTTATACTGAGTCGACTGGGGTATATACAGTTGATACAGCCACTTACCCATCAGGGAAATATGGCTTCCGTATTCCAGTCTTGATGCTGGTCTTGTGCACGCATGCAGCAGTTAGTGACTCATAAGAAACTCAGGATATTAAGCACATGCGATACTGTAAGCATACTTCAGCTGTTAGGTTAATTCATTATGGTAAGAACTATCTCTGGTCCCGATGACATACAGTCACTTCTCACTGCAGTTCTCTCGTGCAGATCGCTGTTGATGGGGTTCCGCTACATACATGAATCTGTTTACTTGACGTAATGTGCCAAGTGAATGAGTGAGTGACTTAAATGCCGCTTTGATGAGTATTTCAGTTATATCACTATGTGTTCGCTTAAGGTGTGGAGGGAGGTGTACACTGATGCAGTCTAGAAATCCACAGTCAAGCAACAAGCAGAGGCTGATGACAAACCGAGAGTCGGTATCAGGAAGAATGTTGGATTTCAACTCATGATCAGCAGATTCTGGCATTATAAAGGGACACAACTCTGCACAGTTCATTATGGAGGTTTCGATGAAGTGGCTATGATTGGTCAGAATCAGCTAGATGCATACACAAGGTGGTACAGATATGTATTATATGTTATAACTTTAATTTAACAACTGTTTTTCTGTAAAATATGTTCATTTCAGACACAAGTCTATGGTACAGATTGCAATAAGTTTTCTATTACCGTTCAGGGTAAAGTTGCAACTTTAAGTAGTGTGACAAACAAAGTACTGTGACATGTGTCTCATCATGATGTAAGTGTATTGTGATATGTGTCTCATTGTGATGTAAGTGTACTGTGACATGTGTCTCATTGTGATGTAAAAGTACTGTGACATGTGTCTCATTGTGATGTAAGTGTACTGTGACATGTGTCTCATTGTGATGTAAAAGTACTGTGACATGTGTCTCATTGTGATGTAAGTGTACTGTGACATGTGTCTCATTGTGATGTAAAAGTACTGTGACATGTGTCTCATTGTGATGTAAGTGTACTGTGACATGTGTCTCATTGTGATGTAAGTGTACTGTGACATGTGTCTCATTGTGATGTAAGTGTACTGTGACATGTGTCTTATTGTGATGTAAGTGTACAGTGACGTGTGTCTCATTGTGATGTAAAAGTACTGTGACATGTGTCTTATTGTGATGTAAGTGTACTGTGACATGTGTCTCATTGTGATGTAAAAGTACTGTGACATGTGTCTCATTGTGATGTAAGTGTACTGTGACATGTGTCTCATTGTGATGTAAGTGTACTGTGACATGTGTCTCATTGTGATGTAAGTGTACTGTGACATGTGTCTTATTGTGATGTAAGTGTACAGTGACGTGTGTCTCATTGTGATGTAAAAGTACTGTGACATGTGTCTCATTGTGATGTAAGTGTACTGTGACATGTGTCTCATTGTGATGTAAGTGTACTGTGACATGTGTCTCATTGTGATGTAAGTGTACTGTGACATGTGTCTTATTGTGATGTAAGTGTACAGTGACGTGTGTCTCATTGTGATGTAAAAGTACTGTGACATGTGTCTCATTGTGATGTAAGTGTACTGTGACATGTGTCTTATTGTGATGTAAGTGTACAGTGACATGTGTCTCATTGTGATGTAAAAGTACTGTGACATGTGTCTTATTGTGATGTAAGTGTACTGTGACATGTGTCTCATTGTGATGTAAAAGTACTGTGACATGTGTCTCATTGTGATGTAAGTGTACTGTGACATGTGTCTCATTGTGATGTAAGTGTACTGTGACATGTGTCTCATTGTGATGTAAGTGTACTGTGACATGTGTCTTATTGTGATGTAAGTGTACAGTGACGTGTGTCTCATTGTGATGTAAAAGTACTGTGACATGTGTCTCATTGTGATGTAAGTGTACTGTGACATGTGTCTTATTGTGATGTAAGTGTACAGTGACGTGTGTCTCATTGTGATGTAAAAGTACTGTGACATGTGTCTTATTGTGATGTAAGTGTACTGTGACATGTGTCTCATTGTGATGTAAAAGTACTGTGACATGTGTCTCATTGTGATGTAAGTGTACTGTGACATGTGTCTCATTGTGATGTAAGTGTACTGTGACATGTGTCTCATTGTGATGTAAGTGTACTGTGACATGTGTCTTATTGTGATGTAAGTGTACAGTGACGTGTGTCTCATTGTGATGTAAAAGTACTGTGACATGTGTCTTATTGTGATGTAAGTGTACTGTGACATGTGTCTCATTGTGATGTAAAAGTACTGTGACATGTGTCTCATTGTGATGTAAGTGTACTGTGACATGTGTCTCATTGTGATGTAAGTGTACTGTGACATGTGTCTCATTGTGATGTAAGTGTACTGTGACATGTGTCTTATTGTGATGTAAGTGTACAGTGACGTGTGTCTCATTGTGATGTAAAAGTACTGTGACATGTGTCTCATTGTGATGTAAGTGTACTGTGACATGTGTCTCATTGTGATGTAAGTGTACTGTGACATGTGTCTCATTGTGATGTAAGTGTACTGTGACATGTGTCTCATTGTGATGTAAGTGTACTGTGACATGTGTCTTATTGTGATGTAAGTGTACTGTGACATGTGTCTCATTGTGATGTAAAAGTACTGTGACATGTGTCTTATTGTGATGTAAGTGTACTGTGACATGTGTCTCATTGTGATGTAAGTGTACTGTGAGTGAGTGAGTGAGTTGTGTTTAACACCGCTTTTAACAATATTCCAGTTATATCGCGGCGTGTCAGCTTAATGTGGGAGGAAAGCCCGAAGTGATGCAGGTCTCAGACGGTTACCACTTCGGTGAAACCCACGAGCACGGGTATGGTGCTGACAAACCTAGAAACATAATCGGGGCGAACCGGGATTCGAACCCACAATCATAGGTTTCTGGCGTGTCCAAGGGACGCAACTCTGCACAGCGAATCGCTGCGCCTTAGACGACTGGGCCAACCGTGCCCCCTAAATGTACTGTGACATGTGTCTCATTGTGATGTAAGTGTACTGTGACATGTGTCTCATTGTGATGTAAAAGTACTGTAACATGTGTCTTATTGTGATGTAAGTATACTGTGACATGTGTCTCATTGTGATGTAAAAGTACTGTGACATGTGTCTCATTGTGATGTAAGTCTACTGTGACATGTGTCTCATTGTGATGTAAGTGTACTGTGACATGTGTCTTATTGTGATGTAAGTGTACTGTGACATGTGTCTCATTGTGATGTAAGTGTACTGTGACATGTCTCATTGTGATGTAAGTGTACTGTGACGTGTCTCATTGTGATGTAAGTGTACTGTGACATGTGTCTCATTGTGATGTAAGTGTAAGGTGACATGTGTCTCATTGTGATGTAAGTGTACTGTGACATGTGTCTCATCATGATGTAAGTGTACTGTGACATGTGTCTTATTGTGATGTAAGTGTAAGGTGACATGTGTCTCATTGTGATGTAAGTCTACTGTGACATGTGTCTCATTGTGATGTAAGTGTACTGTGACATGTGTCTTATTGTGATGTAAGTGTACTGTGACATGTGTCTCATTGTGATGTAAGTGTACTGTGACATGTGTCTCATTGTGATGTAAGTGTACTGTGACATGTGACTCATTGTGATGTAAGTGTACTGTGACATGTGTCTCATTGTGATGTAAGTGTACTGTGACATATTGTCTCATTGTGATGTAAGTGTACTGTGACATGTGTCTCATTGTGATGTAAGTGTACTGTGACATGTGACTCATTGTGATGTAAGTGGACTGTGACATCACTGAGGTAAAGATTCTCCTAAGTGCAGTCAGAGGACTATAAGATAACAAATTCCTGTAAAGTGCAGATAAAAAAAGGAAAAAGTTTTAATCGTTTATTTTAGAAAAATCTTAGTTTGAACACTTTTTCAGAAGAAAACTCTCTTGTATACCATTTGTCAAAGTCCGCACCAACACCTTCGGTTGCATTTGACATACACGGTATTCAAACTTGACAATCCGGATTATATCTTATTTGACAAGGGAGAAAAAAGTAATTAATTATCACTTGTAAGGTGGAAATAAAGAACATATTACCCAACAAGGACCTGCAATCACAGCTATCAATTACACACTGTAGGTTTTTCACTGCCACGGCTAGCATCAGGTCATTAATGTCGCATCAGGTCATTAATGTCGCATCAGGTCATTAATGTTGCATCAGGTCATTAATGTCGCATCAGGTTTGCTGCACCAACATCCATACTTCATACATGTATGTTAATCAAATTTGATGAAATGGTTGTAAAAAAGCAATATAATTACGTGATATATATTAATTGTAGGGTTGATAGTGTTAGCCTGTTAACGAATGGCATGATACAACCATATTGATGTCACTTTGTGACCAGATCAGGTAAACGGATACAATCTCGTTATATTGTGAGTGAGTGAGTGAGTGAGTGAGTGAGTGAGTGAGTGAGTGAGTGAGTTGGATTTAACACCGCTTTTAACATTATTCCAGTTATATCACCAGCATAATGTGGGAGGAAAGCCTGAAGTGATGCAGGTCTCAGACGTTAACCACTTCGGTGAAACCCACAAGCACGGGTATGGAGCTGACAAACCTAAAACATAATTGGGGTGAACCAGGATTTGAACCCACAATCATACGTTTCTGGCGTGCCCAAGGGACGCACCTCTGCACAGTGAATCGCGGCGCCTTAGATGACTGGGCCACCTGTGCCCCTATATTGTCAGTGTACCTGGTCACCTTACAGGCAGTGCGCGGAAAAGCCGCCTGCCCTCTAGCCCGTGGCTTGTAAAATTTCAGTTGGGCTAACAATTCTGAAATGTCCCTAGCCCGACTGGCTAATGAAATTCTAACAGGGATTTTTTTATTCACACCTATTAGTTGATTAAAGTATAGTAATATTCTCCCATTTCTGTAGATCAACACAACCATCAAAAAGCAAAAAGCAAATTAATATCTGCTAGGAATTAAGATTGAGGGATCCAAGTTAGCCCACATTGTCTTGTTCTTGTGACTGTAACTGTGTGGAACAAACATGTTCTGATTGGTTGTAATTTGTAGTTTAACCAATCACAAGGTGTGTTACTTAACTCTTTCAACAGCTGCCAAGACGTCATTAGTCCCCAAACATGTCAGGGAACAAAATATAAACTTTTCAAGCAAATCATTAAATGAATTAAATGAAATCAAAAACAAAATCAACAAAAATATTTCTAAAAACTTACAAACTTACATCTAAGTTACTATTTCCATATTTTCATGCAATCGTGTATTGTAAGGCTTTGTGGTCTCGATACTTAGGCTCGGAATGATGTTTAATGCCGCAATATATGCATGTGAAATCTTTGTCACAGGTCGTACCCTGGCACAATATGTCCACGAAGAACAATAAACATAGGTCACAATTTCCTGCTTAAAAGCCAGAATAACACAATTTAACCAGATTTTCAGCTAAATTTGAAATATACACAGGCTGGTATCCATTGCTATTATTTGATTGGCTGCCTAAGGTCACTTGCTTGGATTTGACCAATCACGGCACTTATACTAGATTATGGCCACAAAGCGTCATCAGTAAACAACTTACATCCAATACAATCACATCTTGGTGAGGTTACTGTACTATCATTGATGTGCAGATGGAGAACATTCCAATGATACCAAACATCGGATGAATCTTTGCATGTGTTATTGATACAAAGCTTTGCAAATAGAGGTATTTCACTGTATTATTTCCTGTCACTGAGTGGATTCCAGGAAAGACACTTACCAGGAAATATGTGATGATAGATAGTACTTAAAAAAAAATCATCACTTTCCAATTACTTAAACAATGAAAATAAAACAGAAAAACATATTTGAAACTGGCTCATAGCTTTTAAGGCGAGCAAGCCCAACTGGCCAGAAATATTGTGATACTTTTTCATGCACTGCTCACAAGTGCTTCATTATGAATGACAAGACCTAGCTCGCCTGTCATCCTCCTGTATCCTCATCAGGAGGAGGTTGTCCATTAATTTCCATAACAGTTGTTTCTAATGTCTCTTGATTTGCAATAGGGCTGGGATGGGTAACTCGGGTACCAAGGTCGGGTGGGTACTGAGTAGGACGCGGGTACCCACAGGACTACCCGGACCCGTGGTTAGTCACGTGATATATTGTTTATTGACAAAAATGATCTACAACCCTATGGTTACACTACAAGTTACTAATGTTCGCATTTCATTCTGACTATGCACCATTCCTTCTGACTTTTCACATGGTTGAATAAGGATAATACTTCAGTCAACTTCAGTGTATGCATTACAAGATCGTTTAATACATGTATCTAAATATGTTTTGCAAGGGCTGTGGTAAAAAAACTCCCAATGGGACACCTTGTACCTATCTCTTGAGACGTACAGCAGGTCCCCGGGTAGGGTATTAAGGTGGTGGGTACCTGGGTAGAAAATTTCGACTCGTCCCAGCCCTAATTTGCAACCTTATCATTTGAGCAGGTATAGGTACTGAGTAATTTTCAAGCTACTCCAAGTAAGCCCCAGACTACTGTCCATTCCCCACCCAACTTTTGAAGAATGATCAAATATTTTTCTTCATATGCAAATATATCCAAGAAGAATAAAAACATATATATATTTATGAGAATTGCCAATAATGTCATACATCGCCAGGTTCTTTGTTTTCAATGCCGTGATACTGACTGCAAATGACTGGAAATGAATGTGTAGAGAGAAAGTTATGACTTCGAAGCGACAAGTTCACTAGAAACACTTCTTGATGTCAACAACAGTATGTTAATTTCATAACATACTGTTTATACATAAGTTACCGATTTAAAACCAGTTGGTTGTGATAAATACTAAAATTTATCTAGTCATTGCTCTGGAGTTTCATTAAAAATTGGATTCCAAATAAACAAGGAATTTCAATGTTTTGTGTGATAGGCATTACTTAGAAGTGGACAGATGACAAAGCAGACACAATTTATGTACAACATAAATACAGAAGTCGTTATACATAAATTGTGTCTGTATACAAACAATGTGGCCTTTATCCGTCTGAAATTTTCTCAAACCAATTAATTCAGATAAAGATTTAAAGTTTTAAAATGTCATTTTAAGAAAAACATTTAAATTGAAAATACACGGGCCAGGATCAATTTTGTTCAGATTAGAGAAATTTCTTAAAAGGACTGAAATTGCATATGTTATTGCAGTAGAAAATGTGATGAAATCATTCTATATAGAGCTAACTAGTGCAGACATTTATGCTATTCTAGTGTTATGTTTCAGCAATGAATCCCATGTCCCAATTATAATGAGAAAAAGTTACTATCACACCCTTCTTAATTTTGAAGTCTCCAAATACAGTTGGGATGCACTTTATACTGATGTTACTTGTTTGGATTTGAACAACTGTTCTGATCCAAGTGATGCGCCGCTTCATCTAACCCCAGTGAGATAACGGAGATGGTAACTGATGATTTGTCAGTTGATAATGACAATTAGAACAAACTTGATGGAATGATGTCACTTTGTGATGTAATGACGTCAACGTCACGTCATACAACAACAGCCTATGCCAGGTTAAGTAAGCTGCCCTACAGGAATGGATTACGAGTTCAGAAATGTATTTTCAAATGAATGTGTTTAGTCTGAGAATGGGTAATAAATAGAATAACCCACTGGGTACACGTGACAACGGAATATATGTCACTCAGGAATTAACATGAATTTCACTTGTGACATAATTTTTCCACACATACCTCAGTGGTTATTCAATAAATGCACATATCCCCCCCCTCCACCCCCCCATCACAGAATCTAATGTTTGCCCCCCACTCTGCAGGCGTTTCCTTCGCCTATGTGGACTGATTTGATAAAAGTCATTGTAGATTTCAGTTTAGCATTTTCCAAGAGTGCTTTTATAGCAAGATTAATGGTTATACATGTATAGATAGGCGGAATATGTGAAAAATGATTCCCTAATGACATTCCATTTTTATCTGTTAATGTATTCGTTAAAAAGAGTTTTTTTACCTTAAAGATACCAATTCAATATTCCTGTCAAGACTTGATTTTTGACTTGATACAGCAGACCATACCTGAAGTGAATCAGGAAGATGGGAGATTGTTCTGACATCAACAACCCTGCTCTGTTGACTCAAGGACACAACCAGCCATGAATGCAAGTTGGTAATAATCAATTTGTTTCTTACCGATAAGCTCCTCAGTCAAATCCTCCACAGATGAGCTATGTTGCAGCATTGCGACACCACTAAATCCATACAGGTGATCCTGTTTGTATGTACGCACCAGCACTGAACGAGCCACCAAACTCTCCAATATAAAACCTTCATCTGAGTGTCCGAAAAAAGCTGCCTGCATTCACATGTTTCAACAATGTTAACAGTTAATGCACCTTAGACGAGTGAGAAAACATCTTATGAATCCATTTTGCGTGAGGTAAACTTTTCTGAGGTGAGCCGCAATGATTTGATTTTAAACTTTCATGCACATTCTGTCCTTGTTTCCAAACATCACCCCTCATGTCAAAATGGACTGTCTCAGTTTCCATCATAGGATTGATCCAAATTAGAACTGAAGGGGTGATGGGTGTTATTTATTGGGATGTAAATGATGAGTTAATGCAGCATGGATTAAAGCTTCCGTGATCGAGGACATGATGGTAACTGGTGAAATCCTGCTGGTGTTACGTCACAGAAAATGGAAACTTGTGTAAGATCCTGCCCGAGCTATGACGAGGAAACTGGTAAAATCCTGCCCAAGTAACGCAGTGGACAAGAAGATTATGTTGATACCAAACCAGGGTGAACAACAAGTCGATGAAGTCGATGGAGCGAGGAATGTAAGATACATCGCTACAGTAATGGGCAACTATAATTTCCTTGTTTATATAACACCACAAATCAATACCATTCTGTGACTGTTTCAATAATCAGAGTGCATGTTTTGCGTATGGTATTTTTCATTGATTATATTTTGTGTTTAAAGATGCATGAATATTTTCTTGTTTTAATAAAAATCAAAGTGCTTAAAAGATTATCAGCAGGCTCAGTGATGACACTGAACAGGTTCAAAGCAAGCTTCATTCATGGAAGGGTGGGTGGCTCTGTGGGCAGTGAACCATGCAGAGCAAGGTTCAGGTTTGAACCCCAACATGAATACGGTTTGTGGGGATCACTCTGTCTGTCCTGTTGTGACATGGTGGTTGTATTTTCTAAAAAAGCAAAACACATTCTTCTTGTTTGTTCCCTCCCTCTCAATGATATTTGTCCTCGCTGCTTTCAAGACTGACAATCTCACCACAATGTCCTCGCTGCTTTCAACAATGACAATCTCACCACAATGTCTACTGCTGCTTCGAACACTGTCAATCTCACCACAATGTCCACTGCTCCAACACTGACAATCTCACCACAATGTCCACTGCTGCTTCCAACACTGTCAATCTCACCACAATGTCCACTGTTGCTCCAACACTGACAATCTCACCACAGTGTCCACAACTGCTTTCAACACTGACAATCTCACCACAATGTCCACTACTGCTCCAACACTGACAATCTCACCACAGTGTCCACTGTTGCTCCAACACTGACAATCTCACCACAATGTCCACTACTGCTTTCAACACTGACAATCTCACCACAATGTCCACTGCTCCAACACTGACAATCTCACCACAATGTCCACTGCTGCTTTCAACACTGACAATCTCACCACAATGTCCACTGCTGCTTTCAAGAGATACAGACATGGTGATATAGCAGAGAGCTATAGCTGATGTACACTCCTGGAGAGATACAGACATTGTGATATAGCAGGGAGCTATAGCTGATGTATACTCCTGGAGAGATTCAGACATTGTGATATAGCAGAGAGCTATAGCTGATGTACACTCCTGGAGAGATACAGACATTGTGATATAGCATGGAGCTATAGCTGATATCAACTCCTGGAGAAATACAGACATTGTGATATAGCAGGGAGCTATAGCTGATGTACACTCCTGGAGAGATACAGACATTGTGATATAGCAGGGAGCTATAGCTGATGTACACTCCTGGAGAGATACAGACATTGTGATATAGCATGGAGCTATAGCTGATATCAATTCCTGGAGAAATACAGACATTGTGATATAGCATGGAGCTATAGCTGATGTACACTCCTGGAGAGATACAGACATGGTGATATAGTAGGGAGCTATAGCTGATGTACACTCCTGGAGAGATACAGACATTGTGATATAGTAGGGAGCTATAGCTGATATCAATTCCTGGAGAGATACAGACATTGTGATATAGCATGGAGCTATAGCTGATGTCAACTCTTGGAGAGATACGGACATGGTGATATAGCATGGAGCTATAGCTGATATCAACTCCTGGAGAGATACAGACATTGTGATATAGCATGGAGCTATAGCTGATGTACACTCCTGGAGAGATACGGACATTGTGATATAGCAGGGAGCTATAGCTGATGTACACTCCTGGAGAGATACAGACATTGTGATATAGCAGGGAGCTATAGCTGATATCAACTCCTGGAGAGATATGGACATTGTGACATAGCAGGGAGCTATAGCTGATGTACACTCCTGGAGAGATACAGACATTGTGATATAGCAGGGAGCTATAGCTGATATCAACTCCTGGAGAGATATGGACATTGTGATATAGCAGAGAGCTATAGCTGATGTACACTCCTGGAGAGATACAGACATTGTGATATAGCAGAGAGCTATAGCTGATGTACACTCCTGGAGAGATACAGACATTGTGATATAGCAGGGAGCTATAGCTGATGTACACTCCTGGAGAGATACAGACATTGTGATATAGCAGGGAGCTATAGCTGATGTACACTCCTGGAGAGATACAGACATTGTGATATAGTAGGGAGCTATAGCTGATATCAATTCCTGGAGAGATACAGACATTGTGATATAGCATGGAGCTATAGCTGATGTACACTCCTGGAGAGATACAGACATAGTGATATAGCAGAGAGCTATAGCTGATGTACACTCCTGGAGAGATACAGACATTGTGATATAGCAGGGAGCTATAGCTGATGTACACTCCTGGAGAGATACAGACATTGTGATATAGCAGGGAGCTATAGCTGATGTACACTCCTGGAGAGATACAGACATTGTGATATAGTAGGGAGCTATAGCTGATATCAATTCCTGGAGAGATACAGACATTGTGATATAGCATGGAGCTATAGCTGATGTCAACTCTTGGAGAGATACGGACATGGTGATATAGCATGGAGCTATAGCTGATATCAACTCCTGGAGAGATACAGACATTGTGATATAGCATGGAGCTATAGCTGATGTACACTCCTGGAGAGATATGGACATGGTGATATAGCATGGAGCTATAGCTGATATCAACTCCTGGAGAGATACAGACATTGTGATATAGCAGAGAGCTATAGCTGATGTACACCCCTGGAGAGATACAGACATTGTGATATAGCAGAGAGCTATAGCTGATGTACACTCCTGGAGAGATACAGACATTGTGATATAGCAGGGAGCTATAGCTGATGTACACTCCTGGAGAGATACAGACATTGTGATATAGTAGGGAGCTATAGATGATATCAATTCCTGGAGAGATACAGACATTGTGATATAGCATGGAGCTATAGCTGATGTCAACACCTGGAGAGATACGGACATTGTGATATAGCAGGGAGCTATAGCTGATGTACACTCCTGGAGAGATACAGACATTGTGATATAGCATGGAGCTATAGCTGATGTACACTCCTGGAGAGATACAGACATTGTGATATAGCAGGGAGCTATAGCTGATGTACACTCCTGGAGAGATACAGACATTGTGATATAGTAGGGAGCTATAGCTGATGTACACTCCTGGAGAGATACAGACATTGTGATATAGTAGGGAGCTATAGCTGATGTACACTCCTGGAGAGATACAGACATTGTGATATAGTAGGGAGCTATAGCTGATGTCAACACCTGGAGAGATACAGACATTGTGATATAGTAGGGAGCTATAGCTGATGTACACTCCTGGAGAGATACGGACATTGTGATATAGTAGGGAGCTATAGCTGATGTCAACACCTGGAGAGATACAGACATTGTGATATAGTAGGGAGCTATAGCTGATATCAACTCCTGGAGAGATATGGACATTGTGATATAGCAGGGAGCTATAGCTGATATCAACTCCTGGAGAGATACCGACATTGTGATATAGCAGGGAGCTATAGCTGATGTCAACTCCTGGAGAGATACAGACATTGTGATATAGCATGGAGCTATAGCTGATATCAACTCCTGGAGATATATGGACATTGTGATATAGCAGGGAGCTATAGCTGATGTACACTCCTGGAGAGATTCAGACATTGTGATATAGTAGGGAGCTATAGCTGATGTCAACTCCTGGAGAGATACAGACATTGTGATATAGCATGGAGTTATAGCTGATGTACACTCCTTGAGAGATACAGACATTGTGATATAGCATGGAGCTATAGCTGATGTACACTCCTGGAGAGATACAGACATTGTGATATAGCATGGAGCTATAGCTGATGTCAACACCTGGAGAGATACAGACATTGTGATATAGTAGGGAGCTATAGCTGATGTACACTCCTGGAGAGATACAGACATGGTGATATAACTCCTGGAGAGATACGGACATGGTGATATACAATGGAGCTGACAGTGACTTCTTTTTCCATTGTTTTACAGTTCTACTCAATCAATAACAGGTCAAATCAACATGCTGTGTACTCTGAACTGAATTGCATCACAAGGTATAACAAGATGTAGCAAGGAACATCGTGTGCCTTCACATTTTTTATACAATATTTTTATGTTTTTGTTTTTCTTCTGAAAATCTGTTAGAAGATGGGAACATTTTTTAAGGGAAGTTTTAGTTAATGTCTTAAAACTTAAGACCAATGGTGTTCATCTGATTCAAAAAGGTTGAACAGCCCCCTGGCAGACATTGTAATACAGAGTGAAACGTTATCAACTTGTGGACAGTTCTGCTTTTATCAGAAAGGACACCCAGGAGTTATTTTATTCTCTTCTGAAGTTCTACAGATTTTGGCCAGAATGTGAATGATGGAATGATGGCATTCAGATAAGTAATGACCTACCATTGATGTCTGTACCCGGTATATCCATGGCGATGGCTTTGTCTCGTGTTACGTCTTTGTGGGACACCAGGAACAGGACAACTTGTCGCTTCTCATTCTTGATGGGCACGATGTCCAGGAGGCACCAGAAGGGGCTGCCTGAAACAGAAGCAGACAACTGCACTGAAAGTTGACACCTTTGCCACCTCCATTGAACACTTGACACCTTCTATACAAGACTGGGCACATGCAACACCTGCCACCTCCATTGAACACTTGACACCTTCTATACCAGACTGGGCACATGCAACACCTGCCACCTCCATTGAACACTTGACACCTTCTATACCAGACTGGACACATGCAACACCTGCCACCTCCATTGAACACTTGACACCTTCTATACCAGAATGGACACATGCAACACCTGCCACCTCCATTGAACTCTTGACACCTTCTATACCAGACTGGGCACATGCAATACCTGCCAGCTTCACTGAACACTTGACACCTTCTATACCAGAATGGACACATGCAACACCTGCCAGCTTAACTGAACACTTGACACCTTCTATACCAGACTGGACACATGCAATACCTGCCACCTCCATTGAACACTTGACACCTTCTATACCAGACTGGGCACATGCAACACCTGCCACCTCCATTGAACACTTGACACCTTCTATACCAGACTGGACACATGCAACACCTGCCAGCTTCACTGAACACTTGACACCTTCTATACCAGACTGGACACATGCAACACCTGCCAGCTTCACTGAACACCTGACACCTTCACTGAACACAAGTGACACCTTCCCCGAACACCTTCACTTAACACCACACACATTCACTAAACACATGTGACACCTTCACTGAACACCTGTGACACCTTCATTGAACACCTGACACTTTCACTGAACACCTGTGACACCTACAAAAACCTTCACAGTCACTGAAAATCCGACACCTTCACTGAACACCTGCCACCTTCACCGAACACCTTCACTGAACACCTGGCACCTTCATTGAACACCTGACACCTTCACTGAACACCTGCCACCTTCAACAGCTGCACCAAACATGTTCATTAAACACCTAACAACCTTCACCACTTGCACTGACTACCCTCAACACCTGTAGCCCTCAACTGCTGGAACCTAATCACATTCATAACAACATGTGCATTGATACATGATACTGAACGAAACATAACAACATGTGCATTGATACATGATACTGAATGAAACATAACAAAGTACATCATATGTTGCATAGTGAATGACCACAGGCCAAATCTGACTCAACAGACTATAGTCACTACACAACGTGTCTCATCACAGAACATAGACCAAGTTGAGGGAAGGTTTAGTTGAACAGACTATAGTCACTACACAACGTGTCTCATCACAGAACATAGACCAAGTTGAGGGAAGGTTTAGTTGAACAGACTATAGTCACTACACAACGTGTCTCATCACGGAACATAGACCAAGTTGAGGGAAGGTTTAGTTGAACAGACTATAGTCACTACACAACGTGTCTCATCACGGAACATAGACCAAGTTGAGGGAAGGTTTAGTTGAACAGACTATAGTCACTACACAACGTGTCTCATCACGGAACATAGACCAAGTTGAGGGAAGGTTTAGTTGAACAGACTATAGTCACTACACAACGTGTCTCATCACGGAACATAGACCAAGTTGAGGGAAGGTTTATTTGAACAGACTATAGTCACTACACAACGTGTCTCATCACAGAACATAGACCAAGTTGAGGGAAGGTTTAATTACACTTAGGTACAGCGTTTGTTCTCTTAAATGAGTGAGTGAGTATTGTTTTACACCACTTTAAGCAATATTCAAGCAATATCGTGGCAGGGGACACCAGACACCATGTTGGGAATCGAACCCGGGTCTTCAGCATGACAAGCAAATGCTTTGACAACTAGGCTACCCCACTGCCCCTCTCTTAAATGAAGCAATTAATCAATTTTGGTTGTTTCAGGAGTGAAAGGGTTAATATTTTATAAAATATCATTGATGTGTTTGTAATATATACATGGAAATATAGAAGGCCTAGACGTGTGGACATTCTAGTGAAGGATTCTGTGTTAGAATAGCTCCCCAGCAACCTAATCTGGTCATGAGAGGTAATCAGATGGGTCAAGTGGTCAGTCTCAGTGACTTGACAGCAGTTGATGGTTTAGTTGAACAGACTATAGTCACTACACAACGAGTCTCATCACAGAACATAGACCAAGTTGAGGGAAGGTTTAGTTGAACAGACTATAGTCACTACACAACGTGTCTCATCACAGAACATAGACCAAGTTGAGGGAAGGTTTAGTTGAACAGACTATAGTCACTACACAACGTGTCTCATCACAGAACATAGACCAAGTTGAGGGAAGGTTTAATTACACTTAGGTACAGCGTTTGTTCTCTTAAATGAGTGAGTGAGTGAGTATTGTTTTACACCACTTTAAGCAATATTCAAGCAATATCGTGGCAGGGGACACCAGACACCATGTTGGGAATCGAACCCGGGTCTTCAGCATGACAAGCAAATGCTTTGACAACTAGGCTACCCCACTGCCCCTCTCTTAAATGAAGCAATTAATCAATTTTGGTTGTTTCAGGAGTGAAAGGGTTAATATTTTATAAAATATCATTGATGTGTTTGTAATATATACATGGAAATATGGAAGGCCTAGACGTGTGGACATTCTAGTGAAGGATTCTTTGTTAGAATAGCTCCCCCGCAACCTAATCTGGTCATGAGAGGTAATCAGATGGGTCAAGTGGTCAGTCTCAGTGACTTGACAGCGGTTGATGGCGAGTCATTGTTCCCCAATGGCATGGATTGTTGCTCACAATATGAATAACTGGATTGTCTGGTCCAGATTCGTTTATTTACAGGCTGCCCACATATAGCTGGAATATTGCTGCGTGTGGCATAAACAAAGAAACAAAGAAACAAACATAACATTCTAGAAAAGGTCATCTTCATATGGTTGACCACAGGCGTTTGACCACAGGCGTTTGATGGGTCGAGGCTGCCATGAAATCAGTGGGTCTGAACATCACGAAAGTCATGTGTGGATTACAATGAATAAAATATTTTACATTATTACTAAACCTTCATCATCATTCATAGAGACAGAGCTCAGAGGAACTTAAAAAGGAAAAATATATTCAAAAATACAAAATTTTCTTTGTGGGGATTTAATGAGAAACTCCAACAAAATAATCTGCTTACAAAGTAATTCTATCTTTGTCAACTCAGCTCTGTGAATGGCCGCAAGCGGGGCATGTTACCCATAATTCACCAGTAATTTCCTTCATGGTGCTCGAACAGATCCAATATCGTGGAAACAACTCGTTGTGAGGACACAGTTTGATGAACCAAGACTTGAGAACAGAGGGCTTCCTTGCCTCAGTTCGATCGTATTTAAACAACAACATAATTTCCGTGTGGCTGCTTATAACCACTGGAACAACATCACATGGCAAAGTTATCGGACTTCAACAAAACACTTCAGGACTTTGGGGGATTTAATAATTTGTCAATATCTCAGACTTTAGCATGGAAGTTTCCCTGACTTTATGCAAGTCCTGATGCAAGCATGACAAACAGGGCCTTATTGATAAACTTGCTGAGTGGAGTGGAGTGGAGTGGAGTGGAGTGGAGTGGAGTGGAGCGGAGTGGAGGGGAGAGGATGGCACTGTTTGCATTAATGAGTGAGTTCATGGGTGGGCTTTTGATGAGTGAGCGAGTGGATTGGTGAGGGATGGCACTGTTTGCATTCATGAGTTGGTTTGTGGGTGGGCTTTTGATGAGTGAGTGAATGGATGAGTGAGTGAGTGAGTGAGTAAGGAAAGCGAGTGAGTGGATGAGTGAGTGAGTAAGTAAGGAAAGCGAGTGAGTGGATGAGTGAGTGAGTGAGTAAGGAAAGCGAGTGAGTGGATGAGTGAGTGGATGAGTGAGTAAGGAAAGCGAGTGAGTGGATGAGTGAGTGAGTGAGTAAGGAAAGCGAGTGAGTGGATGAGTGAGTGAGTGAGTAAGGAAAGCGAGTGAGTGGATGAGTGAGTGAGTGAGTAAGGAAAGCGAGTGAGTGGATGAGCGAGTGAGTGAGTAAGGAAAGCGAGTGAGTGGATGAGTGAGTGAGTGAGTAAGGAAAGCGAGTGAGTGGATGAGTGAGTGAGTAAGGAAAGCGAGTGAGTGGATGAGTGAGTGGATGAGTGAGTGAGTGAGTAAGGAAAGCGAGTGAGTGGATGAGTGAGTGAGTAAGGAAAGCGAGTGAGTGGATGAGTGAGTGAGTGAGTAAGGAAAGCGAGTGAGTGGATGAGTGAGTGAGTAAGGAAAGCGAGTGAGTGGATGAGTGAGTGGATGAGTGAGTGAGTGAGTAAGGAAAGCGAGTGAGTGGATGAGTGAGTGAGTAAGGAAAGCGAGTGAGTGGATGAGTGAGTGAGTGAGTAAGGAAAGCGAGTGAGTGGATGAGTGAGTGAGTAAGGAAAGCGAGTGAGTGGATGAGTGAGTGAGTGAGTAAGGAAAGCGAGTGAGTGGATGAGTGAGTGAGTGAGTAAGGAAAGCGAGTGAGTGGATGAGTGAGTGAGTGAGTAAGGAAAGCGAGTGAGTGGATGAGTGAGTAAGTGAGTGAGTAAGGAAAGCGAGTGAGTGGATGAGTGAGTGAGTAAGGAAAGCGAGTGAGTGGATGAGTGAGTGAGTGAGTAAGGAAAGCGAGTGAGTGGATGAGTGAGTGAGTGAGTAAGGAAAGCGAGTGAGTGGATGAGTGAGTGAGTGAGTAAGGAAAGCGAGTGAGTGGATGAGTGAGTGAGTGAGTAAGGAAAGCGAGTGAGTGGATGAGCGAGTGAGTGAGTAAGGAAAGCGAGTGAGTGGATGAGCGAGTGAGTGAGTAAGGAAAGCGAGTGAGTGGATGAGTGAGTGAGTGAGTGAGTAAGGAAAGCGAGTGAGTGGATGAGTGAGTGAGTAAGGAAAGCGAGTGAGTGGATGAGTGAGTGAGTGAGTAAGGAAAGCGAGTGAGTGGATGAGTGAGTGAGTGAGTAAGGAAAGCGAGTGAGTGGATGAGTGAGTGAGTGAGTAAGGAAAGCGAGTGAGTGGATGAGCGAGTGAGTGAGTAAGGAAAGCGAGTGAGTGGATGAGTGAGTGAGTGAGTAAGGAAAGCGAGTGAGTGGATGAGTGAGTGAGTAAGGAAAGCGAGTGAGTGGATGAGTGAGTGGATGAGCGAGTGAGTGAGTAAGGAAAGCGAGTGAGTGGATGAGTGAGTGAGTAAGGAAAGCGAGTGAGTGGATGAGTGAGTGGATGAGTGAGTGGATGAGTGAGTGAGTGAGTAAGGAAAGCGAGTGAGTGGATGAGTGAGTGAGTGAGTAAGGAAAGCGAGTGAGTGGATGAGTGAGTGAGTGAGTAAGGAAAGCGAGTGAGTGGATGAGTGAGTGAGTGAGTAAGGAAAGCGAGTGAGTGGATGAGTGAGTGAGTGAGTAAGGAAAGCGAGTGAGTGGATGAGCGAGTGAGTGAGTAAGGAAAGCGAGTGAGTGGATGAGCGAGTGAGTGAGTAAGGAAAGCGAGTGAGTGGATGAGTGAGTGAGTGAGTGAGTAAGGAAAGCGAGTGAGTGGATGAGTGAGTGAGTAAGGAAAGCGAGTGAGTGGATGAGTGAGTGAGTAAGGAAAGCGAGTGAGTGGATGAGTGAGTGAGTAAGGAAAGCGAGTGAGTGGATGAGTGAGTGGATGAGTGAGTGGATGAGTGAGTGAGTGAGTAAGGAAAGCGAGTGAGTGGATGAGTGAGTGAGTGAGTAAGGAAAGCGAGTGAGTGGATGAGTGAGTGAGTGAGTAAGGAAAGCGAGTGAGTGGATGAGTGAGTGAGTGAGTAAGGAAAGCGAGTGAGTGGATGAGTGAGTGAGTGAGTAAGGAAAGCGAGTGAGTGGATGAGTGAGTGAGTGAGTAAGGAAAGCGAGTGAGTGGATGAGTGAGTGAGTGAGTAAGGAAAGCGAGTGAGTGGATGAGTGAGTGAGTGAGTAAGGAAAGCGAGTGAGTGGATGAGTGAGTGGATGAGTGAGTGGATGAGTGAGTGAGTGAGTAAGGAAAGCGAGTGAGTGGATGAGTGAGTGAGTGAGTAAGGAAAGCGAGTGAGTGGATGAGTGAGTGAGTGAGTAAGGAAAGCGAGTGAGTGGATGAGTGAGTGAGTGAGTAAGGAAAGCGAGTGAGTGGATGAGTGAGTGAGTGAGTAAGGAAAGCGAGTGAGTGGATGAGCGAGTGAGTGAGTAAGGAAAGCGAGTGAGTGGATGAGTGAGTGAGTAAGGAAAGCGAGTGAGTGGATGAGTGAGTGAGTAAGGAAAGCGAGTGAGTGGATGAGTGAGTGGATGAGTGAGTGGATGAGTGAGTGAGTGAGTAAGGAAAGCGAGTGAGTGGATGAGTGAGTGAGTGAGTAAGGAAAGCGAGTGAGTGGATGAGTGAGTAAGTGAGTGAGTAAGGAAAGCGAGTGAGTGGATGAGTGAGTGAGTAAGGAAAGCGAGTGAGTGGATGAGTGAGTGGATGAGTGAGTGGATGAGTGAGTGAGTGAGTAAGGAAAGCGAGTGAGTGGATGAGTGAGTGAGTAAGGAAAGCGAGTGAGTGGATGAGTGAGTGAGTAAGGAAAGCGAGTGAGTGGATGAGTGAGTGAGTAAGGAAAGCGAGTGAGTGGATGAGTGAGTGGATGAGTGAGTGGATGAGTGAGTGAGTGAGTAAGGAAAGCGAGTGAGTGGATGAGTGAGTGAGTGAGTAAGGAAAGCGAGTGAGTGGATGAGTGAGTGAGTGAGTAAGGAAAGCGAGTGAGTGGATGAGTGAGTGAGTGAGTAAGGAAAGCGAGTGAGTGGATGAGTGAGTGAGTGAGTAAGGAAAGCGAGTGAGTGGATGAGCGAGTGAGTGAGTAAGGAAAGCGAGTGAGTGGATGAGTGAGTGAGTGAGTAAGGAAAGCGAGTGAGTGGATGAGTGAGTGAGTAAGGAAAGCGAGTGAGTGGATGAGTGAGTGGATGAGCGAGTGAGTGAGTAAGGAAAGCGAGTGAGTGGATGAGTGAGTGAGTAAGGAAAGCGAGTGAGTGGATGAGTGAGTGGATGAGTGAGTGGATGAGTGAGTGAGTGAGTAAGGAAAGCGAGTGAGTGGATGAGTGAGTGAGTGAGTAAGGAAAGCGAGTGAGTGGATGAGTGAGTGAGTGAGTAAGGAAAGCGAGTGAGTGGATGAGTGAGTGAGTGAGTAAGGAAAGCGAGTGAGTGGATGAGTGAGTGAGTGAGTAAGGAAAGCGAGTGAGTGGATGAGTGAGTGAGTGAGTAAGGAAAGCGAGTGAGTGGATGAGTGAGTGAGTGAGTAAGGAAAGCGAGTGAGTGGATGAGTGAGTGAGTGAGTAAGGAAAGCGAGTGAGTGGATGAGTAAGTGAGTGAGTAAGGAAAGCGAGTGAGTGGATGAGTGAGTGAGTGAGTAAGGAAAGCGAGTGAGTGGATGAGCGAGTGAGTGAGTAAGGAAAGCGAGTGAGTGGATGAGCGAGTGAGTGAGTAAGGAAAGCGAGTGAGTGGATGAGTGAGTGAGTGAGTGAGTAAGGAAAGCGAGTGAGTGGATGAGTGAGTGAGTAAGGAAAGCGAGTGAGTGGATGAGTGAGTGAGTAAGGAAAGCGAGTGAGTGGATGAGTGAGTGAGTAAGGAAAGCGAGTGAGTGGATGAGTGAGTGGATGAGTGAGTGAGTGAGTAAGGAAAGCGAGTGAGTGGATGAGTGAGTGGATGAGTGAGTGGATGAGTGAGTGAGTGAGTAAGGAAAGCGAGTGAGTGGATGAGTGAGTGAGTGAGTAAGGAAAGCGAGTGAGTGGATGAGTGAGTGAGTAAGGAAAGCGAGTGAGTGGATGAGTGAGTGGATGAGCGAGTGAGTGAGTAAAGAAAGCGAGTGAGTGGATGAGTGAGTGAGTGAGTAAGGAAAGCGAGTGAGTGGATGAGTGAGTGAGTAAGGAAAGCGAGTGAGTGGATGAGTGAGTGGATGAGCGAGTGAGTGAGTAAGGAAAGCGAGTGAGTGGATGAGTGAGTGAGTGAGTAAGGAAAGCGAGTGAGTGGATGAGTGAGTGGGTGAGTGAGTGAGTGAGTGAGTGAGACTTTGTGAGACTTTTTTACCTGATCTGATTCTTCGATTAGTTCTACACAACATTTTTTTCTTGATAGTAGATGAAAATAAGTGTAACCTAGACTTGTGATACTCCTTGTAATACCATTTGTCTGTCAGTATCTACAGCTGCCACTAACCCAATGGAAAAAGTAGAATTGCACAACTCCACCTCGTTGGGTTTCCAGACAATGCTCCTGTGAGTTGTGCAATCAATGCTGCCTGCTCATGGCCGACTGGTGTTGAGGAATACAGACCACATCCCACGACAAGGGTCCTCTGTAAGTTAATGGTAGCCTACCCATTGTTGAAATTGCTAGCTGTGCTAAATTATCAAGTTTGTGTGTATCAATAATAATTATTTGGTACATACCAGTGCAAAACTCTCAGAGACAACATGACAAATCTATACCTTATTGCTACAGAAATCCATTACATGATGTCGGATGCAGATCCCAGTGGGAAGAGTTCTTGTAACGTTTCATTTCACAATACCATACTAGGTAATTAGGAACCTGATTCACAGATACACTTTTGGAGAGTTCCAATAATGGGAAGTGTTTCCTCAGATCAAAGGTATTAAGGTATCGGCTGTTTTACAAATATCACACATCAGACCAGCTGTATGACCTTTACCAAATGTAATGAGATGGCTAGAACTAATAATTACTAATAAGCTCTTCATCTGAATCAATTTGTTGTTTGTTAAATGAACCATCCTCTGTGTTGCTCCTAAAGAAAACCAAGCCGATCAAACCATCTATCCCTGCCCTTTTAAATATGTGTGTAAAATCACAAACAGTATGTTACATTCCTCATTTGACCTAACAGTTTCTTCTAAAGCTTGTTAGTACAACTGATAATGATCAATGACTACACTGAATGATTCCCTCTGTTCTATAAATGTTTTCAATACATTCCGAAAAAACCCATTGATTTGATAACAATTATACATACTATTACAATATTTTCAAAACACTAAATCATAATTCCAAAACAAAATAGCCAAAAAATTAAACAATTCTGAATTGATATGTGATGCTGTGCTTGTTTTTTTTAAGAAACACTGTATTATGAGCAGTGTAGCACTCTGTGAGGGTACAGTGTCACACAACCAACCAAGTCACCAAACCTAACCACCATACTTCTAGTCACCTCTCACTACTAGCATAGGTTTCTTGAAACTAGAAGTTCAACAGGGTTGTACAAGTCTTAGTTGCTGTATGGAATTATGAGTGCATAACAAGATATTTGGAGAGGTCCTCACAGCGAAAGAGTAACACCCCTTGAAATATCGAGTGTACACGACTAATCCATTCAATAACGAGCTTGTAGCATGGCCTTGTCAATCAAATGTCAGGTCACATGACCATCTCAGAAGATGACATCACTCTTTCTTGTGTTGCATGGGCGACACAGACAACCGTTAGGGACTCACCGATACCAAATGTCAATGTGTTGAGGGGTGGGATGACTTGTTGTTGACAGTGATGTCAAATCTTCACCCTCCAAGTTTATGTCGTGATTGAATTTTGTTCATGGGGTTCGAATCTGAATTTCCACATGGAAACACTTATATGCCGTCGATCGATGCTCATGATATTAATCACTGGATTGTCTGGTCCAGAATCGATTATTTACAGACCGCCGTCATATAGCTGGAATATTGCGGAGTGCGGCGTTAAACAACAAACCAACCAACCAAAATATGCAGTCATAAGTACTCCATTTTGTCAGTACTACACAAACATAACGGTACATGGGCATCATGGGAAGGCTGCACTGGGCCTAAAACCCTTGTGACCTAGATGTATTTCTATACTAAATATTTGCCCTTTGACACACACCCATATATCACTGTATTCTCCGTCTGGGAAACCACTTCACAATGAAACTGGACATCATTCCGCTAATGAGGACACCAGGTAGTTTTAATCATGTTCGATTCTGTTTTCAGTTGTCAGTAGTTTCGGCTCTTGTGTATCATACATATGGAGTAAAGTTAGTCTGCAGAATTTTACTGTATCTATAGGTCACATTGATTTGAACAGTAGCAGGATACATACATACATCAGTTGTGTACACTGTATTGCAAGGTATTTTGAGGGGCACTAACAAGCGTGTTTAGCTTGAGTCTGCTGGAGATATATTGAGTTATACACCAGAAAAAAACATTGAACAAAGAATTTGTACCACTGTCCTGTGAATCAACGACACTTTGTCAAAGAGGGACAATTATGATTACTGTTTCTTGTGCGAACGTGTTTCAAGAGTAATAGTATTCAAATTATTTTAAATTATTCATCCAAATATGGATGTTTAGTGCCACTACATAAAAAGTATTTGCTATTATTTCATGTGTCTACAATAACATCGACTGTTTAAACATATTATTTTAGTGAAAGGCTGATTTTATAGAAAGGGTATCACACTTTTTCATTAAAGGAAAATATATTTAATTACAATATTATTTCTTTTATTCTATCTAAATATTTGCTAGATTACACATTTTGTTACATTTAGTGGTCTTCCACAGTGTGCTACCCCATATACATTGTTAAGATTTCCCTTGGCTGAAGATAAACTGTACTGTTGTGTGTGAACTCTGATGGAGAGGGTACTCTTCCTAACAGCTTCCCTCCCTGTACTGTTGTGTGTGAACTCTGATGGAGAGGGTACTCTTCCTAACAGCTTCCCTCCCTGTACAGATTGTGTGTGAACTCTGATGGAGAGGGTACTCTTCCTAACAGCTTCCTCCTTGTACTGTTGTGTGTGAACTCTAATGGAGAGGGTACTCTTCCTAACAGCTTCCTCCCTGTACTGTTGTGTGTGAACTCTGATGGAGAGGGTACTCTTCCTAACAGCTTCCTCCTTGTACTGTTGTGTGTGAACTCTAATGGAGAGGGTACTCTTCCTAACAGCTTCCTCCCTGTACTGTTGTGTGTGAACTCTGATGGAGAGGGTACTCTTCCTAACAGCTTCCTCCTTGTACTGTTGTGTGTGAACTCTAATGGAGAGGGTACTCTTCCTAACAGCTTCCTCCTTGTACTGTTGTGTGTGAACTCTGATGGAGAGGGTACTGTACTGTTGTGTGTGAACTCTAATGGAGAGGGTACTCTTCCTAACAGCTTCCCTCCCTGTACTGTTGTGTGTGAACTCTAATGGAGAGGGTACTCTTCCTAACAGCTTCCTCCCTGTACTGTTGTGTGTGAACTCTGATGGAGAGGGTACTCTTCCTAACAGCTTCCTCCCTGTACTGTTGTGTGTGAACTCTGATGGAGAGGGTACTCTTCCTAACAGCTTCCCTCCCTGTACTGTTGTGTGTGAACTCTGATGGAGAGGGTACTCTTCCTAACAGCTTCCTCCCTGTACTGTTGTGTGTGAACTCTGATGGAGAGGGTACTCTTCCTAACAGCTTCCTCCCTGTACTGTTGTGTGTGAACTCTGATGGAGAGGGTACTGTACTGTTGTGTGTGAACTCTGATGGAGAGGGTACTCTTCCTAACAGCTTCCCTCCCTGTACTGTTGTGTGTGAACTCTGATGGAGAGGGTACTGTACTGTTGTGTGTGAACTCTGATGGAGAGGGTACTCTTCCTAACAGCTTCCCTCCATGTACTGTTGTGTGTGAACTCTGATGGAGAGGGTACTCTTCCTAACAGCTTCCCTCCACCACCTGATTACAACTTCACCATCCTATAGCATCCAAACCTGCCTCCTGGTTTGACCAGCAGCCCAGTGACTGCACATCTACTTACCATGCCCGGATACATCATCAAAGACTTAATTTCTTTAAAAAACTAACAACCTGCTTGAACAACAATGGGCAAATGAAGCAAAATACAACTTGGTTTCTTCAAAATATCTGCGACAAGTGCATAACAAGTATCGAACCAGTAGAGCGATAACCCAACCTAACCACTTCTGGCCTATAAAGTGTTTAAAATGAAAACATTGTATATCATGGCCTTCGTGCGTCAATCGGTAGTGTTGTTGGAACATTTCCTGACTTCATGCCTCGGTAACGGGTTCAATCCCTGGGTCTGTTAGCTGTGTCGTGGATGCAGAAGCTTCTATGTCATGTTCGGTCACGTGACAGTCTGTTACTTCGAGACACGCCCCCTGGCACAACATCTGCAGCTCTACCCCTTGATGGTGTATCGGGAGTTATTGTACAGCAGCATCAAAGGAAAAACGCCACAACAATGCTACATTGTGTGATATCTGATGTGCTTACAAAATGTTATTAAAAATTTTGAAATGTTTTGAGTTTTGCACTGCAAAATGAAACTCCCATTTGAACTAAGTTGAACTTGTTGCCTTGAAAACAGAATGTCTAAAAATTAGAAAAAATCCTAAACAGCAAAAGATACCAGTTCAGTGCATACCTGTATGTATTCTATGTTTTATCAATACCGGTATATATTGAACGGTCCATGAGTTATGCTCCAGAAACAAAAAACAGATAATGACATGTTTGACAGAATATGATGATTGAAGGTAATTTGGTTTAAGAACATTTTTACAAGAAAAAGGCATATTCTTAATTAACCATTTATAAAATAGCTAAAAAAACCTGTTTTGCCAAATATTAATGTTTTTTTTCTTCTTTTTCCCCAATTTGTTTTGCAAAATAATATCAAAATATATATTTTGTATACCCCTTTGATAACTGTATTACTGACTCTAGTCATGATTAATGTGCATAGAGCAAGCAACAAACCCAGTGACGACATGACCTGACAGCAAGCAACAAACCGAGTGACGACATGACCTGACAGCAAGCAACAAACCCAGTGACGACATGACTGACAGCTAGCAACAAACCCAGTGACGACATGACCTGACAGCAAGCAACAAACCAAGTGACGACATGACCTGACAGCAAGCAACAAACCGAGTGACGACATGACCTGACAGCTAGCATCAAAACAAGTGACGACATGACCTGACAACTAGCAACAAACCCATTGATGACACAACCACACAGCTAAGCTGATCATCAGTCTATTATCACTTAATCAAAGTACAGGTGACAGCGGAATTAAATGTCGATTATCTTGAAATAGTGCAGTGTCAGCAACTGTAACATCCATCCATAGATATCGTCTACAACAGCCAATTATTCACAGCCCCACATCAATTCAGCCAAGACCCACCAGCAAACTTATGTCTGTATTGAAAATCTATTCTAGAATGCGGGAGTAACAATCATCTTAGCGCTAACAACTCCTGTTGACTGATGTCCAGCATGCCGTTCAATAAAGCCATCTTATAGATTGTAATTCTATTGTAGAGTATGTGAGTTACGATCATCTTAGCGCTAACAACATCTGTTGACCAATGTCCAGCATGCCGTTCAATAAAGCCATCTTATAGATTGTAATTCTATTGTAGAGTATGTGAGTTACGATCATCTTAGCGCTAACAACTTCTGTTGACCAATGTCCAGCATGCCGTTCAATAAAGCCATCTTATAGATTGTAATTCTATTGTAGAGTATGTGAGTTACGATCATCTTAGCGCCAACAACTCCTGTTGACCAATGTCAAGCATGCCGTTCAATAAAGCCATCTTATTGATTGTAAGTCTATTGTAGAGTATGTGAGTTACAATCATCTTAGCGCTAACAACTTCTGTTGACCAATGTCCAGCATGCCGTTCAATAAAGCCATCTTATAGATTGTAATTCTATTGTAGAGTATGTGAGTTACGATCATCTTAGCGCTAACAACTTCTGTTGACCAATGTCCAGCATGCCGTTCAATAAAGCCATCTTATAGATTGTAATTCTATTGTAGAGTATGTGAGTTACGATCATCTTAGCGCCAACAACTCCTGTTGACCAATGTCAAGCATGCCGTTCAATAAAGCCATCTTATTGATTGTAATTCTATTGTAGAGTATGTGAGTTACGATCATCTTAGCGCTAAGATTGCTGTTGACTGATGTCCAGAAATGAAATAGTGTTGTGAGTGCCTCTAGTCCAACATTTTAGTCACAACTTGTAAATAGTAGAAACTGCCCACCTGTTGATTCACCTCCACTTCCTTGCCACATTACTACAACTGGAGAGCATCTCTCGGCCTGAGAATACTCTTGTCTCCATGTATGTTGGACAGAGTCCCAACGAAGGCCCGGGTTCGATTCTCCACATGGGTACAAAGTGTGAAGCCCAATTCTAGTGTCCCCCACCATGATATTGCTGGAATATTGCTGGAATATTGCTAAAAACAGCCTAAAACCAAACTCACTCATCAGTGTCCTTGAATCTGAAATGTGTCATTCTTGCATTCAGTAATACCCCCATTCCACTAGGCGGCGATCCACGGTGATCTACGCGATCTGAAGGAGCGCCATAGATCGCCATATAATGAGGCGATATAGGGGTACTTGTGATCCGATTGCATTCAGATAGCGATCCAATAGCGATCTATGTGATCCGATAGCGACTTGATGGCGCTTGATCGCCACCCAACCACCCCAAAATGTGGCAACCTTGCACGATCAGTTCCCGCCCCATTGGCGATCCGATGGCGATCATTGTGATCTATGGCGCTCTTCTCTGATCTGATAGTGATCGAGTGCGATCTATGAAGATCCGTTAGAGCTCAAGTAGCGCTCTAGGCGATCCGATTGCGACCAGATCGCCGCAAAGGGGCTTGATCCTATAAAAACCTGTGGTGTTCAGCCGCGCTCTTCAGTTCTGTGCTTGGCAGCAGATGGGTATCACCATGAACCATAGAGATGCTGCCATATTACAAGTGGTTTACAATCTCGTGAACCATGCCATCGTGAACCAGCAGATTGCTATTCTGGCCCAGCAGCCTCAAAGAAGAAGGAGAAGGAAGGCTTTTTGGGTGAGACCCTGGAGCGCCATAGGGTGGTCCAAATCGTGAACCAAACAGTGAAGCACAATCGGAGCGCCATCAGATCACCATGGAGCGCCGAAGATCGGTAGGCCAGCTTTTGTGGCGATCGGCGGCACTCTATGGTGATCCGATAGCGCTCCGATTGCGACCTTGGCGATCAAGTAGCGCTCCGATGGCGATCTAGGCGATCAATTAGCGATCTGATAGCGCTCTGGGCGGAGCGCCACGGATATTTGTGCAGAGGAGTCAACCGGCGGCGACCTTGGCTCATGGCGATCCGTTAGCGCTTTTGGCGATCTTGGCGCTCTATATGGCACTCTATGGCGCTCTCACGGAGCCTAGATCGCCGCCTAGTGGAATGGGGGTATAAGATCTTGTTTGATTAATAGTCCTTGATGGAGACGATGTTAGAATAATGTGAAGTGAGCTACACAGAGGCTGAGAGTGATGGAACGTGGAGCAGTGTCATCAACATGCATGCATCCTTCCACAATATCCAATCTGACTGCAGCTTTGTTTGTTGCTGACTTGTGCCAGCCTTGTTCCAGCTGTATCATAGTGCCCTGAAAATAACAAAGTCTTGAAAACCTAGTGGTTGACATCATGAGCAAGATCCCACGCCTTCTGAGTACGATGACCCGCAATCAACCATATCACTGAGTCTGACCACTGAATCCTATTTAGTCACCCCTTACATGAGTGAGTGAGTTGGGTTAAACGCTGCTTTCAACAGTATTCCAGTTACATCACGGTGTGTCAGCTTAATGTGGGAGGGACCCGTGAAGATTCCGGGTTAGAATAGGTCTTCAGCGACCAATACTTGCTGTAAAAGGCGACTAATGGGACCGGGTGGTCAGGCTCGCTGACTTGGTTGATGCATGTCATCGATCCCAATTACGTGGATCGATGCTCGTGATGTCAATCGCTGGATTATCTGGTCCAGTCTCGATTATTTTACAGACCGCCGTCATATAGCTGTAATATTGATGAGTGCGGCGTTAAACAACAAACAAACAAACAAAAAGTAATGTATAAGGAAAGCCCAAAGTGATGCAGGTCTGAGACGTTTACCACTTCGGTGAAACCCACGAGCACGGGTATGATTCTGACAAACCTGGAAACATAATCAGGACGAACCGGGATTCGAACCCACAATCATAGATTTCTGGTGTGCCCAAGGGACACAACTCTGCACAGCGAATTTCGGCACCATGGACGACTGGGTCAACCGTGCCCCCTCACCTTACGACAAGCAATAGTGCTGGGGATGTATTCCATCTGTCTGATAGCTTAATTACTTTGGTCACAGTATATATCATTATCCCACTATGTAGACTGATTGATGTTTATATAGCTTGTATACACGTCGTATATCACGTTCAAATTGAAATGAGAGACGTGTTGTCATCCCTTCCTACAGGATCAGCAACACTGAAGACACCCATGACAAGAGCATTGGATACCGACCACAAAAAACACACATTCAAGTTGATGTGTACTGCCCCATTAATCCCACCAGCAAATCACTCACAACACATCTCATCTCCCAAGATTGACAACACATCTACAGATCTCGAGCTCAACTAGAGGTCAAACACAAACTCACACCTGAAGCTTGGATTCACCTTCAAATGAAAATAATACTAAAGGTCACGCCAGAACTGAGATAACATCCATGGTGGCGGTATAAATCAGATTGGTCGAGAGAAATGTGGTTGCAAGAGAGAGCGAATTCTTGTAAAATAAGCCTAGCAACTGACAGTGTCTGGCCCGTCCATTATTGCAATGCTGTTCAGTGCCAGTTGGAGGGTTGTATAACCGGACTTCCTCACATAAGCAAGACATTTGATCTGTCGTGATCGACTGGTATTGACTAGCTAACAAGGAGAAACTAGTGCCATGAAATCCTCTTAAGTGTGGTCACTGTTGTTCGATAGTAATAACATGGTCTAAATTTCAACTCCATTAAGTAGAAACAGGAGCATTAAAGACACACAATCATCGGAGTCTTGAAACGGGAAACAAGATTAACACCACATTTTGAACAAGGACATGTGAGTGTCTACCCCAGCAAATGGTAATGCAATGAGATTAGATGGACTGCTGGTGTAGACACGCGGGATGAGTCCGGGATCAGGATAGACAGGGAACCATCTCCAGCCTCCGGAAAACATTCACAGGAGTAACACTTATTTTAAATTTTGGGATTTAAAGATTCAACAACCGAAAATAAATGAAATTTTTTTCTGACATTTTGATCTCTGACAAGTTAACTAGATAAAAACAATATAAAGCAAAAATCAAACATAAGTATTAACCGTTAACTTTTAAGTATCAATCGATCAAATACTTTGTAACTAGTTGTGAGTGCGTGTGTACTTGTAGTGGTGCCCACATTACAGTGCTAGCACAGAGATACTATGCTGCACTTTATCATGGATACCAACTCAGACATAGCGTACTGACTCAAAGCCGACCAGACCTTGTCATATCCCTTTAATGTCGAGCACCAGGCAGGGTAACAACAAGTACAATATTTTAATGTCTTTTGGTATGACACGGCCGGGGATTGAACCACCAACCTTTCGCTCCCTGGGCAGATGTTCTATCTACTAGGGGCATGGTTGTGTCCCTTGGGCACACCAGGAACCTATGAAACCAAATCCAAGTTTGCCCCGATTATGTTTCTAGGTTGCCAGCACCATACCCGTGCTCATGTATTTCATCAAAGTGGTAAACATCTGAGACCTGCATCACTTTGGGCTTTCTTCCTATATCAAACTGACACGCCGTGACATAACTGGAATACTGTTCAAAGCGGTGTCAAACCCAACTCCCTCACTCACTCACTGTGGAGGCAGTCCAGAATTAAGCACAGCTCACTGAAAACACTGTACACGTCGTGTACTAACAGAAGGGACATTTAGCTGTTCCCCACAAGAGACCAACCAACCCACTACATGCCAACAACACAGTACTGAGCACCCATTTGTTACTATATCTCAACCTACACATTGCTAACAGGTGAGCAAAAACACGTAAACTAATGAAAAATACAGTGTCATCTAACTGCAAACTATATATAGAAAATGTATTCAAAATGGATATTTTGTGTGAACAACTGACACAATCCTGACTACCAAGCTTCATCAGATTGAATATAAATATAGGGGCACATTGACAACTGTTCCTGGTATGTGCATGAGTTGTCCTCTAACAATGGAGCTGCCTGGAATTTGTAACACACGCCTGATCATATCTACATCTGTACATATACAACATAACGTCGATGCAGTGCAACAAAGTTCCCTGCCATATGTGATGCATCAGAAATGCATAATAACGATATGACTGGGGTGAGGAATGTTTATTTCCTGCACTGCACATTAAGTGGAAGAACATGCAGCTGGGATGTACTACACAGACATTATGCATGGCAGAGTCAACTCCGGCATCAAGCTGCATGATGTGTTTACCACAAATGTTGGCTGGTATGCAAACAAATAATATTTATTATGAGTCATTCTTATTACACCTGCTCCTTTTAGTTGTATCTTTAGAAAATAGGGCGGATGGGTAGCCTAGTGGTTAAAGCGTTCGCTCGTCACGCCGAAGACCCGGGTTCGATTCCCGACATGGGTACAATGTGTGAAGCCCATTTCTGGTGTCCCCCGCCGTGATATTGCTGGAATATTGCTAAAAGCGGCGTAAAACCCCACTGATTTTAGAAAATAAATCACATTGCAGCACTTTCTTGCACAGAAATAGAAATACATATGTGGAAAAAGCATCAAAACTACGCAAATAATATATGATCACATTGTTTTTGCACTTGGCAAAATGAGGCATTTGGTGATAATAATGTAAATGCAGATAATAGTAAGGGCTCCTTTAGCCAAAATAGTTGTACAAAATGGGAGGGCTTTTTAGCACAAAACGAAACATCCCGCGATCTGTCTGCTATCATTGAACACGTAATATTGTGACAACAGGTTAACGGCTGTGATGTCATATGTCAACAGGGTTGTACATACTGGTATTTTCTTTGAGGTGTTGGAAGTACACAACAGTTATTCATTTCATGAAGTAGTTTCAGTTTTTATCTTGAATAATAATTTGAATATTTCTTAAATATATTTTCACCCAGTAAATTCCACTGCTGCAAGATAGGTACATTTGTCTGTTACTGCTTAATATTACTGTATAACATGCCAGAACAATAATATTTATGAAGCTTTTGATAATCTGTCGTATATTTGAACATACAAATTTGCATTCATCATGTCGAGTACCGCAACTTCTCTATTGATAAAGCATAATTCTTTTAATCATTCTTTTAATCGAAATTATCTATACTAAATCTATGAATGAATATTAGGGGAAATATAGTTAAATACTCAGTCTGATACTATATTTTTTGTGGTTCCAATTTCGTAAACTGTGAGAAAACCTAGAAATACCTGTTTTCAGTGATTTTGCAAGAGAAAACTGACCAGAGGACATTATTATTATTTTTATAGGATGTTTTCTATATTATTACCAAATTTGAAACATATCTTTAGGACATTTTTCAAGACAATCAGTCGATGTTCTAGATACAGAATTTCATTCAATGAAATTCAGTGTGTCACTGAGGAGACTCAACGTAAGAACTGGCATTGATTTGTATTGGAGTTGTTGAGAGAGTCATTATTTCCTTATCTAAACACAGGGATTACTTAGTGTCAGTGTTCGATCGTCACGCTACAATTATATGTATATAGTAGCCCCCTCCTCAGCTTCAGGTATGTCACATTTCCATTTTCATGTCAATAAAACCATTGACAAGGAAGATACAATTTTATAGATAACAACTTCTTTAATACTGTAAAAAGTGATGTTTTGGTATAGATCCTTATACTATTGTCACTGTCTTGCTTGACAACTGTCAACTTCTAAGTAATGCCCATGAAACAATTCAATAAAACCATTACTGAATAGGGCAGAGAAATGAATACACAACAAACTTCATGAATATCAGAGGCATCATAGCAGCTTTACCCTTGTCCTTCATCAATAAACATAGACATCCTCATATTCCAGAATCAGACAAATAGAAAACTTGCAATATTGTGGAACAATATCTAAAATATGTAAAGATGAATATAAAGTTTTCAAAAATATGAGAAATATATAAAATATGGATTTCCTGAAGACATCCATAGGCCTTGACAAACTCTTTCCCCATGTCAGTATATGTCTGACGAGACCCGTGATGATCCGGGGTAGAATAGATCTTCAGCAACCCATGCTTGCCGTAAAAGGCGACTAACGGGATCGGGTGGTCAGGCTCGCTGACTTGGTTGATGCATGTCGTCGATCCCACATTGTGAGGACTGATGCTCATGATATTAATCACTGGATTGTCTGGTCCAGACTTGATTATTTACAGACCGCCTTCATATAGCTGGAATATTGCTGAGTGCTGCGTTAAACAACAAACCAACCAACAACATGTCTGACAACCTTGGGAGGTATGACCCCAGTGGATAAGAACTGGCCCAGGATGCTATAGAATACTGTCCCATGTCCTACCGAAGGCCTCAGTTGGATTCCCCACATGGGTACAATGTGTGAAGCAAATTTCTGATGGGCCTCACCCTGATATTGCTGGAGTACTGCTGAACGCGGTGTTAAACCATACTCACTCACTCACTCACCATGATATTGCTGGAATACTGCTCAATGCGGTGTAAAACCATACTCAGTCACTCACTCACCATGATATTGCTGGAATACATGCTCAACGCGGTGTAAAACCATACTCACTCACTCAGTCACCATGATATTGCTGGAGTACTGCTGAACGCGGTGTAAAACCATACTCACTCACTCACTCACCCTGATATTGCTGGAGTACTGCTGAACGCGGTGTAAAACCATACTCACTCACTCACTCACCCTGATACTGCTGGAATACTGCTCAATGCGGTGTAAAACCATACTCACTCACTCAGTCACCATGATACTGCTGGAATACTGCTCAACGCGGTGTAAAACAGCACTGCCTGCCCCTTAACAAGGCACATGGGACATTAAGGCTGAAGGATGGACTGAGAATGGGCAGCCACTGCAGGGTGATGGGAGCCAACACATTCACAAGTCAACATGGCAACAGGCTGGCTTGGAAAAGGTCGAGCATAGGCAATTTTAAAACAATTTGTTACAAACTACTTTTTATCGATGAAACTTCATTAAATGAAAAACATTTAATCTTCAAACATGACCTTTTAGTGTAAGCATTTTGCCTGCAATGCCTTGCAAATGAAATCATAAAATCTATCAGGAGCATTCAGGACTTGTTGGAGTGAGTTATCTGGTGCCGTGGGTTCTACAGCAGATTCACGCAGTCTTCCCCGGTCTAACTGCTCAGCAAACAGGAGCTCCTTGGTATGCAAACGTTATTACTATTGTCAACACGAGGGTGAGAGGACGGCTTCACAGGTGAATAGCCCCGTGGGCTTCATCCATTGCCTGTAGATTGAGATACACTAAATGTGGAATTGCCACACAAGCTGAAATGTGTTGAAACCTATCAGTGTGGAGGCTTCCTCCTGGTTGATGATATTTGACGCTATCTTCCCCGATAAATAGTCCGCTTCCATTAGCATTCACCAGCACCAACCACGACAGTTTCTGTGTATGAGGTTGGGTTAAATTATCTGTAGAGATAGTTTGGCTGATGATTCATGTGACTCTCTGGATTGTCAATGGTGTCATGGTCAATCTTTAGTGTGACTCTCTTGACAGTTGATGGTGTCATTGTCAATCTTTAGTGTGACTCACTGGACAGTTGATGGTGTCATGGTCAATCTTTAGTGTGACTCACTGGACAGTTGATGGTGTCACAGTCAATCTTTAGTGTGACTCACTGGACAGTTGATGGTGTCACAGTCAATCTTTAGTGTGACTCACTGGACAGTCCATGGTGTCATGGTCAATCTTTAGTGTGACTCACTGGACAGTTAATGGTGTCACAGTCAATCTTTAGTGTGACTCACTGGACAGTCGATGTTGTCACAGTCAATCTTTAGTGTGACTCACTGGACAGTCCATGGTGTCATTGTCAATCTTTAGTGTGACTCACTGGACAGGTGATGGTGTCACAGTCAATCTTTAGTGTGACTCTCTTGACAGTTGATGGTGTCATTGTCAATCTTTAGTGTGACTCACTGGACAGTCAATGGTGTCACAGTCAATCTTTGGTGTGACTCATTGGACAGTTGATGGTGTCACAGTCAATCTTTAGTGTGACTCGCTGGACAGTTGATGGTGTCACAGTCAATATTTAGTGTGACTCACTGGACAGTCAATGGTGTCATGGTCAATCTTTTGTGTGACACATTGCACATTTGGAGGTGTCACAGTCAATCTTAAGTTTGACTCACTGGACAGTCAATGGGTCTTGTGACCAAAGAGGTGTTTACCTTAAATCCATGTTGTCAGTTCACCATATCCCTATAGGTATAAATGTGAGTACTGCACCTGGCAGTGACAAGATCGATAACAGTGTGTGAGTGAGACTGAGGCAGTGAGTGTGACAGTTTAGATGAGTGTGAATTATACATGTGTGTAATAAAGATGCTGATACTGATGGGCGGATTGTGAAATGTACATCAGGGGGCTACATGGGTCTGTAACAGGTGCCCTGTACCTGATGTGTGAAATGTACATGAGGGGGCTACAGGGGTCTGTAACAGGTGCCCCGCCCTGTACCTGATGTGTGAAATGTACATGAAGGGGCTACACGGGGTCTGTAACAGGTACCCTGTACCTGACTCTGAAATGTACATCAGGGGGCTACATGGGTCTGTATCAAAGAGCTATGTCTATAAGAGGTGCCCTGTACCTGACTGTGAAATGTACATCAGGGGGCTACATGGGTCTGTATCAAAGAGCTATGTCTATAACAGGTGCCCTGTACCTGACTGTGAAATGTACATCAGGGGGCTACATGGGTCTGTATCAAAGAGCTATGTCTATAACAGGTGCCCTGTACCTGACTCTGAAATGTACATCAGGGAGCTATATCTGTAACAGGTGTCCCAGCATGTCCCAACTGTTATCCATTCATATCAAGGAAGCCATATTGATGCTCTTTTCAGCTGAATGGCATTCTGTGTTGTGACACCTGGGTATATATATTTCAATTTGTGTTATGATTAAATGTGTAGAGCTTGTGTAGCAGCTCAACAAGAGCTTCAGTTTACTGTTACCAGTAGCACTGCCAGCCTAATCAACCGTTTCTACCAGACCAACCTATAGTCACTAGTTGAGAGCATCTGCTAGAGATAAGTCCCTGGCATTGTTTCTCCAGAACATATATAATCCCTGGTACTGTCAGTGTCCCTGCCTTGCATGATGTATACAGGTCAACATCGCCCATAAAGTTACGATAATGAAAATCTAACACACAGATGGGTTTATATACGTTATATACTCACTGCCAAAAGAAACGCAAACTATAGAAACATATGGAGAAGTTTGTAAGTTTAGAGGAGATGTTTCCAATGTGTACCACTTAATGACAAAACTAACAATCAGTCAAGCGTCTTATCACGACATGTGCCACGTGATGTATTGTAATGGCATGTGATATGCTGTAAGTGGGTGCTATGCCCAATAATACAATTAACAGTTTATTGTGTGTCGCTCTGTCCCACTGCTTCAATGGCTGGTGAGACCCGTGAAGATTCCGGGGTAGAATAGGTCTTCAGCAACTCAAACTTGCCGTAAAAGGGGACTATGCTTGTCGTAAAAGGTGACTAACGGGATCGGGTGGTCAGGCTCGCTGACTTGGTTGATGCTCGTATCAATCAGACCCGTGAAGATTCCGGGGTAGAATAGGTCTTCAGCAACCCACACTTGCCGTAAAAGGCAACTATGCTTGTCGTAAAAGGCGACTAACGGGATCGGGTGGTCAGGCTCGCTGACTTGGTTGATACATGTCATCGATCCCAATTGCGTGGATCGATGCTCATGATATTAATCACTGGATTGTCTGGTCCAGACTCGATTATTTACAGACCGCCGTCATATAGCTGGAATATTGCAGAGTGCGGCGTTAAACAACAAACCAACCAACCAACCAATGGTTGGTGACAGCAATAGTGCCATGGAATCATGAAGAACATGTCATTTTTTCCCCTTCACTGACAGTTAAGGGTGGATAAATGTGTAAGTTAAAAAGCAGGATGGCTGTTATTTTGTTTGCTTCAAAAATTGTTCCACCTGCCCACTACTCCTCTGGTTTGTTTGTTTGTTGTTTATCACTTCACTCAGCCATAATCCGGCTATATGGCAGTGGTCTGTAAATAATCAAGTCTGGACAAGAAGATCCAGTGATTGATATTATGAGCATCGATCCACGCAATTGGGATATGATGACATGCCTCAACCAAGTCAGCGAGCCTGACCACACGATCTCGTTAGTTGCCTCTTACGACAAGCATAGTCGCCTTTCACAGCAAGCATTGGTTGCTGAAGAACTATTCTACCCCGGATCTTTACTGGTCCACTCCACCTCTAAAACTGTGAACCGCCTCCGTGGTCTAGTGGTAGAGCGTCCGCCCGGAGAGCGGAAGGTCCGGGGTTCGATCCCCGGCCGCGTCATACCAAAAGACGTTAAAAAATGGTACTTGTTGTTACCCTGTCTGGCGCTCGGCATTAAGAGGCTAAAACAAGGACTGGTCGGCTCGGAGTCAGTATACTGTGTCTGAGTGGGATATTCATGTTTAACTGCGGCATGGTATCTCAGGGAGCTAGCACTATAAATCGGCAACACTCCGGACTAGTACAAGCAGACACACAAACACACGTACATGCCCATCGCTATATAAGTGCAATAATCTTGGACGCGACGTTAAACCCCATTTCACCTCACCTCACCTCTAAAACTGTGCATGGAGTTGAGAAACAGTATCATGGATGGACAAACAACCTTTTGTCACTTGTTGATTGTTTGTTGTTTTGCTTGTTGTTTAACAGTGCACTCAGCAATATTCCAGCAGTCTGTAAATAATTAAATCTGTACCAGACAATCCAGTGATTGACATCATGAGGATCAATTTACGCCATTGGGATGGACATGCATCAACTGGAGCCTGTCCCCCTGATTGCGTTAATCACCTGTTTCAACAAGCATAGTCGCCTCTTGCTGAAGACCAGATCTACCATTATTAATGAAATACACATATACATGTATATTATGTAAAACAGACGTGACATGTTACCTGACAGAGTTTCTGGTATTTATGACATCAATGTGAAGTTCCAAACCATCTGATGTTTCACAAACATATTTTCGTCACTTACATCAGCCAATATAGTTTTATTATTACTCTGGGAAATGCACTGAAATCTTGACAGTCGCCATCACAGTAATATGTTCCTCTCCATGTGTCAACCTTAAACATGTAAAATAGCTGATGCCAGTTAGGAATTGTGTGGATTGCAGATGACTAAACACTGCCTAAAGATCGGAGTTGTGAAAACCAGAAACATTTCAGACTGTAATACCGTATTCGACGTAATAAGCGCCCAGGGCGCTATCAAAATTAGAAAAATGGGACTCCTATTAAAATATTATTTTGGTGGGAAAAAACAGAATTGATAGATAAATTAATTTCGTGGTTTATGCTGACAGCCTGAAATGTTTATATACGACAGATATATTTTTCCAGAATTTAACTGCCCATAATTAAGGGTGCATATAGCACACGAGTGCGTATTATACACGAATAAATAAGTCTTGTTTACATTGATGAATCGGAAGGGGTGCTAATTGGGATTGTTCACTGGCCAATATATTAGCAAATATCGCCGTCGGCGCTTATTAGAGCGGGGCGCTTATTACGGCGAATACGGTAACAATGTTTGGTCATGAATATTTTATATTCAACACAAGAAAAGCCTCACAGGTGCCTAAAATAAACAATGTATTGGAAAGGCTTAACGGACATCACAAGATAGACACTTGTGTCCAGACACTGATTCCACGACCAGCGCCGCCGCAAATACAATGTATGCGTAATGTTTTCCAAGTGCAGACCTTCTGGAGTCATTATCACTGAATCTCACCCATTATCTGGCTGATTCTATAATTTGTTGTCAATAATCTGTCTCACAGTCCCTGAACCAAAATACTTCCCTTCCACACAGCCCTTACTGTAGTGCTATAGCTCTAAATAAAGCAAGTCTAGATTTTCCACAGGTTCAATCTCCCATCTCACTTGGGCTCCTTTACAATTTAAATGCAGAGATGCTTGTTTCATTCAAAATAATATATTTTCAGAGACAAAGTGTCAGTCTACTGGTTGTTGTGAGTTTACCATTTTGAAGAATTCCTTGTTTATTGTGCTTTCTAAATGCCAGCAAAGATTTTCAAATGAGAATGATGGATGAAATAGCATTTAGAAAAATCACTATCGTAAATGTCAGGGGTCAAACACATAGTAATCCAAATAGTAAGCTAAAATTCTAGCTTTCAATTTAACAAGGTGGTGATTTGATTTTTTCTATAAAAACCTATATTTGCCATCATTACTAAACTTGGCTTACAGACAGAGTTAATGCATTCAGGTGACAATGGTAACATGAATGAACAGTAAATGGGTTGGTTTTTAATATTTTTTGACCGATTTATTTACAATATTTAGCTTAAAATTCAATGTAGGTGGTAAAAAGAAATTCATCAAAAATTCCTAACAGTACTGCTACAAGTGAGTGAGTGAGTTGGGTTGTAACGCTGATTTGAACACTTCTACTAATGACTGATCACACCATCACCAAAGAATGGCTGCGACATGATATCGATTAAATAATTGATTTTGTTAGAATAAAGATTTGATACCTATTATCGGTATTCTCTATTTCTCACACACAGCTGTGTTGAAATCTCGAGGCTTTTTTATTTCACCTACTTGTAAAACAGGCGACCCAAAAGGAAATTGACAAAAGGAAGTCTTGTAAACCAACTTGATAATGGTTTAACAATAGACATTCCTTACTTTTGAGGACAGATCACTTCAGTGTCTTCTAAAGTCTAGAAAACTTTGGCAAACTTAAAATCACATAAGATATTTATTATTTGAAAACACTTTCATTTCATTATTTAGAGAACACAAACCATGACATGTATTTATATCTTTTCCACCACAGTCAGCAATAGTCAAGCTATAATGGGGACACGGGTGGCCCAGTTGTCTAAGCCGTTACAATTCGCTGTGAAGATTTGCATCCCTTGGGTACACCAGAAACCTATGACCATGGGTTTCACGTCTGGTTCGCCTCTTTGTCAGCACCATACCCATATTTCGTGGGTTTCACTTTGATCGTCCTTCCCAGATCAAGCTGTCAAGCCATGATATAACTGGAATACTCCCACATCAAGCTGACAAGCCCTGATTTAACTGAAATACTTCCACATCAAGCTGACAAGCCCTGATATAACTGGAATACCTCCCACATCAAGCTGACAAGCCCTGATATAACTGGAATACTTCCACATCAAGCTGACAAGCCGTGACATAACTGGAATACTTCCACATCAAGCTGACAAGCCATGACATAACTGAAATACTTCCACATCAAGCTGACAAGCCGTGACATAACTGGAATACTCCCACATCAAGCTGACAAGCCATGATATAACTGGAATACTTCCACATCAAGCTGACAAGCCGTGACATAACTGGAATACTTCCACATCAAGCTGTCAAGCCGTGACATAACTGGAATACTCCCACATCAAGCTGACAAGCCATGATATAACTGGAATACTTCCACATCAAGCTGTCAAGCCCTGATATAGCTGAAATACTCCCACATCAAGCTGACAAGCCGTGACATAACTGGAATAGTTCCACATCAAGCTGACAAGCCGTGACATAACTGAAATACTGTGGACTCAACAAGCACCACCTCAGGAAGACATTGATATCATGAGGATTGTTTGATGCAATTGGAGTATGATGACCCTCAATCTTCCAGGTCAACAAGCAGGGCCATCCTATGGAAGTACAGACACTAGAGTGCTTGGACCTATTCTAACTAGGGTCCCCATGGGGCGAGAAGAACAAGTATGTTAATTTTGCTATGAATGAATGCAAAGAACATGTTCCATGATGTGTGAAACAGCTGTTTGGCAAGTATGATGTATACATCATTGATTATTCACATCCCAATATGACCATGTCACACTCTGTTTAAAACCTATTTGATTAAATAGACTGGCTTTTGTAGTAGCAACAAACATGATGAATAAAAGAACTCCTATTCCCTGTACTGAGTTGGCCCCGATAAAATGTTCTATTTTGAAAAATCATTTATCAAGTTTTAGCTAGAAAACCAAATTATATGTCATTGGCAATTTGTAAGTTGAGGAAGATAGGACAATGGATTAGCAAGAATAATGTAATATTGACCAAATTGTCGGAATTGACTTCAAGAAATGTCTTCAAGATCTTTGAAATTCTCGACCTGTGCATTGATTGTTAGGAATTCCTGCCCGAGTGTGGCTGTTGAATCACTGTTCTGGTTGAACCCTGGCTGTTTGACATCAGGAAATCGGGCCAAATACATGCATGTTTCATAACACTGTCCCTTTCTGAGACAAAAATTAGATTATTTCTGAAGTGCAACCACTTCCAAATCCAGTACTTGAATGAATGAGGACATTGATCAAATTGTTCACTGTAAGACAATGCATATGTTCGCCCAAAATCAGTTTATGACGATGATTCTTTCATTTTTTAATCCAAAGTAAGCTTCAGTCTCGTCAGAAGCTAGAAGACATGATGGTACACTGTGCTGGTTCCGTACCGATTTGAAAATAATTTGGTAACAGGACCAATAATGGTCTTGGTCTGACAGGGCAGTGAAATTCTGTGCAGACCTTGAGTTAATTCCGTTGCCTAGTATTACAATATTTCCAACGCGAACCCTGTCTCAACAGGCAGATTGATTGATGCCTTCTACTTGTGACATAATTAATTTGAAGTGATTTTTTAAAAAATAAATTGAAAATTGATCTGAGGTTTGGTTTCAGTGTTGTCCTTTTTTAAAACATAATTTGAAAGTGATATTTAATCACACCATTTTGATGAACCAATATAAATTTGAATGACGTCTCAAGAGTATATAGTTTTACTTGTGATAATCATTTAGTAAGACGATAAACAGTTTGACAGAACTGATATGCGATGTGACAGATTTTAAATTTTTCAGTGGATTCAAATGACAGAACCTATATTTAGAAAACAAAATAATTTCAAGACAGGGAAGCAGCAGAAATTCTATGTAGCTTGGATGCTGAACGATAAACTTTTAAAAAATGAGAGGCAGCTTTCATTTTCATTTAAGTTTTATACTTAAGACATTAATGTTAGAGACCATGTACTTTCCTGCCCTGCAGTATGATAATATAAGCTGTAATAGTTTATGTATACTTGATATATGCTGTATGTTTGTATTACTAGAGTGAATGTGTGAGTGGAAAGTATGTTGTTTTCCATAAAAATCTAAGATGTACAGATAAGTTGTGATATATGTCATGGGATTTCTGCTACCCTAGGTAGAAGCCCATTTTATGTAACAGGTACTTCTTTTAAAAAAAAGATAAAATTTGAATACATTTTAATCGTTTTAATTTTAAACTACAAAAATCAAACAGACAATAACTTTGCACTCTTTGAAAAGTTGTAATCCTCAAGTACAGACAGACAGACAAACACACACATGCACGCCCGTGCACACATACACAGACAGACAGACACACAAACACACACATGCATGTCCATGCACACACACACATACACATACACAGACAGACAGACACACATGCACACATACACAGACAGACAGACACACACACAAACATGCACATGCACCCCCGTGCACACATACACAGGCACAGCCACACACATACAAAGACAGACAGACACACAAACACACACATGCATGTCCATGCACACATACACAGGCACAGACAAACACACACACAAGCATGCATACACACACAAACACACATACAAAGGCACAGACAAACACACACACAAGCATGCATACACACACAAACACACATACACAGGCACAGACAAACACACACACAAGCATGCATACACACACAAACACACATACACAGGCACAGACAAACACACACACAAGCATGCATACACACACAAACACACATACAAAGGCACAGACAAACACACACATACAAGCATGCATACACACACAAACACACATACACAGGCACAGACAAACACACACACAAGCATGCATACACACACAAACACACATACAAAGGCACAGACAAACACACACATACAAGCATGCATACACACACAAACACACATACACAGGCACAGACAAACACACACACAAGCATGCATACACACACAAACACACATACAAAGGCACAGACAAACACACACACAAGCATGCATACACACACAAGCATGCATACACACACAAACACACATACAAAGGCACAGACAAACACACACACAAGCATGCATACACACACAAACACACATACACAGGCACAGACAAACACACACACAAGCATGCATACACACACAAACACACATACACAGGCACAGACAAACACACACACAAGCATGCATACACACACAAACACACATACAAAGGCACAGACAAACACACACATACAAGCATGCATACACACACAAACACACATACACAGGCACAGACAAACACACACACAAGCATGCATACACACACAAACACACATACAAAGGCACAGACAAACACACACATACAAGCATGCATACACACACAAACACACATACACAGGCACAGACAAACACACACACAAGCATGCATACACACACAAACACACATACAAAGGCACAGACAAACACACACACAAGCATGCATACACACACAAGCATGCATACACACACAAACACACATACAAAGGCACAGACAAACACACACATACAAGCAGGCATACACACACAAACACACATACACAGGCACAGACAAACACACACACAAGCATGCATACACACACAAACACACATACAAAGGCACAGACAAACACACACATACAAGCATGCATACACACACAAACACACATACACAGGCACAGACAAACACACACACAAGCATGCATACACACACAAACACACATACAAAGGCACAGACAAACACACACACAAGCATGCATACACACACAAGCATGCATACACACACAAACACACATACAAAGGCACAGACAAACACACACACAAGCATGCATACACACACAAACACACATACACAGGCACAGACAAACACACACACAAGCATGCATACACACACAAACACACATACACAGGCACAGACAAACACACACACAAGCATGCCTACACACACAAACACACATACAAAGGCACAGACAAACACACACATACAAGCATGCATACACACACAAACACACATACACAGGCACAGACAAACACACACACAAGCATGCATACACACACAAACACACATACAAAGGCACAGACAAACACACACATACAAGCATGCATACACACACAAACACACATACAAAGGCACAGACAAACACACACACAAGCATGCATACACACACAAGCATGCATACACACACAAACACACATACAAAGGCACAGACAAACACACACACAAGCATGCATACACACACAAACACACATACACAGGCACAGACAAACACACACACAAGCATGCATACACACACAAACACACATACAAAGGCACAGACAAACACACACATACAATCATGCATACACACACAAACACACATACAAAGGCACAGACAAACACACACACAAACACACATACACAGGCACAGACATGCACACATACACAGGTACAGACAGACACACACCCAAGCATGCACACACACACACACACAGACGAACACACACACACACACCATGCACACACATGCACACACACACACACACACACACACACACACACACACACACACACACACACACACACGCCATGCACACACATGCACATGTACAGACAGACACACACACGCAAGCATGCATACACACACAAACGCACAGACAGACACACGCAAGCATGCATACACACACAGACACACACACAGATACAAAAACAACACAAATCCACAAAAGTTATTCAAATATTTTTTCCGGACATTTTACACAGGAAATATCCAGATTATCTGTTTCACTGTATATGATACTGTAAAAATATCAATGATCACCCACATATATCTATATCTCAGAATATATTTTTCTCACTAAACTGTCTGACCCAAACAACAATTCTATTTTCCAAGCGAGGCCTTCCATATGTTCAGTGGTATTCGTTTGTCTTCAGCAGTGTAGAGAGTGCCAGCTTGTGAATGTACGGACTAAATACCTACCTGACTATGTATGCTATTCTCATCTTAAACAGGATCTAATTTAAAAAACAGCAACCAAAAGTATTAAATATTTAAAAGAGAAAAAGCTAAGTATGCATTACTCATGGATTCATGAAACCTCTAGGTCATAGAGCAACACAAGCTATCCATCATTGCATAAAAACAAATATACGCAACAAAAAGTTACAGTATGAGCACAAAATTTCATAAATATATCCCCAAAATTATTCATGATCCCTAACTGTGTTTTGTTCTATATATTACGAGCATGAAGGATTGTGGCCATGGTACCCAGAATTCCGTCTGGAAGTACAGGTATTTTTAGCAATGCCTGGAAGACGGTACATGTCGGTATGATTTTTTGATTGCCCTCGTCAGATGATCAAAGTCGAATATGTTGTATTTGTCTTAATGTTTTACCTAGCTAAACATGACTTGTGAAGATCTGGGTTAGATTAGGTCTTCAGCAACCCAAGCATGTCGTAAAAGGCGACTAACAGGATTGTGTGGTCAGACTAACTGACTTGGTTGATGCATGTCATCGTATCTTAAATGGGTAGATCAATGCTCATGATGTCAATCACCTGATTATCTGGTCCAGACTGGATTATTTGCAGACCGCTGTCGTGTAGCTGGAATATTGCCGAGTGCGGCGTTAAACAACAAACAAAAAACACCTAGCTACACTGTGTGGACATCACTGTTGATGAGCTGGTCAGGTATTTCACTGCAAGTCATCTTAAAGGGGTACTCCATCCTTGAAACTGTCAGTCCCACCCATGGTTCACATCCATAGACACTGTTTGATTGCATTCTAGAAGTTGGTGAGTAAATAAGAAAGTGGTCAACATTTACATCGAAACATCACTAAACGCAATAAACCAGAAGTTGTGATCCATAAAGTTGTATTTTTCTGACATAGGAACTCTGTTTTACTTGCCAACTCTCAAAATATGACATATACTTCTCCGAATGTTTTGTTATGTCTATGCTAATCTGTCATGGCATTTACTGTATTGTGAGAGAGTGAGTATGTATGGTTTTTGGCCTCTTTTAGCAATATTCCAGCAATATCACGCTGGGGTAACACCAGAAACGGGATTCACACATTGTACCCATGTGGGGAATCGAACCCCTGTCTTTGGCTTGACGAGTGAACGCTTAAACCTCTAGGCTACCCCTTACTGTAAGGCCGGATACAGGGATGTCTTAGTGTTAAACTTGGAAAAGAGAGAAATCGACACCAGTGTAGAACTCGACACCAGCATAGAACTCAACACCAGTGTAGAAGTCGTAACCAGAATAGAACTCAACACCACTGGGCTACCAGCCAGGGTACAATTTCATTCTGTTTTATCACCTGCACCAGGTGCAACCAAGTGAATTAATTAGGTTGCACCAAAATATTGGCTGCACCATTTTAGCATAAATTTAAACACTGCATTTTCAGTTATTTGGAATATTAAATAAATTCAAAAAGAAAATAAACTTGAGAATGTGCTTCAGTATTTTATTTTGAGGAAATCCGTATATGGCTTTTCACATCTTGATACCCAGTAAACACCCTAAAACAGAAATTTCAAAGTGACCGTTTGTTGTGATTGTAACGGCATGAGTGTCTGTTAAGGTGGTATTGGCGAAGAATTAGTTCCACAAGTTAGCTGCATTCAGACCTGTGTACTTCACTATTAAAAGACTTGTTATCAAATATAACAGCTGCTGTACACATGTGGTGGGAAATGTTACCTGCACTGGGTGCAACCTGGCAATAAAAGTTACCTGCACTGGGTGCAACCTGGCAATTAAAGTTACCTGACCTGGATGCAACCTGGCAATAAAAGTTACTGCACTGGGTGCAACATGGCAATAAAAGTTACTGCACTGGGTGCAATCTGGCAATAAAAGTTACCTGCACTTGGTGCAATCTGGCAATAAAAGTTACCTGCACTGGGTGCAACCTGGTAATAAAAGTTACCTGCACTGGGTGCAACCTTGCAATAAAAGTTACTGCACTGGGTGCAACCTGGCAATAAAAGTTACTGCACTGGGTGCAACCTGGCAATAAATGTTACCTGCACTGGGTGCAATCTGGCAATAAAAGTTACCTGCACTGGGTGCAACCTGGCAATAAATGTTACCTGCACTTGGTGCAATCTGGCAATAAAAGATACCTGCACTGGGTGCAACCTGGTAATAAAAGTTACCTGCACTATGTGCAACCTGGCAATAAAAGTTACTGCACTGGGTGCAACCTGGCAATAAAAGTTACTGCACTGGGTGCAACCTGGCAATAAATGTTACCTGCACTGGGTGCAACCTGGCAATAAAAGTTACCTGCACTGGGTGCAACCTGGCAATAAAAGTTACCTGCACTTGCAATGTTTTTACCTGCACTGGTGCAGGTTGGATATAGTGAAATCGAACCCTGGCTAACCAAGTAGGAAAAGTCTTCAGGTGGCTTCACACAACAAACTTAAGTTTACCAATTTATGTTTACAGACTTATGTTTTAGTGTGTGAACATTGAGGAAAATTAGTTTGTAAAGTTTGACAAACTGTTGGCAAGAAATAGTATCTTTATTTTCACCAGTATACTGGCCAACATTTCAGTGTACTCAATCTTGATCTTGGCGTGTGAATTGTTGTCTAACATACATTTACAACCAATCAGATACTGAGGAGATATCACATGGTTTTTACTTACATCTGCTACAAACTGCCATCAGCTTTTGACAGAAGTGAAGAGGACTAAGTAGCAAACACATCATTGTTTGTCTCGCGGAAATCGGACAATCCTGTCAGCCGGTGTTTGCAAACTTATGTTGCTCGTGTGAAGTCGCCTTTACACGACGTATCTACTTCAGAAGGATGCCACAAAGCAAAACAAATAATATCATTAAGCAGGGTTCATTTTTTCAGATTAGATTCTTTTTTAAAAATGTTGAAAATCAACTGATGTTGAAGCAATTAGTGTACAAGTCAATTAACACACAGTGGCATTTCTGATTTACTGTTTTTCAAAAGAAGAATGACATTGATCGTTTTGGAGAGCCTGCTCCGTCATTGTGCTGCCAGCAATTTCAACACAGTCAACCATATTAGCATTGGAATTTCATTTCACTGGATCATGACTAGAATAAAAGCTTGCAAATGCCACTCAAAATCAGAATATTGTTCCCTTCTAAGATGGAAATACAACATTTGTCAGATTAAAACTAACACGTAACCCGATACCCGTCAATTGAACTCAGGGGAAAGAAAGAATATACATATTATAAGTGTTGAATATTAATTCTTATGATCATTCAATATTGCATAGCAGCTGAGTAATTCAAATGATATAATGTGACATAGTGAGTTGAATTACAATGAAATGACCGTTATCGGGTACTGACAGACAGACAGAGTTAAAAAGATGCAATTAATGACATTTAAAAGGAAATCAGAAAAGGACAAAGATCATAAATCTGTCGTTTTTACCTGAGAGGTAACAGACTTTTCCAAATTTCATGTGGATAAACTATACCAGAGAAGACATGTATCTACTGTCATCTCCTCGGAGTGTCGGAGTACCTACCTGGGGAGAGCTGGGGGCACCTGGGGACACCTAGAATTCCAGAAACTTGCTCATTTCCACCTGGTAGTCCAAGGCAATGTTCCACAACTAGGAACAAACCTTGAAGTCCAAAACAATCATTAATGCGCCACAAATTCCTGCTGTTTTCTTGACAACAAATTACAAGGAGCAAAACCTCTCTGTAGTCGAGCCTCCGTGTGACAAAGAAGTGTCAATCTTTGGCACAGCGCCATCAATACACCTAACTGTTGCGAGTCAGCAGCACCGGACTAAATATGGCAGTGAACACTGGTTGCGGAGTATTGATCAGATCAGGTAGATGTGACACAACACTGGGATGAAGGGTGTACTCCCAGCACCAGCATCGGCACCACTCAGACCCTCCCTACACCTCAGCAGCATCATGCAACTCCGTTGTCGTTGGAACTAATTATAATCTGGTCTAAATCGGGCCAGGTAGGCAGTGACCTTTCAGATCTGATAATAATCTGGCCTCCATTTATATAGGTAATGTGGACGACAGGCTATTTCCATTAACAGATTGGCATAAACTGCATGGTCAATGTACCAATTACCTCTCACAGCAACAAGGGAGGTTGTAAAGTACCAATTACCTCTCACAGCAACAAGGGTGGATGTAAAGTACCAATTACCTCACACAGCAACAAGGGTGCTTGTAAAGTACCAATTACTCTCACAGCAACAAGGGTGGTTGTAAAGTACCAGTTACCTCTCACAGCAACAAGGGAGGTTGTAAAGTACCAGTTACCTCTCACAGCAACAAGGGTAGATGTAAAGTACCAATTACCTCTCACAGCAACAAGGGTGGTTGTAAAGTACCAATTACCTCTCACAGCAACAAGGGAGGTTGTAAAGTACCAGTTACCTCTCACAGCAACAAGGGAGGTTGCAAAGTACCAATTACCTCTCACAGCAACAAGGGTGGTTGTAAAGTACCAATTACCTCTCACAGCAACAAGGGAGGTTGCAAAGTACCAATTACCTCTCACAGCAACAAGGGTAGATGTAAAGTACCAATTACCTCTCACAGCAACAAGGGTGGTTGTAAAGTACCAATTACCTCTCACAGCAACAAGGGAGGTTGTAAAGTACCAGTTACCTCTCACAGCAACACGGGAGCTTGTAAAGTACCAATTACCTCTCACAGCAACACATTGTTTATAGAAGTGTTGCATATCACATGGGATATTGAACAAGCATCCAAAAGGGCTTTGAATGGTCTGAACCCTATCTTGCCAACTGAACTGAGTCAAGTATGTCTTTAAACATTCATCTCCCTCTTGAGGAAGACTGCGCCACCCCCACAGTGCTGTAATTTCATTGCAGCTGATACTGCCCAGCTTGACTGCACTGGCTCTCTCTCATCATTACTAATGCAGCCACATGCAACAGAATCCTACACATGATTGTGTGATGTATCAATATCAGGCTCCGTATCCCGCAATGTGATGCGCTATTAACATCATAATCTTCTGCATACATCATTTAGTCAGTGTGATTGCCAAGGGTTTTCTCTGTAAGAAATTCATTCAGTCGTGTCAAAAGGGTGGAAGTGGGACTAATTCAGAGGGATATATTCACAGGGTACAACTGGATCACTAAGATATTAATTCAGGTCATTGATATATTTTCGTAGACAGGCATTTGATGAATTGGTTAAAAGCCACCTGGTGTTAAAGTGTCCACATGACAGATCTACCTGTGGAGACAATCAAACACCTGGTGTTGTAGTCTACGTGTAAGCATTCCCGTGTGGGTAAACTTACACCTGGTGTCGACATGCAAATGTGACCTTGTGTGGGTGATCCACAATGTACCCAGAGATATTTTTAAGAGGCCATGCTGGAAGTTTTTTGAAGGCAGTGTGTAAGACATGTGAGTAGTGTGCCATCTCATGAGCTTCTATCTATGATTCTGAGAACAGTCTGCTTTGACAGTGCTGCCTCAAGTGTCATGATTCTGAGAACAGTCTGCTTTGACAGTGCTGCCTCAAGTGTCATGGTTCTGACAACAGTCTGCTTTGACAGTGCTGCCTCAAGTGTCATGATTCTGAGAACAGTCTGCTTTGACAGTGCTGCCTCAAGCGCCATGGTTCTGACAACAGTCTGCTTTGACAGTGCTGCCTCAAGTGCCATGGTTCTGACAACAGTCTGCTTTGACAGTGCTGCCTCAAGTGTGCCATGGTTCTTAGAACAGTCTGCTTTGACAGTGCTGCCTCAAGTGCCATGGTTCTGAGAACAGTCTGCTTTGACAGTGCTGCCTCAAGTGCCATGGTTCTGAGAACAGTCCGCTTTGACAGTGCTGCCTCAAGTGCCATGGTTCTGAGAACAGTCTGCTTTGACAGTGCTGCCTCAAGTGCCATGGTTCTGACAACAGTCTGCTTTGACAGTGCTGCCTCAAGCGCCATGGTTCTGACAACAGTCTGCTTTGACAGTGCTGCCTCAAGTGCCATGGTTCTGACAACAGTCTGCTTTGACAGTGCTGCCTCAAGTGTGCCATGGTTCTTAGAACAGTCTGCTTTGACAGTGCTGCCTCAAGTGCCATGGTTCTGAGAACAGTCTGCTTTGACAGTGCTGCCTCAAGTGCCATGGTTCTGACAACAGTCCGCTTTGACAGTGCTGCCTCAAGTGCCATGGTTCTGAGAACAGTCTGCTTTGACAGTGCTGCCTCAAGTGCCATGGTTCTGACAACAGTCTGCTTTGACAGTGCTGCCTCAAGTGCCATGGTTTTGACAACAGTCTGCTTTGACAGTGCTGCCTCAAGTGTGCCATGGTTCTTAGAACAGTCTGCTTTGACAGTGCTGCCTCAAGTGTCATGGTTCTTAGAACCATTTGTCTTGACAGTGCTGCCTCAAGTGTCATGATTCTGAGAACAGTCTGCTTTGACAGTGCTGCCTCAAGCGCCATGGTTCTGACAACAGTCTGCTTTGACAGTGCTGCCTCAAGTGTGCCATGGTTCTTAGAACAGTCTGCTTTGACAGTGCTGCCTCAAGTGCCATGGTTCTGAGAACAGTCTGCTTTGACAGTGCTGCCTCAAGTGCCATGGTTCTGACAACAGTCTGCTTTGACAGTGCTGCCTCAAGTGCCATGGTTCTGAGAACAGTCTGCTTTGACAGTGCTGCCTCAAGTGCCATGGTTCTGAGAACAGTCTGCTTTGACAGTGCTGCCTCAAGTGCCATGGTTTTGACAACAGTCTGCTTTGACAGTGCTGCCTCAAGTGTGCCATGGTTCTTAGAACAGTCTGCTTTGACAGTGCTGCCTCAAGTGTCATGGTTCTTAGAACCATTTGTCTTGACAGTGCTGCCTCAAGTGTCATGGTTCTGACAACAGTCTGCTTTGACAGTGCTGCCTCAAGTGCCATGGTTCTGAGAACAGTCTGCTTTGACAGTGCTGCCTCAAGTGTCATGGTTCTGACAACAGTCTGCTTTGACAGTGCTGCCTCAAGTGCCATGGTTCTGAGAACAGTCTGCTTTGACAGTGCTGCCTCAAGTGCCATGGTTTTGACAACAGTCTGCTTTGACAGTGCTGCCTCAAGTGCCATGGTTTTGAGAACAGTCTGCTTTGACAGTGCTGCCTCAAGTGCCATGGTTCTGAGAACAGTCTGCTTTGACAGTGCTGCCTCAAGTGCCATGGTTCTGAGAACAGTCTGCTTTGACAGTGCTGCCTCAAGTGCCATGGTTTTGACAACAGTCTGCTTTGACAGTGCTGCCTCAAGTGCCATGGTTTTGAGAACAGTCTGCTTTGACAGTGCTGCCTCAAGTGCCATGGTTTTGACAACAGTCTGCTTTGACAGTACTGCCTCAAGTGTGCCATGGTTCTTAGAACAGTCTGCTTTAACAGTGCTGCCTGAAGTGTCATGGTTCTTAGAACCATTTGTCTTGACGGTGCTGCCTGAAGTGCATGTTTTCACTTTTTACATCTCTCATACAGCTGGAATACCCGAGAGCGGTGTTACACAACTAGCAAACAAACAAAACTGAAAGTAGTTACTGGAATTGACTGATGAATAATCCAATGATTTACACAACCCTGTCTGAGTGGCCTCCCTGTGGTCAGGCATTGTGCTTCTCCCACTCCACCATGTGGGGGGTGGGGGTTAGCCTTGTGGTTGCAGCGGTCACTCATCATGCCGAGGGCCAGAGTTCGCCCACGGGTAAAGCCCATTTCTGGAATCCCATGCTGTGAAGTTGCTTGAATATTGCTAAGCAGCTTAAAACCCACCTCACTCACACACTCTTACATGAAAAAAACGTAAAATACGACTAAGTGTAACAGGCTTATAAGCTCATGATATTCTTGACAAATTGTAAAGTATGTTCCAGACAGATTTGTAGCCTACAGCACAACAAGAAACCTACAACCTGATCTAACTACCTGTACTGACAGTATCAGGTTTCTATTCGTATCCATGGTAACATTAATTTCCAGGATTTTTAGAGCTGCTATCAGGTAGCTTAATCTAATATATATATCTGTGCAAGGGAGAACATTGGACGGTAAGGGCAGACAATAACACTAAGCCCTGGCTAACTGGCAGCGATATTTCTGGCTCAGCGCTGGTGCAAGACTAGAGACAGATAGAGAAGCTGCAGGTTGATCTTGGAGAGATAACAGCAAACCTTATCTGTTCCAATACCAGAATGCTTTGGATTCATCAGTATATGTGACCTGTACGCATAAGAGTGAGTGAGTGAGTATGGTTTTACGCCGCTTTTAGCAATATTCCAGCAATATCACGGCGGGGGACACCAGAAATGGGCTTCACACATTGTACCCATGTCGGGAATCGAACCCGGGTCTTCGGCGTGACGAGCGAACGCTTTAACCACTAGGCTACCCGACCGCCCCTTGTACGCATAAGAAGTGAAGAAGGATGCACCTACAATGCGTAGTGCATACACAAGGAGGCAGAACATGTGCATGTCTAGGAGTGAGTGAGTGAGTTGGGTTTAACGCCGCTTTTAACACTATTCCAGTTATATCACGGCGTGTCAGCTTAATGTGGGAGGAAAGCCCGAAGTGATGCACGTCTCAGACGTTTACCACTTCGGTGAAACCCACGAGCACAGGTATGGTGCTGACAAACCTAGAAACATAATCGGGGCGAACCGGGATTCGAACCCACAATCATAGGTTTCTGGCGTGCCCAAGAGACGCAACTCTGCACAGTGAATCGCGGCGCCTTAGACGACTGGGCCACCCGTGCCCCGCATGTCTAGGAACTAATGATACTATTTAATAACTTTGCAACACTTTAAATCAGTTTCCTTCTGTGATCATTTTATAAATACAATACACAGTCCAATACTTCATGACCTTGCAATGTATTATTAATATACTTCTCAACACGATATGGCTGAAATACTGCCGATGTGACGTTAAATCTTAACTCACTCACGACCTTGCACTGTCACATGGGAAACTCCATATCTTTAACTGACAGCCTCTTAACATGAGTAATCGTACGTCACTTGTGGTAGAGAACTGTATGGCAATTGTTACTTTTCCCTTCATGGGACTCTATGTTGTAGTTAGAGACCACCATCTTTTTAACCAGGAACCCCTGTGATTATTGGCCTCCTGGACCCCCAAGTATATAACCCAGGCTAGTTCTTGAGATCATATCACAACACAGATACAATCAGACGATGTACCTGGGGCTCACACTCTTGCAGGATTTAATGAACATTGGGTCTAGTAGCAATGGAACATCTTGCAGAAGTTTGACCTAGTCAGCGAAGACCTTGTCAGTGAAGACCTAGTCAGAGAAGACCTAGTCGGCGAAGACCTTGTCAGCGAAGACCTAGCCAGCGAAGACCTTGTCAGTGAAGAGTGAGTGAGTTTGGTTTAACGCCGCTTTTAACATTATTCCAGTTATATCACAGCGTGTCAGCTTAATGTGAGAGGAAAGCCCGAAGTGATGCAGGTCTAAGACGTTTACCACTTCGGTGAAACCCACGAGCACGGGTATGGTGCTGACAAACCTAGAAACATAATTGGGGCGAACCGGGATTCGAACCCACAATCATAGGTTTTTGGCGTGCCCAAGGGACGCAACTCTGCACAGCGAATCGTGGAGCCTTAGATGTCTGGGCCGCCCGTGCCCCCTTGTCTGTGAAGACCTTGTCTGTGAAGACCTTGTCAGTGAAGACCTAGACAGTGAAGACCTAGACAGTGAAGACCTAGTCAGCGAAGACCTAGAAAGTGAAGATCTAATCAGTGAAGACCTAGTCAGCAAAGACCTTGTCAGTGAAGACCTTGTCAGTGAAGATCTAATCAGCGAAGACCTAGAAAGTGAAGATCTAATCAGCGAAGACCTAGTCAGCGAAGACCTGTCAGTGAAGATCTAATCAGTGAAGACCTAGAAAGTGAAGATCTAATCAGCGAAGACCTAGTCAGCAAAGACCTTGTCAGTGAAGACCTTGTCAGTGAAGATCTAATCAGCGAAGACCTAGTCAGCGAAGGCCTAGCCAGCAAAGGCCTAGTCAGCAAGGATCTTGTCAGCAAAGACCTAGTCAGGGAAGACCAAGTCAGGGAAGACCTTGTCAGGGAAGACCTAGTCAGGGAAGACCAAGTCAGGGAAGACCTAGTCAGGGAAGACCAAGTCAGGGAAGACCAAGTCAGGGAAGACCTTGTCAGGGAAGACCTTGTCAGGGAAGACCTTGTCAGGGAAGACCAAGTCAGGGAAGACCTAGTCAGGGAAGACCTTGCCAGGGAAGACCAAGTCAGGGAAGACCTAGTCAGGGAAGACCAAGTCAGGGAAGACCTTGTCAGGGAAGACCAAGTCAGGGAAGACCTAGTCAGGGAAGACCAAGTCAGGGAAGACCTAGTCAGGGAAGACCAAGTCAGGGAAGACCTAGTCAGGGAAGACCAAGTCAGGGAAGACCTAGTCAGGGAAGACCAAGTCAGGGAAGACCTTGTCAGTGAAGACCTACACAGCGAAGATCTAATCAGCAAAGACCTAGTCAGCGAAGACCTAGTTAGCGAAGATCTAGCCAGTGAAGACCTAGCCAGCAAAGATCTAGTCAGCGAAGACCTAGTCAGCGAAGACCCAATCAGTGAAAACCTAGTCAGCGAAAACTTAGTCAACAAAGATCTAGTCAGCCAACAAGTCACAGATATAGGCACCAATTGTGTTGCCAATGTAGGCACAGAGAGAGTCACAGATTCGATCACCATGCAAGTTCCTCAACTCTCTAGGCATAGACCTACAAAAATCTTGTTGATGATCTTGGCATAGATCAAGTCACATCCTTGACATAGATTTAGGCACTGATTTGGTCATCGATCAAGGCAGAGATCTCGTCACTGATCTTGTTGCTGATCTAGGCAGAGATCTAGTCATCATGCAATCTTGCTGTCAATCCAGTCACAGATCGAGGCACTAAGTTCCGTCTCTGATCTAGTAATAGATCTAAGGTACTGACAATTGGATATTCTGAGGGGCCTTTAATTTTGATGTGATGCTTTGATCGAACTGTTAACTGAATTAAATTCAACATAATTACAAAGTAACTTTGAGCAATGAAGTCACAGTTGAAGAGCAGCCTCCAACAAAGTCCATTCTAAAATACCCCTAAGCTGTGAACCTGTTTGTTCCAGTGCATGCAATGCTGAGCCTCCTGCCACTGATTTGAACAAGCTTCACATCCGGTGTCAGCCAATGTTACCAATGACACACTGGGTAATGAAGACTCACTGGGTAATGAAGACTCCTAGAGAAGCAATGGTGCAAAAACTCCACGATGTATATTCAATAGACAACATTTACAACAGTCAATTTTCACTGCCCTCCTGGGAAAGCAGGAAACAGATGTAGTACTATTTAATGTAAGCAGTTGTGAGGAAATTATTATATTTCGATGCTCGAATTATCTGTAAACTTCTGGAATAGCATGGATGGATGTCAAGCTGTATAGAAACATGTGGAATGTGACGTGATGTTCAAGTGACGCTGGACTGGTCTGGCACTGTGTAGAAAGTGATGGAACCTTACAGGTTAGCTAGACTACAAAAGTGGAGCGGATGCGTCTCTGTTTCATCTTATAATTCATCTCACATCTAATCTCACATTTCATCTGCTATTACATCAAGATCAGCTTTTGTGAAAAGATCACTTATAACACCAGATTCCCATCCTACACCTATCTCAGATGCTTGACCACTGTTGCAGATAGGTGAATATTATTATCACTGAACTTTTTTATATCACCACTGCCATTGATTATTGTACGACCACTCAACTGCATACTGACATTGTAATTACTGTGCAGTAATTTGTATTGATTTACATACCTAGTTAATTATGTAATACAATTGTTGATTGTATACCATTTGTTGGTCGGTTGTTGGTTTCACGTATAGATTTCTGGGTTAACTAAGTGTTTCAATTTGGGAATCGACACATAACAAAGTACATTAAACTGTTGCCTAGCAACCTGACAAAAATGATGAAGTGGCTTCTATTTTACACAAATGTCATCTGTCGCTTTGCAATATTCATATATATATTCTATATCTTATCTAACACATGCAAAAAGCAATTTGATTTTTATGCTATTTAGACTTATTGTATCCTGTAAAAAGATTCTTCTTAATGGTGAAAATATATCTGTTTAACAAGACAAGATGACATTCCTAAAGCTCTGTAGCTCACCTGAATTATAAAATAAAATAAAATACAATAAAATAAGATAAAATAAGATAAAATAAAATAAAATAAAATAAAATAACATGTAAAATGTGTTATAAGGCATACAGAATATGTGCTGCACAATCTCTTACTTCTCACAACACTTACATATCATAGATTCCTAAAAATGGGGTAAAACTGACACCTGCAGAATGGCTTATAAACAACATAAGAAATTTAATCTGCATTTTCTTTCTTAAAACAGTTGGACCAGGAAAGCTGTTACTCAAAGTCATAACTATTTCGCCATAGCATGTGACGAGACATTTTCTGTTCCTATCATTAAGTGTTTTATTTTGTCCGATCTTTATGCTGCGTAGTTGATTGCATGCAGTAAGTTATCTTGAAAATCATTAAACTCTCATCAGTGACATAGTGCACAACTTGGAACATGCTGTCAATAGTTCTGATTGCAGGAACATTGGAGCTGCTTCTGCATAGCCTGCACCGGTCATGCGTGGAACCAGAACCTTTAATAGTTGTCACAAAAAACATATGCAACAAGGCAAGACAGAATTTATTGACAGCGAATCCATTGTTTCAACCGCAATGGCTCCATTAAGGTTTAAACACCATCACAGACAGAACACAATTGCAGGACTGCTGAGCCAACGGACCCCACCTGTCCATCAAAGGACCAGCAGGAGATGACAATACTGGTCTCGATCAATAGCTCGCGAAATTAGGTGAACTGTATAAAGATTTGGTTCGATGGAAGGGAAGTTAATAAATTGATGGCTACTTGAATAGGAAGCTTGATGGGATGGCGGACACTTTCAGAGAATTAAGGTCACATTCAGTATTTATGACTGTCTCAAGATGCATTTTCTTGGCACTTGATAGGTTGCTGTGTTTTTCTCTGTATAGACTTTTTGTCTCTCTCTGTCACTCATGCTGAAAATAGTCTTCAAGTAAACATTAAATATTTTAAGGAGAGAAAATTGACGACTGACATACAGTGATAAGAACTGTGTTCAGTGTTTGTCAGTCAGCGATACAGCTGCATCATCAATATGCTGTGCATTTAGTTCTAAATTTAACCTGCTTAATAGTGTGTGTGATAGAAATCAGTTCAGCGATTTAGAAAGAACATGTTTCGTCAGACAGTTAGCGTTAATCTGTAATTAATTGACAATTATGCTGTCTTGCACACCAATAACAATTTGTTCATGGATCCAGAGGATGCATGTTCATATTTTATCTGACAATTTCACCCAAACTTTCAGAAAGTAGTTTTGGACTTGAGACACCGGTTTCTTCATGAAAGAACTGACTTCAATATTTCTGAGAAGTTTGTTTCTTAAATAAATATTTTAAAATCGACATGCACACTGTGTAAAACCACATATTACACAAAGGTTTTTACGTTTATAACACTATGCAAAAACATTGAAATCAATTCTTATATAAATAGACAATCTCACCCTAGTGTCTCTTGATAGCAAATATATCACTCGGGTGAGATTTTATTTATCATCCAACATCATTTTTCCAACTTTTTCAGTTTGTAGACAGTAATAAGCAGTGTCTTAAGAGTAAAAAGTACTGCTAACAGCTTCAGTAGCTGAGCCATTAGTGGTGTCATTTGATTGTGACCTCATGGTGGTGCAGTTTCATTGCAGCGATATCTACAATGTAGATATCCTGCGGGAGCCAGTTTTGGATGATAAATAAACATGTCAACAATGATAACTTAACAGAATGATTTAATTATCAACACACACAAAATGGTAGACAATTGTAGTCAGGGACATCATTCAACTCAGTATGGCCCAGTCTATTATCACCCTATCTGGAAACATGCAGTGTGTGGCTTAATACTCTACAGAGATACAGAAGTTCTTTATTAGTGTGAGACAGTGACATCCAAGAGGTGAAATGCACATGCTCATCCCACCAATGGGTAATAATAAAAATAAAAATAAAAATAAAAATAATTATAATAATAAATATAGCTGCAAGCAGCGATGTCGGGCTCCCGCTGTGTAAGAATTGTGGAAGCGGATCCTGTTCTATTCATAGATGTACTTTTGTAAAATTGCACTTTGGTTATACAGAGTACTAAAAACCATTGAAACTGAGTTCTTAATAAAACTAATTGATTACCATTAAGGCATTTTCTCCTGTTGTTATATAAAAGCATTCGGATATGCGGAAGGATATGTGCTATACTGTGCACGACTATAATATGATCTGGATTATCAATAGGATATTTCACCTGTCCGTTTTGACCAAGAAAAAAATTCCCATTTTGGCCCTGTACCTGTTAAGTATGGAAGATACCAGCATGCAGAGGTGTTGGTGACTTGTTATTGTAATATGCAGGAAATGGATCTTGTAATTTGACCCGTGCTCAGGGATGAGATGGCTTGGGACATTATCTAACAGTAAGAACACATGTCAGTCATCTCTTGTCATCTCCTTGTTGAAGCAATTCAACCAATCAGCTAAGAAAACCCCAGTCCTCCAAGCGTTTGTGATCAAAGTTTAAAAGAAGATTAGCTGTAAACACAATGGAGATCAATGCACTTAAGTAGGTTGAGAAAGGGACTGGTTTCTAAACCATAATGATATGGGTAAATAATACTCCTTAAAGTTGGCATTATATCTGGGATCTTTCAGGAAAAAATGGAAGTATCAAAAATGAACAGGTTCGTATTATAAAAAGGTAAGTTGATAGTGCGGAAATCCGTTCCAAAGAAAATAAGGCATTTTATAAAAAGAAAACCAAACATGTTGTACAACGATCCTTTTAGACAGGGAGCAACTGAACGGATCTAGTGTACAAGTACGGGAAACTGTGCACTTTCCACTGGCAGAATGTATTACAAACAGCGTGAAGAGAATCTATACAGAAACAGACTATAGAAGTCGCTACTATTGAAAGGAAGTGAACATATAAATGGTCTGTTATTACTTGAAATTGTGGTAATACAATTAAGACAAGTACCAGTAAATTAAACGGAAAGTTCAGCGATATTAAATCACAAACGTACAAAATGCGTGCTTTCTGCTGGCAGAGACTACTGAAAACAGCGTGAAGAAAATCCATAATGAAACAGACTATAGAAATCGCTGTTATCGAAACATGAAGTTAACATATCACCCGTCGGTTACTATACTTGGAAGTTGCGGTAATACAATTATGACAAGTACGAGTAAATTAATCGGAGGGTTCAGGAATATCAAACTTTCAATCACAAACCTACCGTAAATCCCGCAGTCCGAAAAAGATTTATGAAGGAGGTGTTTCCCTGGGGTGGGGAGGTAGGGTCCGTTTTGACTGGAGGAGCCCACACTTGGCTCTCGGATGACCCCGCTGCCAGAAGCTTAGGTAATCCGATATAGCGCTACCACTGCCTCACTCTCCATTGCCGTGCACGTGGATCACGTTCCAATATGCACCCGACCGACCGACCGACCCGGCCGCATGGGACTGAGGTACGCTGACACGCTGTGAGGCCAATACACATGTATGCGCAGTTCTTTGCTTAACTCTGTTGACAATGTGTATTGTGAATTCGCGCCAATTGATGCAGATATTAGTTTTCACATAACAAACACACGATGTCGTTATTTACTCTCAGCTACACTGTTTTCTATGCAGAACCATTGAACATGCGAGCGCAAACGTAAATGTATTTCTATAGTCCGTTTCTGCTTGCGTTATCCATCAGCTGTATAAACACTGTATCTCATTGACCCTGGTAACTGATTTCTGTAGTCCACAGCCGAAAACTATACACAAAGCTCACGTACTGCAGACTGTAGTTTGGTATATAAATAAACCTATACCACTGGTCTATCGACAATCATGTAGCGTATAGCGCAAAGAGGACACAGTATTGCTGGCGATTGAAGTGCAGTGAACGGGACGTAGTTGTGATTCTATGGCTGCTTCTTTCAGTGTCTTTTACTTTAAAAAATGTTTGAAGAGTTCGTAAAGCACCCATGTCACCCCCACTAAATGACATTTTCAGAACATGTGAAATAAGAGTTTGATGTATGTAGGATTTGTGATTTGTGACTGCATTTTAATATCGAATTGCACATGTAAATACTAAAGATTGCCTAGTCTGCCAGTTATAGAATGATCTGGTTAGGAGCAAGATGCTGAAAGATGTTGTTATACATAAATTATGCATAATTTCTCTCCCCGTCGTCTTATTTCCTATGTCGCTACAATTGGTCGTGGTAGCACAGACATCCCCACTCAATATACATATACCAAATCTGGTCGAAATCGGACGAGTAGTTTCGGAGTTATGGGTATTTAGAGTTCAGCTACGGGTATTTAGAGTTGTGCTATTTGTCAAGTTTATGGACCTGGGCCAAAGAGTGCTATTTTCAACTCTCTGTAGTTTCGTTGTCTGTTGAGCTAGAGTTAATCTGTTTGGTGTTCTGGAATCGCCAGGACAAGGGCTATCAGGGCAACATATCACATACGTATATTTTCATTGAAGTTGTTAGTATGGTACTTGGAGCCAAAGTCTGGAGAGTTTGGAAGCTTTCGAGCTGGTAGTTTGAGCTGAGGAGATTTTGGGAGTCAAGTACTGAGATATCTGCTAAAAAACAGTGCAAAAACACTTAATCCGATCTGGAGGCCAAACGAAGCAATTTCGCTACATTGGATGTGTAGAGAATTTGTTGGCCATCTGATTGCGCACCAGTTCAAGAATTTTGGAAGTCTTTGGAGCTTTCGTGGCGGAGATATTAGCTGTTGAAATCGCGATTTTTAAAGTTGTTTTGAGTTATCTGCCCTTAGTCTTTGAGTCTAGAGTCTTGGGATTTTTGTGGTATCTGCTTCAGGACCTAAGCTATCTTTGTGGAAATTTTGAAGAGATTCTGAGCAGTAGTTTTGGAGGTAGGATTGGAACAAAAATCGGCGGAATAATAATAATAATAATAATAATAATAATAATAAATAATAATAATAATAATAAATCGAACAATTACAATAGGGCTCTTGCCAGGATGGCAGGGAGCCCTAATAAGAAATCCTTATTTTTGCGATTTTGGCACTTTTGACCCTGGGATCGGGTAGCTGGACTAAAACCATTTAAAAAAATTCAAGGTCACCAAGGTCACGGGGTCAAGGTCATTTAGGTGGTCCGTAAAACGAAAATGTACTTTTTTTGGCGAGCTCTCACGCGACTGTTATTGCATGTATGGTGGAAGTGGTTGGTAATTATGCATTACCCCGACCAGTTCTAGCACATGTATAGGTAAATTTTGATGATATGCATGTCCGCCGTCCGTCCGCGCGTCTGTCCACCAAAACTCTGTTTTGTCATTTTCTCACGTACTATCTAACTTACAAAGCTGAAACTTTGCAGACATCTTCCCATGGTCTGTATCTAATAGTGCTGGGAATATCAATTCATTTCGTTGTCAAGTTTGGTTTCCATGGCAACCTGACGAAGAAAAACTTAAATCCAAGATGGCGGCCAAACGGCTGGAAATATCCATTTTGACGGCCCGATCGAAAATGATCGCTATCTCATGACGGTGTCACATGCAAAATATGGTAGCTATTGGAGCAATTTTGGCGGAGATATATGCTGTTTTGTGCCGTTTTTATCACTTTTGGCATTTTCACGGTCTTTAATCCAATATGGACGCTAAATGACGCAACTTTTGACAAACAGCTAAGAACAGGAAATGTTCAGCGTCTGATGCTGGTGCATTGTGGTAATTTGTAGCACTTTCTATCAAGAACTTTAGCAGCTACGTAGTTTGCAAAGTAAAAATATGAGAGGCTAGCTAAATCCAATATGGCCGCCACATCACGTGACTTTTGACATAAGAGCAAGAATAGATCTTGTTCAGCAACCAAAGCAAGACTCATCAGTAGTTGTTCAAGTGCCTTACCTGATAAGTTTCCAATGCTAGAGCTTGCTAAAGATGTCCTATAAAAAGTTTGAAAATAACTTTCAGCCGGAAGTTGCAGTCAATATGGCGGCCATTGAAGACATATCTCAGAATGTTTTCTTTGAAGTTGTTAGTATGGTACTTGGAGCCAAAGTCTGGAGAGTTTGGAAGCTTTCGAGCTGGTAGTTTGAGCTGAGGAGATTTTGGGAGTCAAGTACTGAGATATCTGCTAAAAAACAGTGCAAAAACACTTAATCCGATCTGGAGGCCAAACGAAGCAATTTCGCTACATTGGATGTGTAGAGAATTTGTTGGCCATCTGATTGCGCACCAGTTCAAGAATTTTGGAAGTCTTTGGAGCTTTCGTGGCGGAGATATTAGCTGTTGAAATCGCGATTTTTAAAGTTGTTTTGAGTTATCTGCCCTTAGTCTTTGAGTCTAGAGTCTTGGGATTTTTGTGGTATCTGCTTCAGGACCTAAGCTATCTTTGTGGAAATTTTGAAGAGATTCTGAGCAGTAGTTTTGGAGGTAGGATTGGAACAAAAATCGGCGGAATAATAATAATAATAATAATAATAATAATAATAAATAATAATAATAATAATAAATCGAACAATTACAATAGGGCTCTTGCCAGGATGGCAGGGAGCCCTAATAAGAAATCCTTATTTTTGCGATTTTGGCACTTTTGACCCTGGGATCGGGTAGCTGGACTAAAACCATTTAAAAAAATTCAAGGTCACCAAGGTCACGGGGTCAAGGTCATTTAGGTGGTCCGTAAAACGAAAATGTACTTTTTTTGGCGAGCTCTCACGCGACTGTTATTGCATGTATGGTGGAAGTGGTTGGTAATTATGCATTACCCCGACCAGTTCTAGCACATGTATAGGTAAATTTTGATGATATGCATGTCCGCCGTCCGTCCGCGCGTCTGTCCACCAAAACTCTGTTTTGTCATTTTCTCACGTACTATCTAACTTACAAAGCTGAAACTTTGCAGACATCTTCCCATGGTCTGTATCTAATAGTGCTGGGAATATCAATTCATTTCGTTGTCAAGTTTGGTTTCCATGGCAACCTGACGAAGAAAAACTTAAATCCAAGATGGCGGCCAAACGGCTGGAAATATCCATTTTGACGGCCCGATCGAAAATGATCGCTATCTCATGACGGTGTCACATGCAAAATATGGTAGCTATTGGAGCAATTTTGGCGGAGATATATGCTGTTTTGTGCCGTTTTTATCACTTTTGGCATTTTCACGGTCTTTAATCCAATATGGACGCTAAATGACGCAACTTTTGACAAACAGCTAAGAACAGGAAATGTTCAGCGTCTGATGCTGGTGCATTGTGGTAATTTGTAGCACTTTCTATCAAGAACTTTAGCAGCTACGTAGTTTGCAAAGTAAAAATATGAGAGGCTAGCTAAATCCAATATGGCCGCCACATCACGTGACTTTTGACATAAGAGCAAGAATAGATCTTGTTCAGCAACCAAAGCAAGACTCATCAGTAGTTGTTCAAGTGCCTTACCTGATAAGTTTCCAATGCTAGAGCTTGCTAAAGATGTCCTATAAAAAGTTTGAAAATAACTTTCAGCCGGAAGTTGCAGTCAATATGGCGGCCATTGAAGACATATCTCAGAATGTTTTCTTTGAAGTTGTTAGTATGGTACTTGGAGCCAAAGTCTGGAGAGTTTGGAAGCTTTCGAGCTGGTAGTTTGAGCTGAGGAGATTTTGGGAGTCAAGTACTGAGATATCTGCTAAAAAACAGTGCAAAAACACTTAATCCGATCTGGAGGCCAAACGAAGCAATTTCGCTACATTGGATGTGTAGAGAATTTGTTGGCCATCTGATTGCGCACCAGTTCAAGAATTTTGGAAGTCTTTGGAGCTTTCGTGGCGGAGATATTAGCTGTTGAAATCGCGATTTTTAAAGTTGTTTTGAGTTATCTGCCCTTAGTCTTTGAGTCTAGAGTCTTGGGATTTTTGTGGTATCTGCTTCAGGACCTAAGCTATCTTTGTGGAAATTTTGAAGAGATTCTGAGCAGTAGTTTTGGAGGTAGGATTGGAACAAAAATCGGCGGAATAATAATAATAATAATAATAATAATAATAATAAATAATAATAATAATAATAAATCGAACAATTACAATAGGGCTCTTGCCAGGATGGCAGGGAGCCCTAATAAGAAATCCTTATTTTTGCGATTTTGGCACTTTTGACCCTGGGATCGGGTAGCTGGACTAAAACCATTTAAAAAAATTCAAGGTCACCAAGGTCACGGGGTCAAGGTCATTTAGGTGGTCCGTAAAACGAAAATGTACTTTTTTTGGCGAGCTCTCACGCGACTGTTATTGCATGTATGGTGGAAGTGGTTGGTAATTATGCATTACCCCGACCAGTTCTAGCACATGTATAGGTAAATTTTGATGATATGCATGTCCGCCGTCCGTCCGCGCGTCTGTCCACCAAAACTCTGTTTTGTCATTTTCTCACGTACTATCTAACTTACAAAGCTGAAACTTTGCAGACATCTTCCCATGGTCTGTATCTAATAGTGCTGGGAATATCAATTCATTTCGTTGTCAAGTTTGGTTTCCATGGCAACCTGACGAAGAAAAACTTAAATCCAAGATGGCGGCCAAACGGCTGGAAATATCCATTTTGACGGCCCGATCGAAAATGATCGCTATCTCATGACGGTGTCACATGCAAAATATGGTAGCTATTGGAGCAATTTTGGCGGAGATATATGCTGTTTTGTGCCGTTTTTATCACTTTTGGCATTTTCACGGTCTTTAATCCAATATGGACGCTAAATGACGCAACTTTTGACAAACAGCTAAGAACAGGAAATGTTCAGCGTCTGATGCTGGTGCATTGTGGTAATTTGTAGCACTTTCTATCAAGAACTTTAGCAGCTACGTAGTTTGCAAAGTAAAAATATGAGAGGCTAGCTAAATCCAATATGGCCGCCACATCACGTGACTTTTGACATAAGAGCAAGAATAGATCTTGTTCAGCAACCAAAGCAAGACTCATCAGTAGTTGTTCAAGTGCCTTACCTGATAAGTTTCCAATGCTAGAGCTTGCTAAAGATGTCCTATAAAAAGTTTGAAAATAACTTTCAGCCGGAAGTTGCAGTCAATATGGCGGCCATTGAAGACATATCTCAGAATGTTTTCTTTGAAGTTGTTAGTATGGTACTTGGAGCCAAAGTCTGGAGAGTTTGGAAGCTTTCGAGCTGGTAGTTTGAGCTGAGGAGATTTTGGGAGTCAAGTACTGAGATATCTGCTAAAAAACAGTGCAAAAACACTTAATCCGATCTGGAGGCCAAACGAAGCAATTTCGCTACATTGGATGTGTAGAGAATTTGTTGGCCATCTGATTGCGCACCAGTTCAAGAATTTTGGAAGTCTTTGGAGCTTTCGTGGCGGAGATATTAGCTGTTGAAATCGCGATTTTTAAAGTTGTTTTGAGTTATCTGCCCTTAGTCTTTGAGTCTAGAGTCTTGGGATTTTTGTGGTATCTGCTTCAGGACCTAAGCTATCTTTGTGGAAATTTTGAAGAGATTCTGAGCAGTAGTTTTGGAGGTAGGATTGGAACAAAAATCGGCGGAATAATAATAATAATAATAATAATAATAATAATAAATAATAATAATAATAATAAATCGAACAATTACAATAGGGCTCTTGCCAGGATGGCAGGGAGCCCTAATAAGAAATCCTTATTTTTGCGATTTTGGCACTTTTGACCCTGGGATCGGGTAGCTGGACTAAAACCATTTAAAAAAATTCAAGGTCACCAAGGTCACGGGGTCAAGGTCATTTAGGTGGTCCGTAAAACGAAAATGTACTTTTTTTGGCGAGCTCTCACGCGACTGTTATTGCATGTATGGTGGAAGTGGTTGGTAATTATGCATTACCCCGACCAGTTCTAGCACATGTATAGGTAAATTTTGATGATATGCATGTCCGCCGTCCGTCCGCGCGTCTGTCCACCAAAACTCTGTTTTGTCATTTTCTCACGTACTATCTAACTTACAAAGCTGAAACTTTGCAGACATCTTCCCATGGTCTGTATCTAATAGTGCTGGGAATATCAATTCATTTCGTTGTCAAGTTTGGTTTCCATGGCAACCTGACGAAGAAAAACTTAAATCCAAGATGGCGGCCAAACGGCTGGAAATATCCATTTTGACGGCCCGATCGAAAATGATCGCTATCTCATGACGGTGTCACATGCAAAATATGGTAGCTATTGGAGCAATTTTGGCGGAGATATATGCTGTTTTGTGCCGTTTTTATCACTTTTGGCATTTTCACGGTCTTTAATCCAATATGGACGCTAAATGACGCAACTTTTGACAAACAGCTAAGAACAGGAAATGTTCAGCGTCTGATGCTGGTGCATTGTGGTAATTTGTAGCACTTTCTATCAAGAACTTTAGCAGCTACGTAGTTTGCAAAGTAAAAATATGAGAGGCTAGCTAAATCCAATATGGCCGCCACATCACGTGACTTTTGACATAAGAGCAAGAATAGATCTTGTTCAGCAACCAAAGCAAGACTCATCAGTAGTTGTTCAAGTGCCTTACCTGATAAGTTTCCAATGCTAGAGCTTGCTAAAGATGTCCTATAAAAAGTTTGAAAATAACTTTCAGCCGGAAGTTGCAGTCAATATGGCGGCCATTGAAGACATATCTCAGAATGTTTTCTTTGAAGTTGTTAGTATGGTACTTGGAGCCAAAGTCTGGAGAGTTTGGAAGCTTTCGAGCTGGTAGTTTGAGCTGAGGAGATTTTGGGAGTCAAGTACTGAGATATCTGCTAAAAAACAGTGCAAAAACACTTAATCCGATCTGGAGGCCAAACGAAGCAATTTCGCTACATTGGATGTGTAGAGAATTTGTTGGCCATCTGATTGCGCACCAGTTCAAGAATTTTGGAAGTCTTTGGAGCTTTCGTGGCGGAGATATTAGCTGTTGAAATCGCGATTTTTAAAGTTGTTTTGAGTTATCTGCCCTTAGTCTTTGAGTCTAGAGTCTTGGGATTTTTGTGGTATCTGCTTCAGGACCTAAGCTATCTTTGTGGAAATTTTGAAGAGATTCTGAGCAGTAGTTTTGGAGGTAGGATTGGAACAAAAATCGGCGGAATAATAATAATAATAATAATAATAATAATAATAAATAATAATAATAATAATAAATCGAACAATTACAATAGGGCTCTTGCCAGGATGGCAGGGAGCCCTAATAAGAAATCCTTATTTTTGCGATTTTGGCACTTTTGACCCTGGGATCGGGTAGCTGGACTAAAACCATTTAAAAAAATTCAAGGTCACCAAGGTCACGGGGTCAAGGTCATTTAGGTGGTCCGTAAAACGAAAATGTACTTTTTTTGGCGAGCTCTCACGCGACTGTTATTGCATGTATGGTGGAAGTGGTTGGTAATTATGCATTACCCCGACCAGTTCTAGCACATGTATAGGTAAATTTTGATGATATGCATGTCCGCCGTCCGTCCGCGCGTCTGTCCACCAAAACTCTGTTTTGTCATTTTCTCACGTACTATCTAACTTACAAAGCTGAAACTTTGCAGACATCTTCCCATGGTCTGTATCTAATAGTGCTGGGAATATCAATTCATTTCGTTGTCAAGTTTGGTTTCCATGGCAACCTGACGAAGAAAAACTTAAATCCAAGATGGCGGCCAAACGGCTGGAAATATCCATTTTGACGGCCCGATCGAAAATGATCGCTATCTCATGACGGTGTCACATGCAAAATATGGTAGCTATTGGAGCAATTTTGGCGGAGATATATGCTGTTTTGTGCCGTTTTTATCACTTTTGGCATTTTCACGGTCTTTAATCCAATATGGACGCTAAATGACGCAACTTTTGACAAACAGCTAAGAACAGGAAATGTTCAGCGTCTGATGCTGGTGCATTGTGGTAATTTGTAGCACTTTCTATCAAGAACTTTAGCAGCTACGTAGTTTGCAAAGTAAAAATATGAGAGGCTAGCTAAATCCAATATGGCCGCCACATCACGTGACTTTTGACATAAGAGCAAGAATAGATCTTGTTCAGCAACCAAAGCAAGACTCATCAGTAGTTGTTCAAGTGCCTTACCTGATAAGTTTCCAATGCTAGAGCTTGCTAAAGATGTCCTATAAAAAGTTTGAAAATAACTTTCAGCCGGAAGTTGCAGTCAATATGGCGGCCATTGAAGACATATCTCAGAATGTTTTCTTTGAAGTTGTTAGTATGGTACTTGGAGCCAAAGTCTGGAGAGTTTGGAAGCTTTCGAGCTGGTAGTTTGAGCTGAGGAGATTTTGGGAGTCAAGTACTGAGATATCTGCTAAAAAACAGTGCAAAAACACTTAATCCGATCTGGAGGCCAAACGAAGCAATTTCGCTACATTGGATGTGTAGAGAATTTGTTGGCCATCTGATTGCGCACCAGTTCAAGAATTTTGGAAGTCTTTGGAGCTTTCGTGGCGGAGATATTAGCTGTTGAAATCGCGATTTTTAAAGTTGTTTTGAGTTATCTGCCCTTAGTCTTTGAGTCTAGAGTCTTGGGATTTTTGTGGTATCTGCTTCAGGACCTAAGCTATCTTTGTGGAAATTTTGAAGAGATTCTGAGCAGTAGTTTTGGAGGTAGGATTGGAACAAAAATCGGCGGAATAATAATAATAATAATAATAATAATAATAATAAATAATAATAATAATAATAAATCGAACAATTACAATAGGGCTCTTGCCAGGATGGCAGGGAGCCCTAATAAGAAATCCTTATTTTTGCGATTTTGGCACTTTTGACCCTGGGATCGGGTAGCTGGACTAAAACCATTTAAAAAAATTCAAGGTCACCAAGGTCACGGGGTCAAGGTCATTTAGGTGGTCCGTAAAACGAAAATGTACTTTTTTTGGCGAGCTCTCACGCGACTGTTATTGCATGTATGGTGGAAGTGGTTGGTAATTATGCATTACCCCGACCAGTTCTAGCACATGTATAGGTAAATTTTGATGATATGCATGTCCGCCGTCCGTCCGCGCGTCTGTCCACCAAAACTCTGTTTTGTCATTTTCTCACGTACTATCTAACTTACAAAGCTGAAACTTTGCAGACATCTTCCCATGGTCTGTATCTAATAGTGCTGGGAATATCAATTCATTTCGTTGTCAAGTTTGGTTTCCATGGCAACCTGACGAAGAAAAACTTAAATCCAAGATGGCGGCCAAACGGCTGGAAATATCCATTTTGACGGCCCGATCGAAAATGATCGCTATCTCATGACGGTGTCACATGCAAAATATGGTAGCTATTGGAGCAATTTTGGCGGAGATATATGCTGTTTTGTGCCGTTTTTATCACTTTTGGCATTTTCACGGTCTTTAATCCAATATGGACGCTAAATGACGCAACTTTTGACAAACAGCTAAGAACAGGAAATGTTCAGCGTCTGATGCTGGTGCATTGTGGTAATTTGTAGCACTTTCTATCAAGAACTTTAGCAGCTACGTAGTTTGCAAAGTAAAAATATGAGAGGCTAGCTAAATCCAATATGGCCGCCACATCACGTGACTTTTGACATAAGAGCAAGAATAGATCTTGTTCAGCAACCAAAGCAAGACTCATCAGTAGTTGTTCAAGTGCCTTACCTGATAAGTTTCCAATGCTAGAGCTTGCTAAAGATGTCCTATAAAAAGTTTGAAAATAACTTTCAGCCGGAAGTTGCAGTCAATATGGCGGCCATTGAAGACATATCTCAGAATGTTTTCTTTGAAGTTGTTAGTATGGTACTTGGAGCCAAAGTCTGGAGAGTTTGGAAGCTTTCGAGCTGGTAGTTTGAGCTGAGGAGATTTTGGGAGTCAAGTACTGAGATATCTGCTAAAAAACAGTGCAAAAACACTTAATCCGATCTGGAGGCCAAACGAAGCAATTTCGCTACATTGGATGTGTAGAGAATTTGTTGGCCATCTGATTGCGCACCAGTTCAAGAATTTTGGAAGTCTTTGGAGCTTTCGTGGCGGAGATATTAGCTGTTGAAATCGCGATTTTTAAAGTTGTTTTGAGTTATCTGCCCTTAGTCTTTGAGTCTAGAGTCTTGGGATTTTTGTGGTATCTGCTTCAGGACCTAAGCTATCTTTGTGGAAATTTTGAAGAGATTCTGAGCAGTAGTTTTGGAGGTAGGATTGGAACAAAAATCGGCGGAATAATAATAATAATAATAATAATAATAATAATAAATAATAATAATAATAAATATAGCTGCAAGCAGCGATGTCGGGCTCCCGCTGTGTAAGAATTGTGGAAGCGGATCCTGTTCTATTCATAGATGTACTTTTGTAAAATTGCACTTTGGTTATACAGAGTACTAAAAACCATTGAAACTGAGTTCTTAATAAAACTAATTGATTACCATTAAGGCATTTTCTCCTGTTGTTATATAAAAGCATTCGGATATGCGGAAGGATATGTGCTATACTGTGCACGACTATAATATGATCTGGATTATCAATAGGATATTTCACCTGTCCGTTTTGACCAAGAAAAAAATTCCCATTTTGGCCCTGTACCTGTTAAGTATGGAAGATACCAGCATGCAGAGGTGTTGGTGACTTGTTATTGTAATATGCAGGAAATGGATCTTGTAATTTGACCCGTGCTCAGGGATGAGATGGCTTGGGACATTATCTAACAGTAAGAACACATGTCAGTCACCTCTTGTCATCTCCTTGTTGAAGCAATTCAACCAATCAGCTAAGAAAACCCCAAGTCTTCCAAGCGTTTGTGATCAAAGTTTAAAAGAAGATTAGCTGTAAACACAATGGAGATCAATGCACTTAAGTAGGTTGAGAAAGGGACTAGTTTCTAAACCATAATGATATGGGTAAATAATACTCCTTAAAGTTGGCATTATATCTGGGATCTTTCAGGAAAAAATGGAAGTATCAAAAATGAACAGGTTCGTATTATAAAAAGGTAAGTTGATAGTGCGGAAATCCGTTCCAAAGAAAATAAGGCATTTTATAAAAAGAAAACCAAACATGTTGTACAACGATCCTTTTAGACAGGGAGCAACTGAACGGATCTAGTGTACAAGTACGGGAAACTGTGCACTTTCCACTGGCAGAATGTATTACAAACAGCGTGAAGAGAATCTATACAGAAACAGACTATAGAAGTCGCTACTATTGAAAGGAAGTGAACATATAAATGGTCTGTTATTACTTGAAATTGTGGTAATACAATTAAGACAAGTACCAGTAAATTAAACGGAAAGTTCAGCGATATTAAATCACAAACGTACAAAATGCGTGCTTTCTGCTGGCAGAGACTACTGAAAACAGCGTGAAGAAAATCCATAATGAAACAGACTATAGAAATCGCTGCTATCGAAACATGAAGTTAACATATCACCCGTCGGTTACTATACTTGGAAGTTGCGGTAATACAATTATGACAAGTACGAGTAAATTAATCGGAGGGTTCAGGAATATCAAACTTTCAATCACAAACCTACCGTAAATCCCGCAGTCCGAAAAAGATTTATGAAGGAGGTGTTTCTCTGGGGTGGGGAGGTAGGGTCCGTTTTGACTGGAGGAGCCCACACTTGGCTCTCGGATGACCCCGCTGCCAGAAGCTTAGGTAATCCGATATAGCGCTACCACTGCCTCGCTCTCCATTGCCGTGCACGTGGATCACGTTCCAATATGCACCCGACCGACCGACCCGGCCGCATGGGACTGAGGTACGCTGACACGCTGTGAGGCCAATACACATGTATGCGCAGTTCTTTGCTTAACTCTGTTGACAATGTGTATTGTGAATTCGCGCCAATTGATGCAGATATTAGTTTTCACATAACAAACACACGATGTCGTTATTTACTCTCAGCTACACTGTTTTCTATGCAGAACCATTGAACATGCGAGCGCAAACGTAAATGTATTTCTATAGTCCGTTTCTGCTTGCGTTATCCATCAGCTGTATAAACACTGTATCTCATTGACCCTGGTAACTGATTTCTGTAGTCCACAGCCGAAAACTATACACAAAGCTCACGTACTGCAGACTGTAGTTTGGTATATAAATAAACCTATACCACTGGTCTATCGACAATCATGTAGCGTATAGCGCAAAGAGGACACAGTATTGCTGGCGATTGAAGTGCAGTGAACGGGACTTATTTGTCATTCTACGGCTGCTTCTTTCAGTGTCTTTTACTTTATAAAATGTTTGAAGAGTTCGTAAAGCACCCATGTCACCCCCACTAAATGACATTTTCAGAACATGTGAAATAAGAGTTTGATGTATGTAGGATTTGTGATTTGTGACTGCATTTCAATATCGAATTGCACATGTAAATACTAAAGATTGCCTAGTCTGCCAGTTATAGAATGATCTGGTTAGGAGCAAGATGCTGAAAGATGTTGTTATACATAAATTATGCATCATTTCTCTCCCCGTCGTCTTATTTCCTATGTCGCTACAATTGGTCGTGATAACAGACATCCCCACTCAATATACATATACAAAATCTGGTCGAAATCGGACGAGTAGTTTCGGAGTTACGGGTATTTAGAGTTCAGCTATTTGGCAAGTTGATGGACCTGGGCCAAAGAGTGCCATTTTCAAAAAGCTGTAGCTCCGTTGTCCATTGAGCTACAGTCAAACCGTTTGGTGTTCTGGAATCGCAAGGACAAGGGCTATCAGGACAACATATCACATACGTATATTTTCTTTGAAGTTGTTAGTATGGTACTTGGAGCCAAAGTGTGGAGAGTTTGGAAGCTTTTGAGCTGGTAGTTTGAGCTGAGGAGATTTTGGGAGTCAAGTACTGAGATATCTGGTAAAAAACAGTGCCAAAACACTTAATCCAATATGGAGGCCAAACGAAGCAATTTGGCTACATTGGATGTGTAGAGATTTTGTTGGGCTTCTGATTCTGGATCTGTTCAGGAATTTTGGAAGTCTTTGGAGCTTTCGTGGCGGAGTTATGAGCTGTTGAAATTGGGATTTTTAGAGTTGTTTTGAGTTATCTGCCCTTAGTCTTGGAGTCTAGAGTCTTGAGATTTTTGTGGTATCTGCTTCAGGACCTGAGCTATCTTTGTGGAAATTTTGAAGAGATTCTGAGCAGTAGTTTTGGAGGTAGGATTGGAACAAAAAACGCCGGAATAATAATAATAATAATAATAATAATAAAGAATAATAATAATAATAATAATAAATCGAACAATTACAATAGGGCTCTTGCCTTGTAGGCAGGGAGCCCTAATAAGAAATCGTTATTTTTGCGATTTTGGCACTTTTGACCCCGGGATCGGGTAGCTGGACTAAAACCATTTAAAAAAATTCAAGGTCACCAAGGTCACGGGGTCAAGGTCATTTAGGTGGTCCGTAAAACGAAAATGTACTTTTTTTGGCGAGCTCTCACGCGACTGTTATTGCATGTATGGTGGAAGTGATTAGTAATTATGCATTACCCCGACCAGTTCTAGCATATGTATAGGTGAATTTTGATGATATGCATGTCCGCCGTCCGTCCGCGCGTCTGTCCACCAAAACTCTGTTTTGTCATTTTCTCACGAACTATCTAACTTACAAAGCTGAAACTTTGCAAACATCTTCCCATGGTCTGTATCTAATAGTGCTGTGAATATCACTGCATTCCGTTGTCAAGTTTGGTTTCCATGGCAACCTGACGAAGAAAATCTTAAATCCAAGATGGCGGCCAAACGGCTGGAAATATCGATTTTGACGGCTGGATCGAAAATGATCGGTATCTTATGACGGTGTCACATGCAAAATAGGGTAGCTATTGGAGCAATTTTGGCGGAGATATATGCTGTTTTGTGCCGTTTTTATCACTTTTGGCATTTTCACGGCCTTTAATCCAATATGGACGCCAAATGACGCAACTTTTGACAAACAGCTAAGAACATGAAATGTTCAGCGTCTCATGCTTGTGCATTGTGGTTATTTGTAGCACTTTCTATCAAGAACTTTAGCAGCTAGGTAGTTTGCAAAGTAAAAATATGAGAGGCTAGCAAAATCCAATATGGCCGCCACATCACGTGACTTTTGACATAAGAGCAAGAAGAGATCTTGTTCAGCAACCAAAGCAAGACTCAACAGAAGTTGTTCAAATGCCTTACCTCATAAGTTTCCAATGCCAGAGCTTGCTAAAGATGTCCTCTCAAAGGTTTGAAAATAACTTTGAGCCGGAAGTCGGATTCAATATGGCGGCCATTGTAGACATATCTGAGGATTTTTTCTTTGAAGTTGTTAGTATGGTACTTGGAGCCAAAGTGTGGAGAGTTTGGAAGCTTTTGAGCTGGTAGTTTGAGCTGAGGAGATTTTGGGAGTCAAGTACTGAGATATCTGGTAAAAAACAGTGCCAAAACACTTAATCCAATATGGAGGCCAAACGAAGCAATTTGGCTACATTGGATGTGTAGAGATTTTGTTGGGCTTCTGATTCTGGATCTGTTCAGGAATTTTGGAAGTCTTTGGAGCTTTCGTGGCGGAGTTATGAGCTGTTGAAATTGGGATTTTTAGAGTTGTTTTGAGTTATCTGCCCTTAGTCTTGGAGTCTAGAGTCTTGAGATTTTTGTGGTATCTGCTTCAGGACCTGAGCTATCTTTGTGGAAATTTTGAAGAGATTCTGAGCAGTAGTTTTGGAGGTAGGATTGGAACAAAAAACGCCGGAATAATAATAATAATAATAATAATAATAAAGAATAATAATAATAATAATAATAAATCGAACAATTACAATAGGGCTCTTGCCTTGTAGGCAGGGAGCCCTAATAAGAAATCGTTATTTTTGCGATTTTGGCACTTTTGACCCCGGGATCGGGTAGCTGGACTAAAACCATTTAAAAAAATTCAAGGTCACCAAGGTCACGGGGTCAAGGTCATTTAGGTGGTCCGTAAAACGAAAATGTACTTTTTTTGGCGAGCTCTCACGCGACTGTTATTGCATGTATGGTGGAAGTGATTAGTAATTATGCATTACCCCGACCAGTTCTAGCATATGTATAGGTGAATTTTGATGATATGCATGTCCGCCGTCCGTCCGCGCGTCTGTCCACCAAAACTCTGTTTTGTCATTTTCTCACGAACTATCTAACTTACAAAGCTGAAACTTTGCAAACATCTTCCCATGGTCTGTATCTAATAGTGCTGTGAATATCACTGCATTCCGTTGTCAAGTTTGGTTTCCATGGCAACCTGACGAAGAAAATCTTAAATCCAAGATGGCGGCCAAACGGCTGGAAATATCGATTTTGACGGCTGGATCGAAAATGATCGGTATCTTATGACGGTGTCACATGCAAAATAGGGTAGCTATTGGAGCAATTTTGGCGGAGATATATGCTGTTTTGTGCCGTTTTTATCACTTTTGGCATTTTCACGGCCTTTAATCCAATATGGACGCCAAATGACGCAACTTTTGACAAACAGCTAAGAACATGAAATGTTCAGCGTCTCATGCTTGTGCATTGTGGTTATTTGTAGCACTTTCTATCAAGAACTTTAGCAGCTAGGTAGTTTGCAAAGTAAAAATATGAGAGGCTAGCAAAATCCAATATGGCCGCCACATCACGTGACTTTTGACATAAGAGCAAGAAGAGATCTTGTTCAGCAACCAAAGCAAGACTCAACAGAAGTTGTTCAAATGCCTTACCTCATAAGTTTCCAATGCCAGAGCTTGCTAAAGATGTCCTCTCAAAGGTTTGAAAATAACTTTGAGCCGGAAGTCGGATTCAATATGGCGGCCATTGTAGACATATCTGAGGATTTTTTCTTTGAAGTTGTTAGTATGGTACTTGGAGCCAAAGTGTGGAGAGTTTGGAAGCTTTTGAGCTGGTAGTTTGAGCTGAGGAGATTTTGGGAGTCAAGTACTGAGATATCTGGTAAAAAACAGTGCCAAAACACTTAATCCAATATGGAGGCCAAACGAAGCAATTTGGCTACATTGGATGTGTAGAGATTTTGTTGGGCTTCTGATTCTGGATCTGTTCAGGAATTTTGGAAGTCTTTGGAGCTTTCGTGGCGGAGTTATGAGCTGTTGAAATTGGGATTTTTAGAGTTGTTTTGAGTTATCTGCCCTTAGTCTTGGAGTCTAGAGTCTTGAGATTTTTGTGGTATCTGCTTCAGGACCTGAGCTATCTTTGTGGAAATTTTGAAGAGATTCTGAGCAGTAGTTTTGGAGGTAGGATTGGAACAAAAAACGCCGGAATAATAATAATAATAATAATAATAATAAAGAATAATAATAATAATAATAATAAATCGAACAATTACAATAGGGCTCTTGCCTTGTAGGCAGGGAGCCCTAATAAGAAATCGTTATTTTTGCGATTTTGGCACTTTTGACCCCGGGATCGGGTAGCTGGACTAAAACCATTTAAAAAAATTCAAGGTCACCAAGGTCACGGGGTCAAGGTCATTTAGGTGGTCCGTAAAACGAAAATGTACTTTTTTTGGCGAGCTCTCACGCGACTGTTATTGCATGTATGGTGGAAGTGATTAGTAATTATGCATTACCCCGACCAGTTCTAGCATATGTATAGGTGAATTTTGATGATATGCATGTCCGCCGTCCGTCCGCGCGTCTGTCCACCAAAACTCTGTTTTGTCATTTTCTCACGAACTATCTAACTTACAAAGCTGAAACTTTGCAAACATCTTCCCATGGTCTGTATCTAATAGTGCTGTGAATATCACTGCATTCCGTTGTCAAGTTTGGTTTCCATGGCAACCTGACGAAGAAAATCTTAAATCCAAGATGGCGGCCAAACGGCTGGAAATATCGATTTTGACGGCTGGATCGAAAATGATCGGTATCTTATGACGGTGTCACATGCAAAATAGGGTAGCTATTGGAGCAATTTTGGCGGAGATATATGCTGTTTTGTGCCGTTTTTATCACTTTTGGCATTTTCACGGCCTTTAATCCAATATGGACGCCAAATGACGCAACTTTTGACAAACAGCTAAGAACATGAAATGTTCAGCGTCTCATGCTTGTGCATTGTGGTTATTTGTAGCACTTTCTATCAAGAACTTTAGCAGCTAGGTAGTTTGCAAAGTAAAAATATGAGAGGCTAGCAAAATCCAATATGGCCGCCACATCACGTGACTTTTGACATAAGAGCAAGAAGAGATCTTGTTCAGCAACCAAAGCAAGACTCAACAGAAGTTGTTCAAATGCCTTACCTCATAAGTTTCCAATGCCAGAGCTTGCTAAAGATGTCCTCTCAAAGGTTTGAAAATAACTTTGAGCCGGAAGTCGGATTCAATATGGCGGCCATTGTAGACATATCTGAGGATTTTTTCTTTGAAGTTGTTAGTATGGTACTTGGAGCCAAAGTGTGGAGAGTTTGGAAGCTTTTGAGCTGGTAGTTTGAGCTGAGGAGATTTTGGGAGTCAAGTACTGAGATATCTGGTAAAAAACAGTGCCAAAACACTTAATCCAATATGGAGGCCAAACGAAGCAATTTGGCTACATTGGATGTGTAGAGATTTTGTTGGGCTTCTGATTCTGGATCTGTTCAGGAATTTTGGAAGTCTTTGGAGCTTTCGTGGCGGAGTTATGAGCTGTTGAAATTGGGATTTTTAGAGTTGTTTTGAGTTATCTGCCCTTAGTCTTGGAGTCTAGAGTCTTGAGATTTTTGTGGTATCTGCTTCAGGACCTGAGCTATCTTTGTGGAAATTTTGAAGAGATTCTGAGCAGTAGTTTTGGAGGTAGGATTGGAACAAAAAACGCCGGAATAATAATAATAATAATAATAATAATAAAGAATAATAATAATAATAATAATAAATCGAACAATTACAATAGGGCTCTTGCCTTGTAGGCAGGGAGCCCTAATAATAATAAATCGAACAATTACAATAGGGCTCTTGCCTTGTAGGCAGGGAGCCCTAATAAGAAATCGTTATTTTTGCGATTTTGGCGGTTTTGACCCCGGGATCGGGTAGCTGGACTAAAACCATTTTAAAAAATTCAAGGTCACCAAGGTCACGGGGTCAAGGTCATTTAGGTGGTCCGTAAAACGAAAATGTCCTTTTTTTGGCGAGCTCTCACGCGACTGTTATTGCATGTATGGTGGAAGTGGTTGGTAATTATGCATTACCCCGACCAGTTCTAGCACATGTATAGGTAAATTTTGATGATATGCATGTCCGCCGTCCGTCCGCGCGTCTGTCCACCAAAACTCTGTTTTGTCATTTTCTCACGAACTATCTAACTTACAAAGCTGAAACTTTGCAGATATCTTCCCATGGTCTGTATCTAATAGTGCTGTGAATATCACTGCATTTCGTTGTCAAGTTTGGTTTCCATGGCAACCTGACGAAGAAAAACTTAAATCCAAGATGGCGGCCAAACGGCTGGAAATAGCCATTTTTAGGCCTGGATCGAAAATGTTCGCTATCTTATGACAGTGTCACATGCAAAATATGGTAGCTATTGGAGCAATTTTGGCGGAGATATATGCTGTTTTGTGCCGTTTTTATCACTTTTGGCATTTTCACGGTCTTTAATCCAATATGGACGCTAAATGACGCAACTTTTGACAAACAGCTAAGAACATGAAATGTTAAGCGTCTGATGCTGGTCCATTGTGGTCATTTGTAGCACTTTCTAGCAAGAACTTTAGCAGCTACGTAGTTTGCAAAGTAAAAATATTAGAGGCTACCAAAATCCAATATGGCCGCCACATCACGTGACTTTTGACATAAGAGCAAGAAGAGATCTTGTTCAGCAACCAAACCAAGACTCAACAGAAGTTGTTCAAGTGCCTTACCTCATAAGTTTCCAATGCCAGAGCTAGCTAAAGATGTCCTCTCAAAAGTTTAAAAATAACTTTGAGCCGGAAGTTGGAGTCAATATGGCGGCCATTGAAGACATATCTGAGAATTTTTTCTTTGAAGTTGTTAGTATGGTACTTGGAGCCAAAGTGTGGAGAGTTTGGAAGCTTTTGAGCTGGTAGTTTGAGCTGAGGAGATTTTGGGAGTCAAGTACTGAGATATCTGGTAAAAAACAGTGCCAAAACACTTAATCCAATATGGAGGCCAAACGAAGCAATTTCGCTACATTGGATGTGTAGAGATTTTGTTTGGCATCTGATTCCGGATCTGTTCAGGAATTTTGGATGTCTTTGGAGCTTTCGTGGCGGAGTTATGAGCTGTTGAAATTGCGATTTTTAAAGTTGTTTTGAGTTGTCTGCCCTTAGTCTTTGAGTCTAGAGTCTTGGGATTTTTGTGGTATCTGCTTCAGGATCTAAGGTATCTTTGTGGAAATTTTGAAGACATTCTGAGCAGTAGTTTTGGAGGTAGGATTGGAACAAAAAACGCCGGAATAATAATAATAATAATAATAATAAAGAATAATAATAATAATAATAAATATAGCTGCAAGCAGCGATGTCGGGCTCCCGCTGGTTAGGAGTTGTAGAAGCGGATCCTGTTCTATTCATAGAAGTACTTTTGTAAAATTGCACTTTGGTTATACAGAGTACTAAAAACCATTGAAACTGAGTTCTTAATAAAACTAATTTATTACTGTTAAGGCATTTTCTCCTGTTGTTATATAAAAGCATTCGGATATGCGGAAGGATATGTGCTATACTGTGTACGAGTATAAGCTGATCTGGATTATCAATAGGAAATTTCACCGGTCCGTTTTGACCAAGAAAAAAATTCCCATTTTGGCCCTGTACCTGTTAAGTATGGAAGGTACCAGCACGCAGAGGTGTTGGTGACTTGTTATTGTAATATGCAGGAAATGGATCTTGTAATTTGACTCGTGCTCAGGGATGAGATGGCTTGGGACATTCTCTAACAGTAACAACACATGTCGGTCACCTCTTGTCATGTCATTGTTGAAGCAATTCAACCAATCAGCTAAGAAAACCCCAAGCCTTCCAAGCGTTTGTGATCAAAGTTTAAAAGAAGATTAGCTGTAAACACAATGGAGATCAATGCACTTAAGTAGGTTGAGAACGGGACTGGTTTCTAATCCATAATGCTATTGGTAAATAATACTCCTTAAAGTCGGCATTATATCTGGGATCTTTCAGAAAAATGGAATTATTAATAATGAACAGGTTCAGATCATAAAGGGGTAGTTTGATAGTGCGAAAATCCGTTCCAAGGAAAGACAAGGCATTTTATATAAAAAACAACAACATGTTGTACAACGATTCTTTTAGACAGGGAGCAACAGGATGGATCTACCGTGCAAGTACGGGAAACTGTGCACTTTTCGCTGGCAGAATGTATTACATACAGCATGAAGAGAATCTATACAGAAACAGACTATAGAAGTCGCTACTATTGAAACGAAGTGAACATATAAATGGTCTGTTATTATTTGAAATTGTGGTAATACAATTAAGACAAGTACCAGTAAATTAAACGGAGAGTTCAGCGATATTAAACTTTCAATCACAAACGTACAAAATGCGTGCTTTCTGCTGGCAAAGACTACTGAAAACAGCGTGAAGAAAATCCATAATGAAACAGACTATAGAAATCGCTGCTATCGAAACATGAAGTTAACATATAACCCGTCGGTTACTGTACTTGGAAGTTGCGGTAATACAATTATGACAAGTACCAGTAAATTAAACGGAGAGTTCAGCGATATTAAATCACAAACGTACAAAATGCGTGCTTTCTGCTAGCAGAGACTACTGAAAACAGCGTGAAGAAAATCCATAATGAAACAGACTATAGAAATCGCTACCGTCGAAACATGAAGTGAACCTGTCTGTTGTAGTAAGAAAATTATGACAAGTACGTTTAAAAGATAGTACATTAATCGGAGAGTTCAGCGATATCAAACTTTCAATCACAAACCTACCGTAAATCCCACAGTCTGAACAGCATTTATGAAGGAGGCAACACTTCGGGCGGGATGTAGGTCATGTTTTGACTGAAGCACCCCACACGCGGCTCTCGGACGACCCGGCTATAGCTGTCTCACCATACCATTCCCGTGCACGTGGATCACGTTCCAATATGCAACCGACCGACCGACCCAGCCGCATGGGACTGAGGTACGCTGGCACGCTGTGAGGCCAATACACATGTATGCGCAGTTCTTTGCTTAAGTCTGTTGACAATGTGTATTGTGAATTCGCGCCAATTGATGCAGATATGAGCTTTCACATAACAAAACATGCGATGTTGATATTTACTCCAAGTTTCTATACAGAACCGTTGAACGTACGAGCGCAAACGTAAATGTATTTCTATAGTCCGTTTCTACTTGCGTTGTCCATCAGCTGTTTTAACACTGTATCTCATTTGACCCTGATAACTGATTTCTGTGGTCAATAGCCTAAAACTATACACAAAGCTCACGTACTACAGACTGTAGTTTGTTATATAAATAAACCTATACCGACAATAATGTAGCGTATAGCGCTAAGAGAACGGAATCGTATGCACGAGTATTGCTGTCGATTGAAGTGCAGTGAACGGGACTTATTTGTCATGTTACTGCTGCTTCTTTCAGTGTCTTTTACTTTAAAAAATGTTTGAAGAGTTCGTAAAATACTCATGTCACCCCCACTAAATGACATGTGAAATAAGAGTTTGATGTATGTAGGATTTGTGATTTTTGACTGCATTTCAATATCGAATGGCACATGTAAATACTAAAGATTGCCTAGTCTGCCAGTTATAGAATCATCTGGTTAGGAGCAAGATGCTGAAAGATGTTGTTATACATAAATTATGCATCATTTCTCTCCCCGTCGTCTTATTTCCTATGTCGCTACAATTGGTCGTGGTAGCAGACATCCCCACTCAATATACATATACAAAATCTGGTCGAAATCGGACGAGTAGTTTCGGAGTTACGGGTATTTAGAGTTCAGCTATTTGGCAAGTTTATGGACCTGGGCCAAAGAGTGCCATTTTCAAAAAGCTGTAGCTCCAATGACCATTGGGCTAGAGACAAACGGTTTGGTGTTCTGGAATCGCCAGGACAAGGGCTATCAGGTCAACATATCACATACGTATGTTTACTGCGAAGTTGTTAGTATGGTACTTGGAGCCAAAGTGTGGAGAGTTTGGAAGCTTTTGAGCTGTTAGTTTGAGCTGAGCAGATTTTGGGAGTCAAGTACTGAGATATCTGCTAAAAAACAGTGCAAAAACACTTAATCCGACCTGGAGGCCAAACGAAGCAATTTCGCTACATTGGATGTGTAGAGAATTTGTTGGCCATCTGATTGCGCACCAGTTCAAGAATTTTGGATGTCTTTGGGGCTTTCGTGGCGGAGATATTAGCTGTTGAAATCGCGATTTTTAAAGTTGTTTTGAGTTATCTGCCCTTAGTCTTTGAGTCTAGAGTCTTGAGATTTTTGTGGGCATAACTTCAGTAGCTAAGCTATCTTTGTGGAAATTTTGAAGAGATTCTGGTCAGCAGTTTTGGAGGTACGATTGGAACAAAATCGGCCGGAATAATAATAATAATAATAAATAATAATAAATCTAACAATAACAATAGGGCTCTTGCCAAGATGGCAGGGAGCCCTAATAAGATTTTATTTTTTTTGCGATTTTGGCACTTTTGACCCCGGGATCGGGTAGCTGGACTAAAACCATTTAAAAAAATTCAAGGTCACCAAGGTCACGGGGTCAAGGTCATTTAGGTGGTCCGTAAAACGAAAATGTACTTTTTGGGGCGAGCTCTCACGCGACTGTTATTGCATGTATGGTGGAAGTGGTTGGTTATTATGCATTACCCCGACCAGTTCTAGCACATGTATAGGTACATTTTGATGATATGCATGTCCGCCGTCCGTCCGCGCGTCTGTCCACCAAAACTCTCTTTTGTCATTTTCTCACGAACTATCTAACTTACAAAGCTGAAACTTTGCAGACATCTTCCCATGGTCTGTATCTAATAGTGCTGTGAATATCAATGCATTCCGTTGTCAAGTTTGGTTTCCATGGCAACCTGACCAAAAAAACCTTAAATCCAAGATGGCGGCCAAACGGCTGGAAATATCCGTTTTTAGGCCTGGATCGAAAATGATCGCTATCTTATGACGGTGTCACATGCAAAAGATGGTAGCTATTGGAGCAATTTTGGCGGAGATATATGCTGTTTTGTGCCGTTTTTATCACTTTTGGCATTTTCACGGTCTTTAATCCAATATGGACGCTAAATGACGCAACTTTTGACAAACAGCCAAGAACATGAAATGTTCAGCGTCTGATGCTGGTGCATTGTGATCATTTGTAGCACTTTCTATCAAGAACGTTAGCAGCTACGTAGTTTGCAAAGTAAAAATATGAGAAGCTAGCAAAATCCAATATGGCCGCCACATCACGTGACTTTTGACATAAGAGCAAGAAGAGATCTTGTTTAGCAACCAAAGCAAGACTCAACAGAAGTTGTTCAAATGCCTTACCTGATAAGTTTCCAATGCCAGAGCTTGCTAAAGATGTCCTATAAAAAGTTTGAAAATAACTTTCAGCCGGAAGTTGCAGTCAATATGGCGGCCATTGAAGACATATCTGACGATTTTTTCTATGAAGTTGTTAGTATGGTACTTGGAGCCAAAGTGTGGAGAGTTTGGAAGCTTTTGAGCTGTTAGTTTGAGCTGAGCAGATTTTGGGAGTCAAGTACTGAGATATCTGCTAAAAAACAGTGCAAAAACACTTAATCCGACCTGGAGGCCAAACGAAGCAATTTCGCTACATTGGATGTGTAGAGAATTTGTTGGCCATCTGATTGCGCACCAGTTCAAGAATTTTGGATGTCTTTGGGGCTTTCGTGGCGGAGATATTAGCTGTTGAAATCGCGATTTTTAAAGTTGTTTTGAGTTATCTGCCCTTAGTCTTTGAGTCTAGAGTCTTGAGATTTTTGTGGGCATAACTTCAGTAGCTAAGCTATCTTTGTGGAAATTTTGAAGAGATTCTGGTCAGCAGTTTTGGAGGTACGATTGGAACAAAATCGGCCGGAATAATAATAATAATAATAAATAATAATAAATCTAACAATAACAATAGGGCTCTTGCCAAGATGGCAGGGAGCCCTAATAAATCGAACAATTACAATAGGGCTCTTGCCTTGTAGGCAGGGAGCCCTAATAAGAAATCGTTATTTTTGCGATTTTGGCGGTTTTGACCCCGGGATCGGGTAGCTGGACTAAAACCATTTTAAAAAATTCAAGGTCACCAAGGTCACGGGGTCAAGGTCATTTAGGTGGTCCGTAAAACGAAAATGTCCTTTTTTTGGCGAGCTCTCACGCGACTGTTATTGCATGTATGGTGGAAGTGGTTGGTAATTATGCATTACCCCGACCAGTTCTAGCACATGTATAGGTAAATTTTGATGATATGCATGTCCGCCGTCCGTCCGCGCGTCTGTCCACCAAAACTCTGTTTTGTCATTTTCTCACGAACTATCTAACTTACAAAGCTGAAACTTTGCAGATATCTTCCCATGGTCTGTATCTAATAGTGCTGTGAATATCACTGCATTTCGTTGTCAAGTTTGGTTTCCATGGCAACCTGACGAAGAAAAACTTAAATCCAAGATGGCGGCCAAACGGCTGGAAATAGCCATTTTTAGGCCTGGATCGAAAATGTTCGCTATCTTATGACAGTGTCACATGCAAAATATGGTAGCTATTGGAGCAATTTTGGCGGAGATATATGCTGTTTTGTGCCGTTTTTATCACTTTTGGCATTTTCACGGTCTTTAATCCAATATGGACGCTAAATGACGCAACTTTTGACAAACAGCTAAGAACATGAAATGTTAAGCGTCTGATGCTGGTCCATTGTGGTCATTTGTAGCACTTTCTAGCAAGAACTTTAGCAGCTACGTAGTTTGCAAAGTAAAAATATTAGAGGCTACCAAAATCCAATATGGCCGCCACATCACGTGACTTTTGACATAAGAGCAAGAAGAGATCTTGTTCAGCAACCAAACCAAGACTCAACAGAAGTTGTTCAAGTGCCTTACCTCATAAGTTTCCAATGCCAGAGCTAGCTAAAGATGTCCTCTCAAAAGTTTAAAAATAACTTTGAGCCGGAAGTTGGAGTCAATATGGCGGCCATTGAAGACATATCTGAGAATTTTTTCTTTGAAGTTGTTAGTATGGTACTTGGAGCCAAAGTGTGGAGAGTTTGGAAGCTTTTGAGCTGGTAGTTTGAGCTGAGGAGATTTTGGGAGTCAAGTACTGAGATATCTGGTAAAAAACAGTGCCAAAACACTTAATCCAATATGGAGGCCAAACGAAGCAATTTGGCTACATTGGATGTGTAGAGATTTTGTTGGGCTTCTGATTCTGGATCTGTTCAGGAATTTTGGAAGTCTTTGGAGCTTTCGTGGCGGAGTTATGAGCTGTTGAAATTGGGATTTTTAGAGTTGTTTTGAGTTATCTGCCCTTAGTCTTGGAGTCTAGAGTCTTGAGATTTTTGTGGTATCTGCTTCAGGACCTGAGCTATCTTTGTGGAAATTTTGAAGAGATTCTGAGCAGTAGTTTTGGAGGTAGGATTGGAACAAAAAACGCCGGAATAATAATAATAATAATAATAATAATAAAGAATAATAATAATAATAATAATAAATCGAACAATTACAATAGGGCTCTTGCCTTGTAGGCAGGGAGCCCTAATAAGAAATCGTTATTTTTGCGATTTTGGCACTTTTGACCCCGGGATCGGGTAGCTGGACTAAAACCATTTAAAAAAATTCAAGGTCACCAAGGTCACGGGGTCAAGGTCATTTAGGTGGTCCGTAAAACGAAAATGTACTTTTTTTGGCGAGCTCTCACGCGACTGTTATTGCATGTATGGTGGAAGTGATTAGTAATTATGCATTACCCCGACCAGTTCTAGCATATGTATAGGTGAATTTTGATGATATGCATGTCCGCCGTCCGTCCGCGCGTCTGTCCACCAAAACTCTGTTTTGTCATTTTCTCACGAACTATCTAACTTACAAAGCTGAAACTTTGCAAACATCTTCCCATGGTCTGTATCTAATAGTGCTGTGAATATCACTGCATTCCGTTGTCAAGTTTGGTTTCCATGGCAACCTGACGAAGAAAATCTTAAATCCAAGATGGCGGCCAAACGGCTGGAAATATCGATTTTGACGGCTGGATCGAAAATGATCGGTATCTTATGACGGTGTCACATGCAAAATAGGGTAGCTATTGGAGCAATTTTGGCGGAGATATATGCTGTTTTGTGCCGTTTTTATCACTTTTGGCATTTTCACGGCCTTTAATCCAATATGGACGCCAAATGACGCAACTTTTGACAAACAGCTAAGAACATGAAATGTTCAGCGTCTCATGCTTGTGCATTGTGGTTATTTGTAGCACTTTCTATCAAGAACTTTAGCAGCTAGGTAGTTTGCAAAGTAAAAATATGAGAGGCTAGCAAAATCCAATATGGCCGCCACATCACGTGACTTTTGACATAAGAGCAAGAAGAGATCTTGTTCAGCAACCAAAGCAAGACTCAACAGAAGTTGTTCAAATGCCTTACCTCATAAGTTTCCAATGCCAGAGCTTGCTAAAGATGTCCTCTCAAAGGTTTGAAAATAACTTTGAGCCGGAAGTCGGATTCAATATGGCGGCCATTGTAGACATATCTGAGGATTTTTTCTTTGAAGTTGTTAGTATGGTACTTGGAGCCAAAGTGTGGAGAGTTTGGAAGCTTTTGAGCTGGTAGTTTGAGCTGAGGAGATTTTGGGAGTCAAGTACTGAGATATCTGGTAAAAAACAGTGCCAAAACACTTAATCCAATATGGAGGCCAAACGAAGCAATTTGGCTACATTGGATGTGTAGAGATTTTGTTGGGCTTCTGATTCTGGATCTGTTCAGGAATTTTGGAAGTCTTTGGAGCTTTCGTGGCGGAGTTATGAGCTGTTGAAATTGGGATTTTTAGAGTTGTTTTGAGTTATCTGCCCTTAGTCTTGGAGTCTAGAGTCTTGAGATTTTTGTGGTATCTGCTTCAGGACCTGAGCTATCTTTGTGGAAATTTTGAAGAGATTCTGAGCAGTAGTTTTGGAGGTAGGATTGGAACAAAAAACGCCGGAATAATAATAATAATAATAATAATAATAAAGAATAATAATAATAATAATAATAAATCGAACAATTACAATAGGGCTCTTGCCTTGTAGGCAGGGAGCCCTAATAAGAAATCGTTATTTTTGCGATTTTGGCACTTTTGACCCCGGGATCGGGTAGCTGGACTAAAACCATTTAAAAAAATTCAAGGTCACCAAGGTCACGGGGTCAAGGTCATTTAGGTGGTCCGTAAAACGAAAATGTACTTTTTTTGGCGAGCTCTCACGCGACTGTTATTGCATGTATGGTGGAAGTGATTAGTAATTATGCATTACCCCGACCAGTTCTAGCATATGTATAGGTGAATTTTGATGATATGCATGTCCGCCGTCCGTCCGCGCGTCTGTCCACCAAAACTCTGTTTTGTCATTTTCTCACGAACTATCTAACTTACAAAGCTGAAACTTTGCAAACATCTTCCCATGGTCTGTATCTAATAGTGCTGTGAATATCACTGCATTCCGTTGTCAAGTTTGGTTTCCATGGCAACCTGACGAAGAAAATCTTAAATCCAAGATGGCGGCCAAACGGCTGGAAATATCGATTTTGACGGCTGGATCGAAAATGATCGGTATCTTATGACGGTGTCACATGCAAAATAGGGTAGCTATTGGAGCAATTTTGGCGGAGATATATGCTGTTTTGTGCCGTTTTTATCACTTTTGGCATTTTCACGGCCTTTAATCCAATATGGACGCCAAATGACGCAACTTTTGACAAACAGCTAAGAACATGAAATGTTCAGCGTCTCATGCTTGTGCATTGTGGTTATTTGTAGCACTTTCTATCAAGAACTTTAGCAGCTAGGTAGTTTGCAAAGTAAAAATATGAGAGGCTAGCAAAATCCAATATGGCCGCCACATCACGTGACTTTTGACATAAGAGCAAGAAGAGATCTTGTTCAGCAACCAAAGCAAGACTCAACAGAAGTTGTTCAAATGCCTTACCTCATAAGTTTCCAATGCCAGAGCTTGCTAAAGATGTCCTCTCAAAGGTTTGAAAATAACTTTGAGCCGGAAGTCGGATTCAATATGGCGGCCATTGTAGACATATCTGAGGATTTTTTCTTTGAAGTTGTTAGTATGGTACTTGGAGCCAAAGTGTGGAGAGTTTGGAAGCTTTTGAGCTGGTAGTTTGAGCTGAGGAGATTTTGGGAGTCAAGTACTGAGATATCTGGTAAAAAACAGTGCCAAAACACTTAATCCAATATGGAGGCCAAACGAAGCAATTTGGCTACATTGGATGTGTAGAGATTTTGTTGGGCTTCTGATTCTGGATCTGTTCAGGAATTTTGGAAGTCTTTGGAGCTTTCGTGGCGGAGTTATGAGCTGTTGAAATTGGGATTTTTAGAGTTGTTTTGAGTTATCTGCCCTTAGTCTTGGAGTCTAGAGTCTTGAGATTTTTGTGGTATCTGCTTCAGGACCTGAGCTATCTTTGTGGAAATTTTGAAGAGATTCTGAGCAGTAGTTTTGGAGGTAGGATTGGAACAAAAAACGCCGGAATAATAATAATAATAATAATAATAATAAAGAATAATAATAATAATAATAATAAATCGAACAATTACAATAGGGCTCTTGCCTTGTAGGCAGGGAGCCCTAATAAGAAATCGTTATTTTTGCGATTTTGGCACTTTTGACCCCGGGATCGGGTAGCTGGACTAAAACCATTTAAAAAAATTCAAGGTCACCAAGGTCACGGGGTCAAGGTCATTTAGGTGGTCCGTAAAACGAAAATGTACTTTTTTTGGCGAGCTCTCACGCGACTGTTATTGCATGTATGGTGGAAGTGATTAGTAATTATGCATTACCCCGACCAGTTCTAGCATATGTATAGGTGAATTTTGATGATATGCATGTCCGCCGTCCGTCCGCGCGTCTGTCCACCAAAACTCTGTTTTGTCATTTTCTCACGAACTATCTAACTTACAAAGCTGAAACTTTGCAAACATCTTCCCATGGTCTGTATCTAATAGTGCTGTGAATATCACTGCATTCCGTTGTCAAGTTTGGTTTCCATGGCAACCTGACGAAGAAAATCTTAAATCCAAGATGGCGGCCAAACGGCTGGAAATATCGATTTTGACGGCTGGATCGAAAATGATCGGTATCTTATGACGGTGTCACATGCAAAATAGGGTAGCTATTGGAGCAATTTTGGCGGAGATATATGCTGTTTTGTGCCGTTTTTATCACTTTTGGCATTTTCACGGCCTTTAATCCAATATGGACGCCAAATGACGCAACTTTTGACAAACAGCTAAGAACATGAAATGTTCAGCGTCTCATGCTTGTGCATTGTGGTTATTTGTAGCACTTTCTATCAAGAACTTTAGCAGCTAGGTAGTTTGCAAAGTAAAAATATGAGAGGCTAGCAAAATCCAATATGGCCGCCACATCACGTGACTTTTGACATAAGAGCAAGAAGAGATCTTGTTCAGCAACCAAAGCAAGACTCAACAGAAGTTGTTCAAATGCCTTACCTCATAAGTTTCCAATGCCAGAGCTTGCTAAAGATGTCCTCTCAAAGGTTTGAAAATAACTTTGAGCCGGAAGTCGGATTCAATATGGCGGCCATTGTAGACATATCTGAGGATTTTTTCTTTGAAGTTGTTAGTATGGTACTTGGAGCCAAAGTGTGGAGAGTTTGGAAGCTTTTGAGCTGGTAGTTTGAGCTGAGGAGATTTTGGGAGTCAAGTACTGAGATATCTGGTAAAAAACAGTGCCAAAACACTTAATCCAATATGGAGGCCAAACGAAGCAATTTGGCTACATTGGATGTGTAGAGATTTTGTTGGGCTTCTGATTCTGGATCTGTTCAGGAATTTTGGAAGTCTTTGGAGCTTTCGTGGCGGAGTTATGAGCTGTTGAAATTGGGATTTTTAGAGTTGTTTTGAGTTATCTGCCCTTAGTCTTGGAGTCTAGAGTCTTGAGATTTTTGTGGTATCTGCTTCAGGACCTGAGCTATCTTTGTGGAAATTTTGAAGAGATTCTGAGCAGTAGTTTTGGAGGTAGGATTGGAACAAAAAACGCCGGAATAATAATAATAATAATAATAATAATAAAGAATAATAATAATAATAATAATAAATCGAACAATTACAATAGGGCTCTTGCCTTGTAGGCAGGGAGCCCTAATAATAATAAATCGAACAATTACAATAGGGCTCTTGCCTTGTAGGCAGGGAGCCCTAATAAGAAATCGTTATTTTTGCGATTTTGGCGGTTTTGACCCCGGGATCGGGTAGCTGGACTAAAACCATTTTAAAAAATTCAAGGTCACCAAGGTCACGGGGTCAAGGTCATTTAGGTGGTCCGTAAAACGAAAATGTCCTTTTTTTGGCGAGCTCTCACGCGACTGTTATTGCATGTATGGTGGAAGTGGTTGGTAATTATGCATTACCCCGACCAGTTCTAGCACATGTATAGGTAAATTTTGATGATATGCATGTCCGCCGTCCGTCCGCGCGTCTGTCCACCAAAACTCTGTTTTGTCATTTTCTCACGAACTATCTAACTTACAAAGCTGAAACTTTGCAGATATCTTCCCATGGTCTGTATCTAATAGTGCTGTGAATATCACTGCATTTCGTTGTCAAGTTTGGTTTCCATGGCAACCTGACGAAGAAAAACTTAAATCCAAGATGGCGGCCAAACGGCTGGAAATAGCCATTTTTAGGCCTGGATCGAAAATGTTCGCTATCTTATGACAGTGTCACATGCAAAATATGGTAGCTATTGGAGCAATTTTGGCGGAGATATATGCTGTTTTGTGCCGTTTTTATCACTTTTGGCATTTTCACGGTCTTTAATCCAATATGGACGCTAAATGACGCAACTTTTGACAAACAGCTAAGAACATGAAATGTTAAGCGTCTGATGCTGGTCCATTGTGGTCATTTGTAGCACTTTCTAGCAAGAACTTTAGCAGCTACGTAGTTTGCAAAGTAAAAATATTAGAGGCTACCAAAATCCAATATGGCCGCCACATCACGTGACTTTTGACATAAGAGCAAGAAGAGATCTTGTTCAGCAACCAAACCAAGACTCAACAGAAGTTGTTCAAGTGCCTTACCTCATAAGTTTCCAATGCCAGAGCTAGCTAAAGATGTCCTCTCAAAAGTTTAAAAATAACTTTGAGCCGGAAGTTGGAGTCAATATGGCGGCCATTGAAGACATATCTGAGAATTTTTTCTTTGAAGTTGTTAGTATGGTACTTGGAGCCAAAGTGTGGAGAGTTTGGAAGCTTTTGAGCTGGTAGTTTGAGCTGAGGAGATTTTGGGAGTCAAGTACTGAGATATCTGGTAAAAAACAGTGCCAAAACACTTAATCCAATATGGAGGCCAAACGAAGCAATTTCGCTACATTGGATGTGTAGAGATTTTGTTTGGCATCTGATTCCGGATCTGTTCAGGAATTTTGGATGTCTTTGGAGCTTTCGTGGCGGAGTTATGAGCTGTTGAAATTGCGATTTTTAAAGTTGTTTTGAGTTGTCTGCCCTTAGTCTTTGAGTCTAGAGTCTTGGGATTTTTGTGGTATCTGCTTCAGGATCTAAGGTATCTTTGTGGAAATTTTGAAGACATTCTGAGCAGTAGTTTTGGAGGTAGGATTGGAACAAAAAACGCCGGAATAATAATAATAATAATAATAATAAAGAATAATAATAATAATAATAATAAATCGAACAATTACAATAGGGCTCTTGCCTTGTAGGCAGGGAGCCCTAATAAGAAATCGTTATTTTTGCGATTTTGGCGGTTTTGACCCCGGGATCGGGTAGCTGGACTAAAACCATTTTAAAAAATTCAAGGTCACCAAGGTCACGGGGTCAAGGTCATTTAGGTGGTCCGTAAAACGAAAATGTCCTTTTTTTGGCGAGCTCTCACGCGACTGTTATTGCATGTATGGTGGAAGTGGTTGGTAATTATGCATTACCCCGACCAGTTCTAGCACATGTATAGGTAAATTTTGATGATATGCATGTCCGCCGTCCGTCCGCGCGTCTGTCCACCAAAACTCTGTTTTGTCATTTTCTCACGAACTATCTAACTTACAAAGCTGAAACTTTGCAGATATCTTCCCATGGTCTGTATCTAATAGTGCTGTGAATATCACTGCATTTCGTTGTCAAGTTTGGTTTCCATGGCAACCTGACGAAGAAAAACTTAAATCCAAGATGGCGGCCAAACGGCTGGAAATAGCCATTTTTAGGCCTGGATCGAAAATGTTCGCTATCTTATGACAGTGTCACATGCAAAATATGGTAGCTATTGGAGCAATTTTGGCGGAGATATATGCTGTTTTGTGCCGTTTTTATCACTTTTGGCATTTTCACGGTCTTTAATCCAATATGGACGCTAAATGACGCAACTTTTGACAAACAGCTAAGAACATGAAATGTTAAGCGTCTGATGCTGGTCCATTGTGGTCATTTGTAGCACTTTCTAGCAAGAACTTTAGCAGCTACGTAGTTTGCAAAGTAAAAATATTAGAGGCTACCAAAATCCAATATGGCCGCCACATCACGTGACTTTTGACATAAGAGCAAGAAGAGATCTTGTTCAGCAACCAAACCAAGACTCAACAGAAGTTGTTCAAGTGCCTTACCTCATAAGTTTCCAATGCCAGAGCTAGCTAAAGATGTCCTCTCAAAAGTTTAAAAATAACTTTGAGCCGGAAGTTGGAGTCAATATGGCGGCCATTGAAGACATATCTGAGAATTTTTTCTTTGAAGTTGTTAGTATGGTACTTGGAGCCAAAGTGTGGAGAGTTTGGAAGCTTTTGAGCTGGTAGTTTGAGCTGAGGAGATTTTGGGAGTCAAGTACTGAGATATCTGGTAAAAAACAGTGCCAAAACACTTAATCCAATATGGAGGCCAAACGAAGCAATTTCGCTACATTGGATGTGTAGAGATTTTGTTTGGCATCTGATTCCGGATCTGTTCAGGAATTTTGGATGTCTTTGGAGCTTTCGTGGCGGAGTTATGAGCTGTTGAAATTGCGATTTTTAAAGTTGTTTTGAGTTGTCTGCCCTTAGTCTTTGAGTCTAGAGTCTTGGGATTTTTGTGGTATCTGCTTCAGGATCTAAGGTATCTTTGTGGAAATTTTGAAGACATTCTGAGCAGTAGTTTTGGAGGTAGGATTGGAACAAAAAACGCCGGAATAATAATAATAATAATAATAATAAAGAATAATAATAATAATAATAATAAATCGAACAATTACAATAGGGCTCTTGCCTTGTAGGCAGGGAGCCCTAATAAGAAATCGTTATTTTTGCGATTTTGGCGGTTTTGACCCCGGGATCGGGTAGCTGGACTAAAACCATTTTAAAAAATTCAAGGTCACCAAGGTCACGGGGTCAAGGTCATTTAGGTGGTCCGTAAAACGAAAATGTCCTTTTTTTGGCGAGCTCTCACGCGACTGTTATTGCATGTATGGTGGAAGTGGTTGGTAATTATGCATTACCCCGACCAGTTCTAGCACATGTATAGGTAAATTTTGATGATATGCATGTCCGCCGTCCGTCCGCGCGTCTGTCCACCAAAACTCTGTTTTGTCATTTTCTCACGAACTATCTAACTTACAAAGCTGAAACTTTGCAGATATCTTCCCATGGTCTGTATCTAATAGTGCTGTGAATATCACTGCATTTCGTTGTCAAGTTTGGTTTCCATGGCAACCTGACGAAGAAAAACTTAAATCCAAGATGGCGGCCAAACGGCTGGAAATAGCCATTTTTAGGCCTGGATCGAAAATGTTCGCTATCTTATGACAGTGTCACATGCAAAATATGGTAGCTATTGGAGCAATTTTGGCGGAGATATATGCTGTTTTGTGCCGTTTTTATCACTTTTGGCATTTTCACGGTCTTTAATCCAATATGGACGCTAAATGACGCAACTTTTGACAAACAGCTAAGAACATGAAATGTTAAGCGTCTGATGCTGGTCCATTGTGGTCATTTGTAGCACTTTCTAGCAAGAACTTTAGCAGCTACGTAGTTTGCAAAGTAAAAATATTAGAGGCTACCAAAATCCAATATGGCCGCCACATCACGTGACTTTTGACATAAGAGCAAGAAGAGATCTTGTTCAGCAACCAAACCAAGACTCAACAGAAGTTGTTCAAGTGCCTTACCTCATAAGTTTCCAATGCCAGAGCTAGCTAAAGATGTCCTCTCAAAAGTTTAAAAATAACTTTGAGCCGGAAGTTGGAGTCAATATGGCGGCCATTGAAGACATATCTGAGAATTTTTTCTTTGAAGTTGTTAGTATGGTACTTGGAGCCAAAGTGTGGAGAGTTTGGAAGCTTTTGAGCTGGTAGTTTGAGCTGAGGAGATTTTGGGAGTCAAGTACTGAGATATCTGGTAAAAAACAGTGCCAAAACACTTAATCCAATATGGAGGCCAAACGAAGCAATTTCGCTACATTGGATGTGTAGAGATTTTGTTTGGCATCTGATTCCGGATCTGTTCAGGAATTTTGGATGTCTTTGGAGCTTTCGTGGCGGAGTTATGAGCTGTTGAAATTGCGATTTTTAAAGTTGTTTTGAGTTGTCTGCCCTTAGTCTTTGAGTCTAGAGTCTTGGGATTTTTGTGGTATCTGCTTCAGGATCTAAGGTATCTTTGTGGAAATTTTGAAGACATTCTGAGCAGTAGTTTTGGAGGTAGGATTGGAACAAAAAACGCCGGAATAATAATAATAATAATAATAATAAAGAATAATAATAATAATAATAATAAATCGAACAATTACAATAGGGCTCTTGCCTTGTAGGCAGGGAGCCCTAATAAGAAATCGTTATTTTTGCGATTTTGGCGGTTTTGACCCCGGGATCGGGTAGCTGGACTAAAACCATTTTAAAAAATTCAAGGTCACCAAGGTCACGGGGTCAAGGTCATTTAGGTGGTCCGTAAAACGAAAATGTCCTTTTTTTGGCGAGCTCTCACGCGACTGTTATTGCATGTATGGTGGAAGTGGTTGGTAATTATGCATTACCCCGACCAGTTCTAGCACATGTATAGGTAAATTTTGATGATATGCATGTCCGCCGTCCGTCCGCGCGTCTGTCCACCAAAACTCTGTTTTGTCATTTTCTCACGAACTATCTAACTTACAAAGCTGAAACTTTGCAGATATCTTCCCATGGTCTGTATCTAATAGTGCTGTGAATATCACTGCATTTCGTTGTCAAGTTTGGTTTCCATGGCAACCTGACGAAGAAAAACTTAAATCCAAGATGGCGGCCAAACGGCTGGAAATAGCCATTTTTAGGCCTGGATCGAAAATGTTCGCTATCTTATGACAGTGTCACATGCAAAATATGGTAGCTATTGGAGCAATTTTGGCGGAGATATATGCTGTTTTGTGCCGTTTTTATCACTTTTGGCATTTTCACGGTCTTTAATCCAATATGGACGCTAAATGACGCAACTTTTGACAAACAGCTAAGAACATGAAATGTTAAGCGTCTGATGCTGGTCCATTGTGGTCATTTGTAGCACTTTCTAGCAAGAACTTTAGCAGCTACGTAGTTTGCAAAGTAAAAATATTAGAGGCTACCAAAATCCAATATGGCCGCCACATCACGTGACTTTTGACATAAGAGCAAGAAGAGATCTTGTTCAGCAACCAAACCAAGACTCAACAGAAGTTGTTCAAGTGCCTTACCTCATAAGTTTCCAATGCCAGAGCTAGCTAAAGATGTCCTCTCAAAAGTTTAAAAATAACTTTGAGCCGGAAGTTGGAGTCAATATGGCGGCCATTGAAGACATATCTGAGAATTTTTTCTTTGAAGTTGTTAGTATGGTACTTGGAGCCAAAGTGTGGAGAGTTTGGAAGCTTTTGAGCTGGTAGTTTGAGCTGAGGAGATTTTGGGAGTCAAGTACTGAGATATCTGGTAAAAAACAGTGCCAAAACACTTAATCCAATATGGAGGCCAAACGAAGCAATTTCGCTACATTGGATGTGTAGAGATTTTGTTTGGCATCTGATTCCGGATCTGTTCAGGAATTTTGGATGTCTTTGGAGCTTTCGTGGCGGAGTTATGAGCTGTTGAAATTGCGATTTTTAAAGTTGTTTTGAGTTGTCTGCCCTTAGTCTTTGAGTCTAGAGTCTTGGGATTTTTGTGGTATCTGCTTCAGGATCTAAGGTATCTTTGTGGAAATTTTGAAGACATTCTGAGCAGTAGTTTTGGAGGTAGGATTGGAACAAAAAACGCCGGAATAATAATAATAATAATAATAATAAAGAATAATAATAATAATAATAATAAATCGAACAATTACAATAGGGCTCTTGCCTTGTAGGCAGGGAGCCCTAATAATAAATCGAACAATTACAATAGGGCTCTTGCCTTGTAGGCAGGGAGCCCTAATAAGAAATCGTTATTTTTGCGATTTTGGCGGTTTTGACCCCGGGATCGGGTAGCTGGACTAAAACCATTTTAAAAAATTCAAGGTCACCAAGGTCACGGGGTCAAGGTCATTTAGGTGGTCCGTAAAACGAAAATGTCCTTTTTTTGGCGAGCTCTCACGCGACTGTTATTGCATGTATGGTGGAAGTGGTTGGTAATTATGCATTACCCCGACCAGTTCTAGCACATGTATAGGTAAATTTTGATGATATGCATGTCCGCCGTCCGTCCGCGCGTCTGTCCACCAAAACTCTGTTTTGTCATTTTCTCACGAACTATCTAACTTACAAAGCTGAAACTTTGCAGATATCTTCCCATGGTCTGTATCTAATAGTGCTGTGAATATCACTGCATTTCGTTGTCAAGTTTGGTTTCCATGGCAACCTGACGAAGAAAAACTTAAATCCAAGATGGCGGCCAAACGGCTGGAAATAGCCATTTTTAGGCCTGGATCGAAAATGTTCGCTATCTTATGACAGTGTCACATGCAAAATATGGTAGCTATTGGAGCAATTTTGGCGGAGATATATGCTGTTTTGTGCCGTTTTTATCACTTTTGGCATTTTCACGGTCTTTAATCCAATATGGACGCTAAATGACGCAACTTTTGACAAACAGCTAAGAACATGAAATGTTAAGCGTCTGATGCTGGTCCATTGTGGTCATTTGTAGCACTTTCTAGCAAGAACTTTAGCAGCTACGTAGTTTGCAAAGTAAAAATATTAGAGGCTACCAAAATCCAATATGGCCGCCACATCACGTGACTTTTGACATAAGAGCAAGAAGAGATCTTGTTCAGCAACCAAACCAAGACTCAACAGAAGTTGTTCAAGTGCCTTACCTCATAAGTTTCCAATGCCAGAGCTAGCTAAAGATGTCCTCTCAAAAGTTTAAAAATAACTTTGAGCCGGAAGTTGGAGTCAATATGGCGGCCATTGAAGACATATCTGAGAATTTTTTCTTTGAAGTTGTTAGTATGGTACTTGGAGCCAAAGTGTGGAGAGTTTGGAAGCTTTTGAGCTGGTAGTTTGAGCTGAGGAGATTTTGGGAGTCAAGTACTGAGATATCTGGTAAAAAACAGTGCCAAAACACTTAATCCAATATGGAGGCCAAACGAAGCAATTTCGCTACATTGGATGTGTAGAGATTTTGTTTGGCATCTGATTCCGGATCTGTTCAGGAATTTTGGATGTCTTTGGAGCTTTCGTGGCGGAGTTATGAGCTGTTGAAATTGCGATTTTTAAAGTTGTTTTGAGTTGTCTGCCCTTAGTCTTTGAGTCTAGAGTCTTGGGATTTTTGTGGTATCTGCTTCAGGATCTAAGGTATCTTTGTGGAAATTTTGAAGACATTCTGAGCAGTAGTTTTGGAGGTAGGATTGGAACAAAAAACGCCGGAATAATAATAATAATAATAATAATAAAGAATAATAATAATAATAATAATAAATCGAACAATTACAATAGGGCTCTTGCCTTGTAGGCAGGGAGCCCTAATAAGAAATCGTTATTTTTGCGATTTTGGCGGTTTTGACCCCGGGATCGGGTAGCTGGACTAAAACCATTTTAAAAAATTCAAGGTCACCAAGGTCACGGGGTCAAGGTCATTTAGGTGGTCCGTAAAACGAAAATGTCCTTTTTTTGGCGAGCTCTCACGCGACTGTTATTGCATGTATGGTGGAAGTGGTTGGTAATTATGCATTACCCCGACCAGTTCTAGCACATGTATAGGTAAATTTTGATGATATGCATGTCCGCCGTCCGTCCGCGCGTCTGTCCACCAAAACTCTGTTTTGTCATTTTCTCACGAACTATCTAACTTACAAAGCTGAAACTTTGCAGATATCTTCCCATGGTCTGTATCTAATAGTGCTGTGAATATCACTGCATTTCGTTGTCAAGTTTGGTTTCCATGGCAACCTGACGAAGAAAAACTTAAATCCAAGATGGCGGCCAAACGGCTGGAAATAGCCATTTTTAGGCCTGGATCGAAAATGTTCGCTATCTTATGACAGTGTCACATGCAAAATATGGTAGCTATTGGAGCAATTTTGGCGGAGATATATGCTGTTTTGTGCCGTTTTTATCACTTTTGGCATTTTCACGGTCTTTAATCCAATATGGACGCTAAATGACGCAACTTTTGACAAACAGCTAAGAACATGAAATGTTAAGCGTCTGATGCTGGTCCATTGTGGTCATTTGTAGCACTTTCTAGCAAGAACTTTAGCAGCTACGTAGTTTGCAAAGTAAAAATATTAGAGGCTACCAAAATCCAATATGGCCGCCACATCACGTGACTTTTGACATAAGAGCAAGAAGAGATCTTGTTCAGCAACCAAACCAAGACTCAACAGAAGTTGTTCAAGTGCCTTACCTCATAAGTTTCCAATGCCAGAGCTAGCTAAAGATGTCCTCTCAAAAGTTTAAAAATAACTTTGAGCCGGAAGTTGGAGTCAATATGGCGGCCATTGAAGACATATCTGAGAATTTTTTCTTTGAAGTTGTTAGTATGGTACTTGGAGCCAAAGTGTGGAGAGTTTGGAAGCTTTTGAGCTGGTAGTTTGAGCTGAGGAGATTTTGGGAGTCAAGTACTGAGATATCTGGTAAAAAACAGTGCCAAAACACTTAATCCAATATGGAGGCCAAACGAAGCAATTTCGCTACATTGGATGTGTAGAGATTTTGTTTGGCATCTGATTCCGGATCTGTTCAGGAATTTTGGATGTCTTTGGAGCTTTCGTGGCGGAGTTATGAGCTGTTGAAATTGCGATTTTTAAAGTTGTTTTGAGTTGTCTGCCCTTAGTCTTTGAGTCTAGAGTCTTGGGATTTTTGTGGTATCTGCTTCAGGATCTAAGGTATCTTTGTGGAAATTTTGAAGACATTCTGAGCAGTAGTTTTGGAGGTAGGATTGGAACAAAAAACGCCGGAATAATAATAATAATAATAATAATAAAGAATAATAATAATAATAATAATAAATCGAACAATTACAATAGGGCTCTTGCCTTGTAGGCAGGGAGCCCTAATAAATCGAACAATTACAATAGGGCTCTTGCCAGGATGGCAGGGAGCCCTAATAAGAAATCCTTATTTTTGCGATTTTGGCACTTTTGACCCTGGGATCGGGTAGCTGGACTAAAACCATTTAAAAAAATTCAAGGTCACCAAGGTCACGGGGTCAAGGTCATTTAGGTGGTCCGTAAAACGAAAATGTACTTTTTTTGGCGAGCTCTCACGCGACTGTTATTGCATGTATGGTGGAAGTGGTTGGTAATTATGCATTACCCCGACCAGTTCTAGCACATGTATAGGTAAATTTTGATGATATGCATGTCCGCCGTCCGTCCGCGCGTCTGTCCACCAAAACTCTGTTTTGTCATTTTCTCACGTACTATCTAACTTACAAAGCTGAAACTTTGCAGACATCTTCCCATGGTCTGTATCTAATAGTGCTGGGAATATCAATTCATTTCGTTGTCAAGTTTGGTTTCCATGGCAACCTGACGAAGAAAAACTTAAATCCAAGATGGCGGCCAAACGGCTGGAAATATCCATTTTGACGGCCCGATCGAAAATGATCGCTATCTCATGACGGTGTCACATGCAAAATATGGTAGCTATTGGAGCAATTTTGGCGGAGATATATGCTGTTTTGTGCCGTTTTTATCACTTTTGGCATTTTCACGGTCTTTAATCCAATATGGACGCTAAATGACGCAACTTTTGACAAACAGCTAAGAACAGGAAATGTTCAGCGTCTGATGCTGGTGCATTGTGGTAATTTGTAGCACTTTCTATCAAGAACTTTAGCAGCTACGTAGTTTGCAAAGTAAAAATATGAGAGGCTAGCTAAATCCAATATGGCCGCCACATCACGTGACTTTTGACATAAGAGCAAGAATAGATCTTGTTCAGCAACCAAAGCAAGACTCATCAGTAGTTGTTCAAGTGCCTTACCTGATAAGTTTCCAATGCTAGAGCTTGCTAAAGATGTCCTATAAAAAGTTTGAAAATAACTTTCAGCCGGAAGTTGCAGTCAATATGGCGGCCATTGAAGACATATCTCAGAATGTTTTCTTTGAAGTTGTTAGTATGGTACTTGGAGCCAAAGTCTGGAGAGTTTGGAAGCTTTCGAGCTGGTAGTTTGAGCTGAGGAGATTTTGGGAGTCAAGTACTGAGATATCTGCTAAAAAACAGTGCAAAAACACTTAATCCGATCTGGAGGCCAAACGAAGCAATTTCGCTACATTGGATGTGTAGAGAATTTGTTGGCCATCTGATTGCGCACCAGTTCAAGAATTTTGGAAGTCTTTGGAGCTTTCGTGGCGGAGATATTAGCTGTTGAAATCGCGATTTTTAAAGTTGTTTTGAGTTATCTGCCCTTAGTCTTTGAGTCTAGAGTCTTGGGATTTTTGTGGTATCTGCTTCAGGACCTAAGCTATCTTTGTGGAAATTTTGAAGAGATTCTGAGCAGTAGTTTTGGAGGTAGGATTGGAACAAAAATCGGCGGAATAATAATAATAATAATAATAATAATAATAATAAATAATAATAATAATAATAAATCGAACAATTACAATAGGGCTCTTGCCAGGATGGCAGGGAGCCCTAATAAGAAATCCTTATTTTTGCGATTTTGGCACTTTTGACCCTGGGATCGGGTAGCTGGACTAAAACCATTTAAAAAAATTCAAGGTCACCAAGGTCACGGGGTCAAGGTCATTTAGGTGGTCCGTAAAACGAAAATGTACTTTTTTTGGCGAGCTCTCACGCGACTGTTATTGCATGTATGGTGGAAGTGGTTGGTAATTATGCATTACCCCGACCAGTTCTAGCACATGTATAGGTAAATTTTGATGATATGCATGTCCGCCGTCCGTCCGCGCGTCTGTCCACCAAAACTCTGTTTTGTCATTTTCTCACGTACTATCTAACTTACAAAGCTGAAACTTTGCAGACATCTTCCCATGGTCTGTATCTAATAGTGCTGGGAATATCAATTCATTTCGTTGTCAAGTTTGGTTTCCATGGCAACCTGACGAAGAAAAACTTAAATCCAAGATGGCGGCCAAACGGCTGGAAATATCCATTTTGACGGCCCGATCGAAAATGATCGCTATCTCATGACGGTGTCACATGCAAAATATGGTAGCTATTGGAGCAATTTTGGCGGAGATATATGCTGTTTTGTGCCGTTTTTATCACTTTTGGCATTTTCACGGTCTTTAATCCAATATGGACGCTAAATGACGCAACTTTTGACAAACAGCTAAGAACAGGAAATGTTCAGCGTCTGATGCTGGTGCATTGTGGTAATTTGTAGCACTTTCTATCAAGAACTTTAGCAGCTACGTAGTTTGCAAAGTAAAAATATGAGAGGCTAGCTAAATCCAATATGGCCGCCACATCACGTGACTTTTGACATAAGAGCAAGAATAGATCTTGTTCAGCAACCAAAGCAAGACTCATCAGTAGTTGTTCAAGTGCCTTACCTGATAAGTTTCCAATGCTAGAGCTTGCTAAAGATGTCCTATAAAAAGTTTGAAAATAACTTTCAGCCGGAAGTTGCAGTCAATATGGCGGCCATTGAAGACATATCTCAGAATGTTTTCTTTGAAGTTGTTAGTATGGTACTTGGAGCCAAAGTCTGGAGAGTTTGGAAGCTTTCGAGCTGGTAGTTTGAGCTGAGGAGATTTTGGGAGTCAAGTACTGAGATATCTGCTAAAAAACAGTGCAAAAACACTTAATCCGATCTGGAGGCCAAACGAAGCAATTTCGCTACATTGGATGTGTAGAGAATTTGTTGGCCATCTGATTGCGCACCAGTTCAAGAATTTTGGAAGTCTTTGGAGCTTTCGTGGCGGAGATATTAGCTGTTGAAATCGCGATTTTTAAAGTTGTTTTGAGTTATCTGCCCTTAGTCTTTGAGTCTAGAGTCTTGGGATTTTTGTGGTATCTGCTTCAGGACCTAAGCTATCTTTGTGGAAATTTTGAAGAGATTCTGAGCAGTAGTTTTGGAGGTAGGATTGGAACAAAAATCGGCGGAATAATAATAATAATAATAATAATAATAATAATAAATAATAATAATAATAATAAATCGAACAATTACAATAGGGCTCTTGCCAGGATGGCAGGGAGCCCTAATAAGAAATCCTTATTTTTGCGATTTTGGCACTTTTGACCCTGGGATCGGGTAGCTGGACTAAAACCATTTAAAAAAATTCAAGGTCACCAAGGTCACGGGGTCAAGGTCATTTAGGTGGTCCGTAAAACGAAAATGTACTTTTTTTGGCGAGCTCTCACGCGACTGTTATTGCATGTATGGTGGAAGTGGTTGGTAATTATGCATTACCCCGACCAGTTCTAGCACATGTATAGGTAAATTTTGATGATATGCATGTCCGCCGTCCGTCCGCGCGTCTGTCCACCAAAACTCTGTTTTGTCATTTTCTCACGTACTATCTAACTTACAAAGCTGAAACTTTGCAGACATCTTCCCATGGTCTGTATCTAATAGTGCTGGGAATATCAATTCATTTCGTTGTCAAGTTTGGTTTCCATGGCAACCTGACGAAGAAAAACTTAAATCCAAGATGGCGGCCAAACGGCTGGAAATATCCATTTTGACGGCCCGATCGAAAATGATCGCTATCTCATGACGGTGTCACATGCAAAATATGGTAGCTATTGGAGCAATTTTGGCGGAGATATATGCTGTTTTGTGCCGTTTTTATCACTTTTGGCATTTTCACGGTCTTTAATCCAATATGGACGCTAAATGACGCAACTTTTGACAAACAGCTAAGAACAGGAAATGTTCAGCGTCTGATGCTGGTGCATTGTGGTAATTTGTAGCACTTTCTATCAAGAACTTTAGCAGCTACGTAGTTTGCAAAGTAAAAATATGAGAGGCTAGCTAAATCCAATATGGCCGCCACATCACGTGACTTTTGACATAAGAGCAAGAATAGATCTTGTTCAGCAACCAAAGCAAGACTCATCAGTAGTTGTTCAAGTGCCTTACCTGATAAGTTTCCAATGCTAGAGCTTGCTAAAGATGTCCTATAAAAAGTTTGAAAATAACTTTCAGCCGGAAGTTGCAGTCAATATGGCGGCCATTGAAGACATATCTCAGAATGTTTTCTTTGAAGTTGTTAGTATGGTACTTGGAGCCAAAGTCTGGAGAGTTTGGAAGCTTTCGAGCTGGTAGTTTGAGCTGAGGAGATTTTGGGAGTCAAGTACTGAGATATCTGCTAAAAAACAGTGCAAAAACACTTAATCCGATCTGGAGGCCAAACGAAGCAATTTCGCTACATTGGATGTGTAGAGAATTTGTTGGCCATCTGATTGCGCACCAGTTCAAGAATTTTGGAAGTCTTTGGAGCTTTCGTGGCGGAGATATTAGCTGTTGAAATCGCGATTTTTAAAGTTGTTTTGAGTTATCTGCCCTTAGTCTTTGAGTCTAGAGTCTTGGGATTTTTGTGGTATCTGCTTCAGGACCTAAGCTATCTTTGTGGAAATTTTGAAGAGATTCTGAGCAGTAGTTTTGGAGGTAGGATTGGAACAAAAATCGGCGGAATAATAATAATAATAATAATAATAATAATAATAAATAATAATAATAATAATAAATCGAACAATTACAATAGGGCTCTTGCCAGGATGGCAGGGAGCCCTAATAAGAAATCCTTATTTTTGCGATTTTGGCACTTTTGACCCTGGGATCGGGTAGCTGGACTAAAACCATTTTAAAAAATTCAAGGTCACCAAGGTCACGGGGTCAAGGTCATTTAGGTGGTCCGTAAAACGAAAATGTACTTTTTTTGGCGAGCTCTCACGCGACTGTTATTGCATGTATGGTGGAAGTGGTTGGTAATTATGCATTACCCCGACCAGTTCTAGCACATGTATAGGTAAATTTTGATGATATGCATGTCCGCCGTCCGTCCGCGCGTCTGTCCACCAAAACTCTGTTTTGTCATTTTCTCACGTACTATCTAACTTACAAAGCTGAAACTTTGCAGACATCTTCCCATGGTCTGTATCTAATAGTGCTGGGAATATCAATTCATTTCGTTGTCAAGTTTGGTTTCCATGGCAACCTGACGAAGAAAAACTTAAATCCAAGATGGCGGCCAAACGGCTGGAAATATCCATTTTGACGGCCCGATCGAAAATGATCGCTATCTCATGACGGTGTCACATGCAAAATATGGTAGCTATTGGAGCAATTTTGGCGGAGATATATGCTGTTTTGTGCCGTTTTTATCACTTTTGGCATTTTCACGGTCTTTAATCCAATATGGACGCTAAATGACGCAACTTTTGACAAACAGCTAAGAACAGGAAATGTTCAGCGTCTGATGCTGGTGCATTGTGGTAATTTGTAGCACTTTCTATCAAGAACTTTAGCAGCTACGTAGTTTGCAAAGTAAAAATATGAGAGGCTAGCTAAATCCAATATGGCCGCCACATCACGTGACTTTTGACATAAGAGCAAGAATAGATCTTGTTCAGCAACCAAAGCAAGACTCATCAGTAGTTGTTCAAGTGCCTTACCTGATAAGTTTCCAATGCTAGAGCTTGCTAAAGATGTCCTATAAAAAGTTTGAAAATAACTTTCAGCCGGAAGTTGCAGTCAATATGGCGGCCATTGAAGACATATCTCAGAATGTTTTCTTTGAAGTTGTTAGTATGGTACTTGGAGCCAAAGTCTGGAGAGTTTGGAAGCTTTCGAGCTGGTAGTTTGAGCTGAGGAGATTTTGGGAGTCAAGTACTGAGATATCTGCTAAAAAACAGTGCAAAAACACTTAATCCGATCTGGAGGCCAAACGAAGCAATTTCGCTACATTGGATGTGTAGAGAATTTGTTGGCCATCTGATTGCGCACCAGTTCAAGAATTTTGGAAGTCTTTGGAGCTTTCGTGGCGGAGATATTAGCTGTTGAAATCGCGATTTTTAAAGTTGTTTTGAGTTATCTGCCCTTAGTCTTTGAGTCTAGAGTCTTGGGATTTTTGTGGTATCTGCTTCAGGACCTAAGCTATCTTTGTGGAAATTTTGAAGAGATTCTGAGCAGTAGTTTTGGAGGTAGGATTGGAACAAAAATCGGCGGAATAATAATAATAATAATAATAATAATAATAATAAATAATAATAATAATAATAAATCGAACAATTACAATAGGGCTCTTGCCAGGATGGCAGGGAGCCCTAATAAGAAATCCTTATTTTTGCGATTTTGGCACTTTTGACCCTGGGATCGGGTAGCTGGACTAAAACCATTTAAAAAAATTCAAGGTCACCAAGGTCACGGGGTCAAGGTCATTTAGGTGGTCCGTAAAACGAAAATGTACTTTTTTTGGCGAGCTCTCACGCGACTGTTATTGCATGTATGGTGGAAGTGGTTGGTAATTATGCATTACCCCGACCAGTTCTAGCACATGTATAGGTAAATTTTGATGATATGCATGTCCGCCGTCCGTCCGCGCGTCTGTCCACCAAAACTCTGTTTTGTCATTTTCTCACGTACTATCTAACTTACAAAGCTGAAACTTTGCAGACATCTTCCCATGGTCTGTATCTAATAGTGCTGGGAATATCAATTCATTTCGTTGTCAAGTTTGGTTTCCATGGCAACCTGACGAAGAAAAACTTAAATCCAAGATGGCGGCCAAACGGCTGGAAATATCCATTTTGACGGCCCGATCGAAAATGATCGCTATCTCATGACGGTGTCACATGCAAAATATGGTAGCTATTGGAGCAATTTTGGCGGAGATATATGCTGTTTTGTGCCGTTTTTATCACTTTTGGCATTTTCACGGTCTTTAATCCAATATGGACGCTAAATGACGCAACTTTTGACAAACAGCTAAGAACAGGAAATGTTCAGCGTCTGATGCTGGTGCATTGTGGTAATTTGTAGCACTTTCTATCAAGAACTTTAGCAGCTACGTAGTTTGCAAAGTAAAAATATGAGAGGCTAGCTAAATCCAATATGGCCGCCACATCACGTGACTTTTGACATAAGAGCAAGAATAGATCTTGTTCAGCAACCAAAGCAAGACTCATCAGTAGTTGTTCAAGTGCCTTACCTGATAAGTTTCCAATGCTAGAGCTTGCTAAAGATGTCCTATAAAAAGTTTGAAAATAACTTTCAGCCGGAAGTTGCAGTCAATATGGCGGCCATTGAAGACATATCTCAGAATGTTTTCTTTGAAGTTGTTAGTATGGTACTTGGAGCCAAAGTCTGGAGAGTTTGGAAGCTTTCGAGCTGGTAGTTTGAGCTGAGGAGATTTTGGGAGTCAAGTACTGAGATATCTGCTAAAAAACAGTGCAAAAACACTTAATCCGATCTGGAGGCCAAACGAAGCAATTTCGCTACATTGGATGTGTAGAGAATTTGTTGGCCATCTGATTGCGCACCAGTTCAAGAATTTTGGAAGTCTTTGGAGCTTTCGTGGCGGAGATATTAGCTGTTGAAATCGCGATTTTTAAAGTTGTTTTGAGTTATCTGCCCTTAGTCTTTGAGTCTAGAGTCTTGGGATTTTTGTGGTATCTGCTTCAGGACCTAAGCTATCTTTGTGGAAATTTTGAAGAGATTCTGAGCAGTAGTTTTGGAGGTAGGATTGGAACAAAAATCGGCGGAATAATAATAATAATAATAATAATAATAATAATAAATAATAATAATAATAATAAATCGAACAATTACAATAGGGCTCTTGCCAGGATGGCAGGGAGCCCTAATAAGAAATCCTTATTTTTGCGATTTTGGCACTTTTGACCCTGGGATCGGGTAGCTGGACTAAAACCATTTAAAAAAATTCAAGGTCACCAAGGTCACGGGGTCAAGGTCATTTAGGTGGTCCGTAAAACGAAAATGTACTTTTTTTGGCGAGCTCTCACGCGACTGTTATTGCATGTATGGTGGAAGTGGTTGGTAATTATGCATTACCCCGACCAGTTCTAGCACATGTATAGGTAAATTTTGATGATATGCATGTCCGCCGTCCGTCCGCGCGTCTGTCCACCAAAACTCTGTTTTGTCATTTTCTCACGTACTATCTAACTTACAAAGCTGAAACTTTGCAGACATCTTCCCATGGTCTGTATCTAATAGTGCTGGGAATATCAATTCATTTCGTTGTCAAGTTTGGTTTCCATGGCAACCTGACGAAGAAAAACTTAAATCCAAGATGGCGGCCAAACGGCTGGAAATATCCATTTTGACGGCCCGATCGAAAATGATCGCTATCTCATGACGGTGTCACATGCAAAATATGGTAGCTATTGGAGCAATTTTGGCGGAGATATATGCTGTTTTGTGCCGTTTTTATCACTTTTGGCATTTTCACGGTCTTTAATCCAATATGGACGCTAAATGACGCAACTTTTGACAAACAGCTAAGAACAGGAAATGTTCAGCGTCTGATGCTGGTGCATTGTGGTAATTTGTAGCACTTTCTATCAAGAACTTTAGCAGCTACGTAGTTTGCAAAGTAAAAATATGAGAGGCTAGCTAAATCCAATATGGCCGCCACATCACGTGACTTTTGACATAAGAGCAAGAATAGATCTTGTTCAGCAACCAAAGCAAGACTCATCAGTAGTTGTTCAAGTGCCTTACCTGATAAGTTTCCAATGCTAGAGCTTGCTAAAGATGTCCTATAAAAAGTTTGAAAATAACTTTCAGCCGGAAGTTGCAGTCAATATGGCGGCCATTGAAGACATATCTCAGAATGTTTTCTTTGAAGTTGTTAGTATGGTACTTGGAGCCAAAGTCTGGAGAGTTTGGAAGCTTTCGAGCTGGTAGTTTGAGCTGAGGAGATTTTGGGAGTCAAGTACTGAGATATCTGCTAAAAAACAGTGCAAAAACACTTAATCCGATCTGGAGGCCAAACGAAGCAATTTCGCTACATTGGATGTGTAGAGAATTTGTTGGCCATCTGATTGCGCACCAGTTCAAGAATTTTGGAAGTCTTTGGAGCTTTCGTGGCGGAGATATTAGCTGTTGAAATCGCGATTTTTAAAGTTGTTTTGAGTTATCTGCCCTTAGTCTTTGAGTCTAGAGTCTTGGGATTTTTGTGGTATCTGCTTCAGGACCTAAGCTATCTTTGTGGAAATTTTGAAGAGATTCTGAGCAGTAGTTTTGGAGGTAGGATTGGAACAAAAATCGGCGGAATAATAATAATAATAATAATAATAATAATAATAAATAATAATAATAATAATAAATCGAACAATTACAATAGGGCTCTTGCCAGGATGGCAGGGAGCCCTAATAAGAAATCCTTATTTTTGCGATTTTGGCACTTTTGACCCTGGGATCGGGTAGCTGGACTAAAACCATTTAAAAAAATTCAAGGTCACCAAGGTCACGGGGTCAAGGTCATTTAGGTGGTCCGTAAAACGAAAATGTACTTTTTTTGGCGAGCTCTCACGCGACTGTTATTGCATGTATGGTGGAAGTGGTTGGTAATTATGCATTACCCCGACCAGTTCTAGCACATGTATAGGTAAATTTTGATGATATGCATGTCCGCCGTCCGTCCGCGCGTCTGTCCACCAAAACTCTGTTTTGTCATTTTCTCACGTACTATCTAACTTACAAAGCTGAAACTTTGCAGACATCTTCCCATGGTCTGTATCTAATAGTGCTGGGAATATCAATTCATTTCGTTGTCAAGTTTGGTTTCCATGGCAACCTGACGAAGAAAAACTTAAATCCAAGATGGCGGCCAAACGGCTGGAAATATCCATTTTGACGGCCCGATCGAAAATGATCGCTATCTCATGACGGTGTCACATGCAAAATATGGTAGCTATTGGAGCAATTTTGGCGGAGATATATGCTGTTTTGTGCCGTTTTTATCACTTTTGGCATTTTCACGGTCTTTAATCCAATATGGACGCTAAATGACGCAACTTTTGACAAACAGCTAAGAACAGGAAATGTTCAGCGTCTGATGCTGGTGCATTGTGGTAATTTGTAGCACTTTCTATCAAGAACTTTAGCAGCTACGTAGTTTGCAAAGTAAAAATATGAGAGGCTAGCTAAATCCAATATGGCCGCCACATCACGTGACTTTTGACATAAGAGCAAGAATAGATCTTGTTCAGCAACCAAAGCAAGACTCATCAGTAGTTGTTCAAGTGCCTTACCTGATAAGTTTCCAATGCTAGAGCTTGCTAAAGATGTCCTATAAAAAGTTTGAAAATAACTTTCAGCCGGAAGTTGCAGTCAATATGGCGGCCATTGAAGACATATCTCAGAATGTTTTCTTTGAAGTTGTTAGTATGGTACTTGGAGCCAAAGTCTGGAGAGTTTGGAAGCTTTCGAGCTGGTAGTTTGAGCTGAGGAGATTTTGGGAGTCAAGTACTGAGATATCTGCTAAAAAACAGTGCAAAAACACTTAATCCGATCTGGAGGCCAAACGAAGCAATTTCGCTACATTGGATGTGTAGAGAATTTGTTGGCCATCTGATTGCGCACCAGTTCAAGAATTTTGGAAGTCTTTGGAGCTTTCGTGGCGGAGATATTAGCTGTTGAAATCGCGATTTTTAAAGTTGTTTTGAGTTATCTGCCCTTAGTCTTTGAGTCTAGAGTCTTGGGATTTTTGTGGTATCTGCTTCAGGACCTAAGCTATCTTTGTGGAAATTTTGAAGAGATTCTGAGCAGTAGTTTTGGAGGTAGGATTGGAACAAAAATCGGCGGAATAATAATAATAATAATAATAATAATAATAATAAATAATAATAATAATAATAAATCGAACAATTACAATAGGGCTCTTGCCAGGATGGCAGGGAGCCCTAATAATATGCCATTTATGTTGCAAATATTTCCACACCACTCCATGCCATCTCATCCAACTGGGCACCCATTCACTGCTGGGTGAACAGAGGCACATTTCAAAGAAAGTCACTTTCCAAGGAGATGCCATGTGTAACATGTGCTTCAAGATGTGAAGCCCATTTATGGTGTCTTCGCTGTCATATTGCTGGACTATTGCTGTCATATTGTTAGAATATTGCAAACAGCGACATAATACCCAACTCACTCATCCATTTTGTGAGTGAAATCAGCATTAACTAGAAGCACCCATAAAATGTCCACACTCTGCATGCAGCCCTATATAAGCCGAGGGCATCTGCAAGGTCATTCTCTGATGTGAGCATGTGACTTTATATAGATGGTTGACGACAGATTTCACATGGGACTAAAAATACTTCCTGAATGTCAGTGAATACACATTAACAAAGAATTGTGTCTGGGCAATGATAAAGTGCAGACAACAGATGGTCTAATGGTTTGAAAAGTAATTATGAAAACCGGATATATTTTTTAAGAATATTTTACATCAAGATTTTAATGCATTTAATATAATAAACATGATCAAGTAAGATCACTGGCATGTCACCGGGACAACCATTTGTCAATATCGCTGAGAAAGCCTCACATAGGATGAAGTGATGTGATAAACACAACACTCAGTGTGCCCCATCTATACAGTATAGGTGAAACGATAAAGCAAGGTCATGATACGGTACGTGTCATGATACATAGGTCATGATACGGTACGTGTCATGATACATAGGTCATGATACGGCACGTGTCATGATACATAGGTCATGATACGGTACGTGTCATGATACGGTACGTGTCATGATACATAGGTCATGATACGGTACGTGTCATGATACATAGGTCATGATACGGTACGTGTCATGATACATAGGTCATGATACGGTACGTGTCATGATACATAGGTCATGATACGGTACGTGTCATGATACGGTACGTGTCATGATACATAGGTCATGATACGGTACGTGTCATGATACATAGGTCATGATACGGTACATGTCATGATACATAGGTCATGATACGGTACGTGTCATGATACATAGGTCATGATACGGTACGTGTCATGATACATAGGTCATGATACGGTACGTGTCATGATACGGTATGTGTCATGATACATAGGTCATGATACGGTACGTGTCATGATACATAGGTCATGATACGGTACGTGTCATGATACATAGGTCATGATACGGTACATGTCATGATACATAGGTCATGATACAGTACGTGTCATGATACATAGGTCATGATACGGTACGTGTCATGATACATAGGTCATGATACTGTACATGTCATGATACATAGGTCATGATACGGTACGTGTCATGATACATAGGTCATGATACAGCATGTGTCATGATACATAGGTCATGATATGGCACGTGTCATGATACATAGGTCATGATACGGTACGTGTCATGATACATAGGTCATGATATGGTACGTGTCATGATACATAGGTCATGATATGGTACGTGTCATGATACATAGGTCATGATACGGTACGTGTCATGATACATAGGTCATGATATGGTACGTGTCATGATACATAGGTCATGATACGGTACGTGTCATGATACATAGGTCATGATACGGCATGTGTCATGATACATAGGTCATGATATGGTACGTGTCATGATACATAGGTCATGATACGGCACGTGTCATGATACATAGGTCATGATACGGTACGTGTCATGATACATAGGTCATGATACGGCACGTGTCATGATACATAGGTCATGATACGGTACGTGTCATGATACATAGGTCATGATACGGCACGTGTCATGATACATAGGTCATGATACGGTACGTGTCATGATACATAGGTCATGATACGGTACGTGTCATGATACATAGGTCATGATACGGTACGTGTCATGATACATAGGTCATGATATGGTACGTGTCATGATACATAGGTCATGATACGGTACGTGTCATGATACATAGGTCATGATACGGTACGTGTCATGATACATAGGTCATGATATGGTACGTGTCATGATACATAGGTCATGATACGATACGTATTGCGATATACATATTACTTCAAATCGTCTGGAAACTTCTTGATTATAAATATTTCAGAGCAGGTTCAAAGGGAAAACCTAGCTGTAGGCACATGTTCAGAGCAGCTATTTTAGTAGGGAACTTGCCATGCTAATTACAACATATTTTTCGAGGAGTATTCAACAAGTAGTACGTAATCTTTTTTTGCAAGTGTATTGTCTTGTATCGGAACAGAAAAATAGGTATCGTGTATCGTATCATGCCATAAAAACTCACAATGCACCGGGGGACTATTGTATTGTTTCACCTCGCCTGTACAGATCCCGTGAAGATCCGGGGTAGAATAGGTCGTCAGCAACCCATGCTTGCTGCAAAAGGCGACTGTGCTTGTCGTAAGAGGTGACTAAGGGGATCGGGTGGTCAGACTCGCTGACTTGGTTGATGCATGTCATTGTGTCCAAATTTCGTGGATCAAAGCCCATGATGTCAAACACTGGATTGTCTGGTCCAGACTCGATTATTTACAGACCGCTGTCATATGGCTTAAATATTACTGAGTGTGGCATAAAACAACAAACAAACAAACATCGCCCATACAGACAACCTTCCTTCATGAAGGTGATATTGGAAGTTTTTTAACAGACCATTTAAACTTTCTGCAGCATATACAGTCAAACAATGTTGTGTCGAACTTTGATGTGTCGAACTTACAGTCATATCAAAGTAAAAGTTTGTTCCTGTGTATTCCCTCTTTGCACTTGTGTCAAATCTGCCGTAAGTCTCTCTTGAAGACTTTACGTGGTCCCTCCAACTTGGACACAATGGTGTGTGACTGTACACCCATTCTGTCTGCCTGTCAGTATCCAGCATCAAATGACATGAGGCATTTCTACAGCATTACAAATACATCTTCAACAAAACCCGGCGAATAGATTTTACACAAAATGGGCTATGAACCATATTCTGTTTGAAAAAGTGAACTGTTCTATTCATATGCAAGATAATGCCATATCATGCAAAGATATATTATATGTGAAGATAATGCCATTCCATGTAAAGATATATTATATGTGAAGATAATGCCATATCATGCAAAGATATATTATATGTGAAGATAATGCCATATCATGTAAAGATATATTATATGTGAAGATAATGCCATATCATGTAAAGATATATTATATGTGAAGATAATGCCATATCATGTAAAGATATATTATATGTGAAGATAATGCCATATCATGTAAAGATATATTATATGTGAAGATAATGCCATTCCATGTAAAGATATATTATATGTGAAGATAATGCCATATCATGTAAAGATATATTATATGTGAAGATAATGCCATTCCATGTAAAGATATATTATATGTGAAGATAATGCCATATCATGTAAAGATATATTATATGTGAAGATAATGCCATTCCATGTAAAGATATATTATATGTGAAGATAATGCCATATCATGCAAAGATATATTATATGTGAAGATAATGCCATATCATGTAAAGATATATTATATGTGAAGATAATGCCATTCCATGTAAAGATATATTATATATGAAGATAATGCCATATCATGTAAAGATATATTATATGTGAAGATAATGCCATATCATGTAAAGATATATTATATGTGAAGATAATGCCATATCATGTAAAGATATATTATATGTGAAGATAATGGCTGTTGTGTGTGACTGTTTTGTTTAAAATTTTGTCAAATATAATTCTATTACTATGAATGAAAGTTTGTAATATAAAACCAAAAAAATTGCAAATTCTCAATAAATTTCAAGTTTCTTGACCTAACATGTGTATGCATATTCATTTATGTACTAGATCTAGGTATACAGATTCTGCCACATGCTAGAGTGAGACTTTCTTTCCCCCTTCTGTTACCAGGGGTTTTAGCATAATAAAAAATGTTTTACCACATCAATATCATTTTTTTATTTATAAGATTCAATTATATACTCCCCAAAATAAGCAATGATGGGCAAACACAATGTCCGCACCGTATTGCCCTTTCATTGCTATCATCAACTTTAGCCAACCACCTGTTTGTGAACACATCCCTTGGGTGACAGTGAACCTCCTCAAACACAATGGCCGCACCCTATTGCCCTTTCAATGCTATCATCAACTTTAGCCAACCATCTCTTCACACGTCCCTTGTGTGACAGTGAACCTCCTCAAACACAATGGCTGCACCCTATTGCCCTTTCAATGCTATCATCAACTTTAGCGAACCATCTCTTCACACGTCCCTTGTGTGACAGTGAACCTCCTCAAACACAATGGCCGCACCCTATTGCCCTTTCAATGCTATCATCAACTTTAGCCAGCCATCTTTTCACACGTCCCTTGTGTGACAGTGAACCTCCTCAAACACAATGGCCGCACCCTATTGCCCTTTCATTGCTATCATCAACTTTAGCCAACCATCTCTTCACACGTCCCTTGTGTGACAGTGAACCTCCTCAAACACAATAGCTGCACCCTATTGCCCTTTCATTGCTATCATCAACTTTAGCCAACCATCTCTTTACATGTCCCTTGTGTGACAGTGAACCTCCTCAAACACAATGGCCGCACCCTATTGCCCCTTCATTGCTATCATCAACTTTAGCCAACCATCTCTTTACATGTCCCTTGTGTGACAGTGAACCTCCTCAAACACAATGGCCGCACCCTATTACCCTTTCATTGCTATCATCAACTTTAGCCAACCATCTCTTCACACGTCCCTTGTGTGACAGTGAACCTCCTCAAACACAATGGCCGCACCCTATTGCCCCTTCATTGCTATCATCAACTTTAGCCAACCATCTCTTTACATGTCCCTTGTGTGACAGTGAACCTCCTTAAAAATACAGATGCTCCTCAGCATAGATTCACAGAAAATACAATTTGTGACAATACTGATGCAAGGTCCTCAAAAACACTGCAGCATCACCCTGAAAGCTATCCTACAGTCTGTCATCTACTGTCATCCACTATCTTACACCATACTCCTCGTTCTACAGTGGAGCACCTGGGTCGTCCATCTTAAAGGTGTTGCCCTCCTTCAGTTCACGACTGAATGTTGACCTTTGTCTCATGATTGACATTCAGTCATTTGAAATTCATCACACAATTTCAGTTAGCTAACAAAGTGGAGACTTAGCAGCTTGAATCAAACTTACATTGATTGCCAATTTGTTGGACCCTAGTTCCCCTTTAATGGAATTACAAAGGAGAAAAAGTTCTTGACTTGAAATTCCACTCAACAAATTCATCACAAAAATGAACGCCTGTCGGCTTGCATGATAAGCCTACATTTTTTGTATCTTTTCATTTTCTCACAGCTGCATATTGTGGTCTTTGGTGCTGCTGCCTAGCAACCTATTAAATGCATAACTTCACAATAGAAAGGTAAACTTGTTTAACCTGATTGGTATTTCCTATTTTCATGGACGTTATCACTTCTATTGTTTATGTACATCGCAATGTCTCATCTGATAAGACAGCGCCATTCTCAAAGTGCCAGAACGTCGACCATTATCAAGGACTGTTTGCAAACAATAGGGAATAACCCCCAAGCTTACTCATGCTTATTCCGTGAGAGAAGTTTCTGCTCCAGTGACCTCACCAAGGGTGTAGGCATATCACGTGATCAGTTTTTTTTCTTTTTTTGTGTAAACAAACCCACTTATTCTGAAATAAGAACAGACGGGTCTAATGCAAGCATTTCGCCATGCTTTACATATTGTCTTGCACAATGATATAGATATACTACTACAACTGCAACAGTGAGTGAGTGAGTGAGTTTGGTTTTATGCTGCTTTTAGCAATATTTCAGCAATATCACGGTGGGGGACACCAGAAATGGGCTTCACACATTGTACCCATGTCGGGAATCCAACCCAGATTTTTCAGCATGATGAGCAAACGCATCAACCACTCGGCTACCCGACTGCCACTCAACTGCAACAGTGATGTGCATAACTATATAGCTTACATCAATGTGACCGTATTGCTAGCTCTCCGTAGGCAGCATATGGACGATAAATACACAGATGGAAATAGTTTTTAACATTTTAGGATAGTTTCTCAATGCGAATTAAACATATCATGACACATGCTTATCTAAATTTGTAGTCTTAACAAAAACAAGTATTTGTCACAGAGTGACGAAATATCCCCCGCCATATACACCATAGTACCAAATATGAAGACAATCCAGCGATTAGTTCTTGAGATATTGTGGCAACACCGTTTTCCAACTCCAAAAACAGATTTGCCTGCTGTGACCTTGAAAATGGGGTCAAGGTCACCAAATCTGACAGGTGTCTGCGGTGTCTGTATATACACTATAGTTCCAAATATGAAGACAATCGAGAGGTTTAGTTCTTGAGATATCGCGGCAACACCGTTTTCCAACTCTAAAAGCAGATTTGCCTGCTGTGACCTTGAAAATGGGATCAAGGTCACCAAAACCGACTGGTGTCTGCGGAGTCTGTATATACACTATAGTTCCAAATATGAAGACAATCCAGTGTTTAGTTCTTGAGATATCGCGGCAACACCGTTTTCCAACTCCAAAAGCAGATTTGTCTGCTGTGACCTTGAAAATGGGATCAAGGTCACCAAAACCGACTGGTGTCTGCGGAGTCTGTATATACACTATAGTTCCAAATATGAAGACAATCCAGTGTTTAGTTCTTGAGATATCGCGGCAACACCGTTTTCCAACTCCAAAAGCAGATTTGTCTGCTGTGACCTTGAAAATGGGATCAAGGTCACCAAAACCGACTGGTGTCTGCGGAGTCTGTATATACACCATAGTTCCAAATATGAAGACAATCCAGTGTTTAGTTCTTGAGATATCGCGGCAACACCGTTTTCCAACTCTAAAAGCAGATTTGTCTGCTGTGACCTTGAAAATGGGATCAAGGTCACCAAAACCGACTGGTGTCTGCGGAGTCTGTATATACACCATAGTTCCAAATATGAAGACAATCCAGTGTTTAGTTCTTGAGATATCGCGGCAACACCGTTTTCCAACTCTAAAAGCAGATTTGTCTGCTGTGACCTTGAAAATGGGATCAAGGTCACCAAAACCGACTGGTGTCTGCGGAGTCTGTATATACACCATAGTTCCAAATATGAAGACAATCCAGTGTTTAGTTCTTGAGATATCGCGGCAACAAACAGGTGGGACGTACGGACGGACGGACGGACGTACGGACGGTCGTGAATACTATATCCCCCGCTTCGCGCTTTCGCGCGGCGGGGGATAAAAAAACAGATGAAAGACAAATGGAATATCTGGAATGGGCTGTGTGAGATGTGATGATGTGACGATGTGACAGAGGTACTTACAAGGCAGCTAGGCTGCGGCCCGTGAAGATTCCGGGGTAGAATAGGTCTTCAGCAACCCATGCTTGCCATAAAAGGTGACTATGCTTGTCGTAAAAGGCGACTGAGGGGATTGGGTGGTCAGGCTCGCTGACATGGTTGATGCATGTCATCGATCCCAATTGCGTGGATCGATGCTCATGATGGCAATCACTGGATTCGATTATTTACAGTGAGTGAGTATGGTTTTACGCCACTTTTAGCAATATTCCAGCAATATCACGGCGGGGGACACCAGAAATGGGCTTCACACATTGTACCCATGTCAGGAATCGAACCCGGGTCTTCGGCGTGACGAACTAACGCTTTAACCACAAGGCTACCCGACCGCCCCTGATTATTTACAGACCGCCGCCATATAGCTGGAATATTGCTGAGTGCGGCGTTAAACAACAAACCAACCAACCAACAAGGCAGGCTGCAAGAAACGCTGGACGGGAGGATGATTGGCTTCATGCAATGCAGGCATTTATAATGTAATCTAGGCTTTGAAAAACACTAGCTTCTAATCCAATCAAGCTGGGAATTCATATTTTGTAACTCATCTGCATACATGTGATAAATTGTCAGAGTGTGTCAGGGACATTGAGCCTTTAGTATCAGGTAGATGTTTGTATCTGAATATAGCAGTCATTACGTTTGAATGTTATCCAGTCATCACACTTTATAAATTTACAAAGGTCATTTTTTCGTTACCATACTCATTGACCATGCTTTCTGGGCCTTCATTTATGAAACAAACATTTGAAAGAATAATAAAAATTAAAATTTGTCCCAGCTGAAAAAAAAGTCTAAAAAGGACAAAATATTTATTAAATTTAAAATCATGAATGATCATATTGTCAGTTAATTTCAAGATAAACTTCATTAAACCACAGGAATACACAGCTGTAAAAAACACCCGAAGTAGTTTTAGTATGGACCTGTGTATCCTTCGGCCTTGAAGGATACAAGGGCGGTGAGTTAGCCAAGTGGTTAAAGTGTTTGCTCGTCACACCAAAAGGAGTTTGATTCCACATATGGGTAATGTGTGAAGCCCATTTCTGGTGTCCCCTGCCATTAATGCTGAATAATTGCTAAAAGCGGCGTAAAACCATACTCACTCACTCACTCAAGGATACAGGGGTAAGCAACACTAATAAAAAGACTTACAATCTACGCATATCACTTTCGGTCAAACAGATATTGCAAATTAATGATCAGTAGCTTGACTGTTTGACAACATGTTCCATCTGACCAATAGTCAGGGTTCTTCATGACACAGGTTTGGCGAGATTTTGCTGATTTCATTAAAATCTAGTGTGTTTTTTGTCTGTCTGTCTGTCTGTCTGTCTGTCTGTCTCTGACTATTTCGCTTCACAAATTTACTAGAATGTTCGCGTCATTCCATTTCCATGAAATGTATGCCATATTTGGAAGTGCTACGATTTAAGAATGAAATGTGCTTCATTGTCTTTGCTGACCTTTCTGAAGTGGGAGTGTATTAATCTTACGGACTAATACTGTAATACTAATGAGTATCGATGTCAGCTAAAAGGCAAATTAACAAGAGTTTCACTTAAACTTTGACTTTGAAAGCCTATGAGGAAACCGAATCAACCAATCACGCATTGTGTTGTTTCTGGAGATGGCTCTTGCTGGTCATGTTTTGTTTTTCATTTCCGAGAGTATAATGGCGCAACTTCAAGGCATATTGATGTTTAATCATAGTTTCTGATAAATCTGATAACCAATAAAGTCATGAAAACTGGGCCGGTCATATATATATGTATGTCTACGTTTGTACTGAATAATCAAGGAATAAACACGGTAAGAACAGGAAGTGATAGTACTTGAACGATTATTCCATTCCAGTTCCACCCTTCAGGCAGTGTTAGGGCTATACAAGCTTTCTTTACAGTTTACATAGGAACATTTACAGTTTACATAGGAACATTTACAGTTTATATGGGAACATTTACAGTTTACATAGGAACATTTACAGTTTATATAGGAACATTTACAGTTTACATAGGAACATTTACAGTTTACAGATGTAAATCCATATGAACTTTTATACCAGTTGATTACTAGACAAAGTCTAGGATGACGATCGCTAATCCATGGGCCTCCCAAACAGATTGGGAGGTATCACGTGTATTCATCTTTAAGAAAAACACAAAAGCTTTCTCTCCAATTTTCCTCTAATTAATTAAAAAATGATGGAAACCAGTTATTCCACCCAGCACTTTGCTGTGCGGAGCTCTATAGTTTTGGTTTGAGAATTGAATAGTGCAAGAAGTAAAAGTGTGACATCACACTCGGAAATTATTCCATGCATCATCTAAAAACACACAGAAGCGTTGATGTAGTGGCCCTTTAAACCACTCATAATCATTGCAAATTCAAACTGAATATTATGAATATTTCATTGGATTGTGTTTTGTTAACTAGAAACTGTGGCTGACATGTTTCAATTTCAGACAGATACTTCCTTGTTCACATATCTCAGAGAATACTTGACATCATTTATCTTCTTTCAGATAAACATGTATTTGCTTATCACAACTACCATTGCAGTGAGTGAGTGAGTGAGTGAGTGAGTGAGTGAGTGAGTGAGTGAGTGAGTGAGTTTGTTTTACGCCACTTTTAGCCATATTCTAGCAATATCACGGCAGGGGACACCAGAAATTAACTTCACACATTCTACCCACGTGGGGAATCAAACAGGGTCTTCGGCAAGATGATGCTGTTGTGGGTTTTAAATATTTTTTTAAGTTTGCAAGAACAGTCAATTGGCCTGAGCCTTGCCAGGATGATATATATATTTATCACATATTGGATAGTGCTAACGGTGCGATACACCAATCCAAGAAACATGGTATCACAATCAGAAACATATGAGGTACCCAAGCAGGAACTATCTTTCATAAGCTCCATACAACGTCTACTTGCTCCATTAACAGTTGTCTTGCACACCCAATAAGTTTAGACAGCTGTTTTTTAATGTGTGGATGGCTCAATCAGATCACTTGGCACTACATACATGACAACTGGGGCACTTCGCTTTAGCATTTATCCATTAAGTAACACCAGGGAGTGAAATAACTTCTCAAACACTGAGGATTTAGAGAATTACAAAAACTGATAAATATTATCACCCTCATGTGTCTCCCCAAAGTTCACATAATACAGTTATAATTCCTAATAAATCATTTTTACGATACGGAAACACACTCGGGTAATAATCTCCATATATCATAGTGACATATACATATATCTATTGGATCCAAGTTGTTCGGGGGTTTTCGACCCGTGTGAGTTTCCTGGGACGAGCCCATCTTCATCACACCCCTTACTCCTCACTCGTCCCCTTGGGACCGTGGCCTCATGGGTCCGTCGTCACAGTGAGTGCTCCATCAATCATTACAAGTTCCTCCCATAAAACAACAAGTCCCCATCCAACCCTGAAACCAAACATATCCATTTTGTGTGAGGGTGCAATAAGAAACTTAATGTTGGAAGTGATCATTAGATGAGTAGAAATGTTTCTGAGAACCACCAGACCGTCCTTCCTGGTATGTATTGATCCCAACAAAGGGAGCCGGCAGAGGGCTGAACTACTTCCAAGGTTATCGCTTCTCATGTGAAATAAACTCATCTGACATTGATACGCGGTCCTCGGCCCACGTAAGCCGACGTCTCTACCTTGCTGTCCACACCACAAACCTGCAACATTCTCCCGGCATGAACGATTGATCCCTTAAAGCAGTCAACTAGAGCACATGGCAAGAGGCTGCCTTGTGAAAATCAATCCAATTTTCAATCTTTATATTGGCAAAAAACTCCATTTATCTTGTTTTCAAGTATTTATCAGATACTGTGAACCCTGCTTGGTGCGTGTTCAGAATGAGAACACACGGGGTGGCATTGTGTCTCCATTTGACAAGATTTGATCATCTGTGTATTGTCTGGAAGCAATGTGACTCTAATGTTTCTATTGTCCACCGATAATAGTTCAAGCATTTCACATGGCAAGTCATTTATACATCATTACTTCTTCATATTAAACTTACATGTTGGGTTTGATATAACAAGGCATTTCTTTGCTGCAGTGTTCTACTATTGTTGCAGCAATGCCTGCATGAAAACACAGCCACCAGTCAATGACGAACTGAATTTGTCCACTGTTGCAAACATGAATTGTTTTATTGTGGTGATAAGGTGGAGGTTATTCTATTAACACACAGTAAAACTACACGAGGCTGGCTCCAGAAGCCATGTCTAGAACAGTCATGGTTTTATTGTGGTGATAAGGTGGAGGTTATTCTATTAACACACAGTAAAACTACACGAGGCTGGCTCCAGAAGCCATGTCTAGAACAGTCATGGTTTTATTGTGGTGATAAGGTGGAGGTTATTCTATTAACACACAGTAAAACTACACGAGGCTGGCTCCAGAAGCCATGTCTAGAACAGTCATGGTTTTATTGTGGTGATAAGGTGGAGGTTATTCTATTAACACACAGTAAAACTACACGAGGCTGGCTCCAGAAGCCATGTCTAGAACAGTCATGGTTTTATTGTGGTGATAAGGTGGAGGTTATTCTATTAACACACAGTAAAACTACACGAGGCTGGCTCCGGAAGCCATGTCTAGAACAGTCCTGGTTTTATTGTGGTGATAAGGTGGAGGTTATTCTATTAACACACAGTAAAACTACACGAGGCTGGCTCCAGAAGCCATGTCTAGTACAGTCCTGGTTTTATTGTGGTGATAAGGTGGAGGTTATTCTATTAACACACAGTAAAACTACACGAGGCTGGCTCCAGAAGCCATGTCTAGAACAGTCCTGGTTTTATTGTGGTGATAAGGTGGAGGTTATTCTATTAACACACAGTAAAACTACACGAGGCTGGCTCCAGAAGCCATGTCTAGAACAGTCCTGGTTTTATTGTGGTGATAAGGTGGAGGTTATATTATTAACACACAGTAAAACTACACGAGGCTGGCTCCAGAAGCCATGTCTAGAACAGTCATGGTTTTATTGTGGTGATAAGGTGGAGGTTATATTATTAACACACAGTAAAACTACACGAGGCTGGCTCCAGAAGCCATGTCTAGAACAGTCATGGTTTTATTGTGGTGATAAGGTGGAGGTTATTCTATTAACACACAGTTAAACTACACGAGGCTGGCTCCAGAAGCCATGTCTAGAACAGTCATGGTTTTATTGTGGTGAGTGAGTGAGTGAGTGAGTGAGTGAGTGAGCGAGCGAGTGAGTGAGTGGGTGCGTTAGTGAGTGAGTGAGTGAGTGAGTGGGTTTGGGTGAGTGAATGAGTGTGTCAGTGGGTGGGTGGACGGTCTATCGGTCGGTTGAGCAGGTGACTGAGTGAGTGAGTGAGTGAGTGAGAGGGTGGGTGGGTGGGTGGGTTTGTGGGTTAGTGAGTGGGTTTGGGTGAGTGAATGAGTGTGTCAGTGTGTGGGTGGCCGGTCTATCGGTCGGTTGAGCAGGTGACTGAGTGAGTGAGTGAGTGAGTGGTTTAACAGCACTATGAACAGTATTTAAGTTACATCACAAGTGTACAACATTCACAACCCACCCCATTGCAAATTCATACCACACACACATTTCTCTGTGTCACATCACACACACATTTCTGTGTCACATTACCAGATCACAGACAACACACACATTTCTGTCTCACATCACCACATCACACACACATTTCTGTGTCACATCACCAGATCACAGACAACACACACATTTCTGTGTCACATCATCACATCACACACACATTTCTGTGTCACATCACCAGATCACACACACATGTCTGTGTCACATCACCAGATCACACACACATTTCTGTGTCACATCACCAGATCACACACACATGTCTGTGTCACATCACCAGATCACACACACATTTCTGTGTCACATCACCAGATCACACACACATTTCTGTGTCACATCACCAGATCACAGACAACACACACATTTCTGTCTCACATCACCAGATCATTTCTCTGTGTCACATTTCAGCATTATTCGGTCAATTATCACATAGATCAGGAGGCAAATATCATATTGATTAATAATCAATGAATTCAATTACTCCATAATCAAAATCATATTGATGTTTCAATCAGAACGGATGGAGGCACTGTTCTGTTACAAGCGTAGTTCTACTGCAAACATTCAAGGCCTCCGTAAAGCTTTCCAAATTTGACGCATCAGTGATATCTGATTCAATTCTCTGTTTTGACTTGTACCATATGTTACTGTGATTTTTGGTAAACAATTGACCTGCACTTGCATGTGTTTGTGATGGGCAGGATACATTCACATTTTTGCGAATTTTTGCGAATAAGCATCACTGCTTAATTTATAAACACATGCTTATGATATAGTCGGAATCGTTCAATGAACTTTGACTTGTAAAGGGTTTTGGCAACTTTCATCATTTTGTTTATTTGTTTGTTTTTTAACATCGCACTCAGCAATATTCCTGCTATATGACAGCGGTCTGTAAATAATCGAGTATCGACCACACAATTGGGAGCGAGCCTGACCACCCGATCCCGTTACTCATCTCTTACGACAAGAATAGTCAGTCGCCTTTTACCACAAGGATGGGTTGCTGAAGACCTATTCTACCCTGGATCTCCATACACCTACCTGTCGGCCTATCAGGTGTTTTTGTTCACCTCTTGACTTGGGTATAGTGTGCACCTCTCCTTTCTAAAACTCCTGTATCTGTCTCAAACACTTCATTTATCAAAATGTGGTCAGGTTTTCTCCTACATATGGCAACGCTTGCAACTAGCTAGTCCCCTCTGTAACACTATCACACCGTAGGCGAGGACTCCTAGCAATCTCCACATCAACATGCAACATGTTTGATGGTGTCGCTTTAAAGAAATACTTCCAATCAATGAGTTACTGCTTTCTTTAGTCCGAATAAGTGAAATGGATGCATGCAGTGCCTCACCATTAAAAAGTTAAATAAATAGCTTGTGTTATCATAAATCACCAGCGAGCTAGCACAAATGCTACTTTGCTACAGAAAGAATAACCCTTCGATATGACACACCTCCCAAGAGTGAGTCCCGGCATAAAGCACACACAACCAGATCCCCTGTAATCACGGAAAACTGACAATTATTTTGATGTCATTTTTATTTTTGAAACAGCCAAAAGTTCCAGTAATTGACAATCCTAAATACTCAAGTGATTAAAACAAAGCCATGTTTATTGATACTTGTCTACTGATTTGGGTTTTACTAGCGATGCCAAACAAGATTTGAGATTACTCCCAAACAGTGGCCTGACAACGAAAGCCAAAATCAATGGCCACAGTTGCTCCATTGTCCAACGAACATCAAAGCCGGGCTTGTGGGGATCACCAATCAGAGGTGGTGAAACTGTTCAAGTGTTCTCCAGTCTTCGCCCAACTAAGCAGATCAGGTCATTAGAGACAGCATCAAGAGGGATTGGGGAACGAGGTTTCTAGAACCATGGGGGCACTGACCCAAATGTCAGAGGTGATCCCTAACCGATGCCCTTCACAAATGTACCATGAACGAAAGAATTCCCTAATTTCTAAGATTAAAGCAACAACTAATTTGTTGTGTGTATATGTTATCTAGGAGCAATCTGTTGGCGACATATTAGACATTGTTGAGATATGTACTCCCTTGCCACTTGGCTTCAGATCCCTTTGGTTTGATTAATTTCTAACCAGATCAAAAGGAGAAACAGAACAGAGTTATCCACATGGCAACATTGTCAATAGAATGAAATATTGAACAAGTCCATCAGCTGACAATAGCAGCCCCCCTTGCAGTCTCCAGCTGGTGTCCTCAGGTTCATAACACTGTCACTTGGGTACAATACAAACTTCGGATTAAATCTATCGTGACTTTCAGACTTTAAATTCAACTCAATCAAACTACAAAATCAGCCTTACCATCACCAGGAAGGGGATTCCAAGATAACTGGATAACAAAAGAGCAAAACCAGGCTTTGTAATACTTGTTTTTAAGGTATATACCACATTGAGGCCACACATACAGCAGGATGTTGCATGTGGTTGGAGAATGAAGTGGCGATAGAATTACTAAATCCTGAGTTCCGAAAGTTTTTCATCAGGAAGTTACGTACGTAGGCTAACCTTGGACAGGGCCACAGGGTACATCCAATCCAGTATGCTGTGACAATCATGGGCCAGAAAGTTTTAATTTCTCTGCTTTTCGATTTTTGTGTGGAAGATCCTGGTCAGGTGTTGAGGAAAAAAATAATAAATATAGTTTCAGATTTGTTTTCTTGTTTTTTCAAAGTTCTCTCACAAAATTGCTATATTAGCCATGTTGATCAAGTGGGTGTCATGTGCTCCGAGTTCAGCAAACAAACAAACAAACAAACTAAGAAACATGGTTTTGGGATGATTATTGATGAACGTATGATATGATCAAGTCAGAAATAACCAACACTTGGCCATGATGAAGTCAAATGCGGCCCCCTTGAAGTGCTCATGTGAACAGCCAAACGCGGATGAGAGAAATCTATCACACTTGGCCTTCGGAGATTGTTAAAAAAACCCAGTATTATTGCGACAACAACCAGTATTATTGCAACAACAACCAGTATTATGCTCCGTCCAAATTCCCAGTACAGACATACGTTTGAGCATTTCTTACAACCATTGTGAACTCAACATTCACTAATATAAAAGAGAATTTGTCATTGAAACAAGATGACAGGTTATTTTTTCCTGCGAAATATTCCAAATGATATTTACCAGGTCCTGTAATGCTACACTGCAAAATTAATTTAAGCTGTTGTGATGCAAGCAGTATATCACCAGGCTTTGTGAGGAGAGATGGTAACAGCTGACAATAATAACTGAAACCTATCACCGTTTAACATTTACCTGGCTGTATGGCTGGCCTTTGATGGAAATTAATGAACGTATGCAACTAAAATAAATCCTAAACTCGTGCTAAGACTGTGTCAGACACCACTGAGCCGACACCTGACGTTCTAAAGAGATTCTTTGCCTCGACGTTCTCTGAGAAATATAGCCGATCCTGTTCAGAGCAAAGGGTGTTTCCATCTTACAAGTCTTCGCCCAGCTAATGCTTCTTGTTCCAGCTATCAACTGGCAGGCAGTGGTTTGCAAAGCCCTGATAATATTATTTTCTCACAACTTCAGAATGCAAACATTTTAATTTTCATGAAGACAACATAATTCAGATTTGAATTAGCAATTGCTGACAGCATCTAATCAGATTTGGCAGTAATCAATTGTGTCCCTAAAACCTTAAGGCAACGTATTCCTGCCAAGTCATTTCTTGCTTTCAGAGGACATCAAACTCGATAACAAGCAGCTCATAATCATTTGTTTATCATCTGATAAACCCAGCTTCCTTACACTCAGCCGTTGAACAAATGTGTGGAACTCAGAGAAAGAACACAATAAATCATTCACATCCAACAGATTTAACCAAGTATTAATATTTCAATTATTTAAATATATACGGTCCTCCCTCTCCACTTGATGCAATGTAATGTCACTTTGGATCATCAAACAAAGATGGTGCCATAAGCCAAGCTAGACATCAGTTGGACACGAACACACGCACATACACACGCACACACGCACACACGCACACACGCACACACGCACACACACGCACGCACACACGCACACACGCGCACGCACGCACGCACGCACGCACGCACACACACACATGACGGCAGTCTGTGACCAGTCTGTTTCACGCCTAAGCCAGACAGTCCAGTGATTGACGTCAAGAGCATTGATCCACGCTATTGGGATATGATGACCAGTGCATCAACCAAGTCAATAGGCTGACCACCTGATCCCGTTAGTTGCCTCTTGCGCAAAGAATGGGTAGTTGAAGACTAATTCCAACTGGATGTTCATGTGTCGTCACCTTTTTGACAAGAACCTCAAACATTCAAGGTCAGAAAGAAATGTGAACTTTAGTGACTTGTAGTGTAACCATAAAGTTCTAGATAATTTTTGTCCTTAAACAAAATATCACATGACTAACCACGGGTCCGGGTAGGTCTGTTAGTACCCGGGTCTTCTCAGTACCCACCGACCCGGATACCCATGTTACCAGTCCCCGCCCTACAAGAACCATATGTAATATTCCATCTCAGTAGCCTAAAAGGGGGGTGGGGGGTGGGTGGGGGTCGGTGCTGGCTGAGATATATTCACTGGAACAAATCTTGAAAAGAAGGCCCCAAAGCCAGGTAGCAGTGACCATGAAAAGGGCTTTACTGCGACCCTGGACATGTTTGTTTGGCACTTGGTGGGAGGTGATATATTGCTTCAGGTGCTTTGGGAAATCAGTCTGCAGACAAAACCTTGATGTCGCTAATGGTGGTGTGCATCAGTAGATGAAAGTAGCCTCGTTGTGTTTGTGTGCAAAAATCAACATTCTTCCCGGCCCTAATAAAGTATTGAGTGTATAAACAAATTATGTCAATATCGGGGAAAAACAAACAGTGCTTGCTCCTTTAATACAGTTGAGTCTCGCACTGACTAACTCCATCCGTCCTCGTTTTAACATCCTGACACAAATTTATGATGTGTGCTTTTTGAAAAAAATAACTTTCATTATCAGCACCATATGAACACTGGGCAGGTGTGAAAATCTTGGATTTCATAGGTACCGAGAATCAGGACACATCCTGAACCATCAGCGGTCAGTAGATATCTAGGTCATCATTTATCATCATCCGTCATTCATCATATACAGACTTTCCTGGTTGCACATTCATGATTAAAGCTGAAAAATATGTCATTTGATAAATAAAAGTCATAAATATTTGGTTAACCTCTTATATACCAGTCAAAGGAATCTAGAGAACACTGTATTCTTTCATGACTCTGTAGTTAATCTGTCCTTGACTTCTTTTGTGTCAACAAACGGCATAAACTACCGATACATTCGTCTGTACTATTTTTATATTTATATATGTATATTAACTGTATATTTACTTATATCGTTTTAATATAGGCTATGAAGTCATTCAAACATTTTAGGCGAAATCCTGAGTGAGGCAATCCCACTGGCTCACAGCTATTTACATCTACACCAACTTGACTGACGCCATCTGCGACTTGTTGATGAAGATTGAATAAATATATATTATATCCAATATGTCGACCCATAAGAAGTCTAAATAGTTGTTATTTGTTTCTCTTCTCAAGAAATGACGGTAGTTTTAGACACAACAAAATGATGCTATCATGGATTTCCAGCCTTGTCTACCAAATACGCGTTGGAAACAAGGCACACAAACACACCTCAACATTTGATTCTGATGTGTTGAATCTGATGCGCGCTATTTCAAATATACTGACAGTAAATCTTACTTCCCTATAAGTTTTATTGTTTCCATATTTGTTTCCATCAGTGCATAAGTCCTCAGTAGTGCATCCAGACTTGGTTGACTATGTGGGGGCACGGGTGGCCCAGTCGTCTAAGGCGTCGCGATTCGCTGTGCAGAGTTGCGCCCCTTGGGCATGCCAGAAACCTATGATTGTGGGTTCGAATCCCAGTTCGCCCCGATTATGTTTCTAGGTTTGTCAGCACCATACCCGTGCTCGTGGGTTTCACCGAAGTGGTAAACATCTGAGACCTGCATCACTTCAGGCTTTCCTCCCACATTAAGCTGACACGCCATGATATAACTGGAATACTGTTAAAAGCGGCATTAAACCCAACTCACTCACTGGTGGACTTTGTGAAAGTACAGACATGACAGATCAACTCCAGTCACAGGAGAGACTCAGTGGCTATAACTACTTGTGTGCAGTATATTTCATGATTTTGAATAGGATGTCTGTAAATTTGTCTTTTTAAATTCTTCAATAATCCTGTCCATTTCATATGTTAAATGTTACTGCCAGGACATCAATCTGGACAAAAAGAGATTATCTAATGCTGACGCTGAGAAAGACCAAAGGTTCTGGCTGTCATATGTCAGAGGACCAAACATAAGTCCGTCACCAACAAATCACAGCCATTTATTTGAAATAGACATGAAACGCTTATTAACTTCAAGATGAATATCACAAAGATGAAACTAAGAATATCTTGAAAAACTCATGAAGGAAATGTCAAATGTATCTCCGTAGCTTATTGCCTAGCGACTCGATGAAACCTGATCCAGCTCAAGATAGATGCCCAGCAGATAGTGTCGTTTCCTTGATAGAAATTTGTAACCAGATTTGAAGTAAGCTCTCCTAGACTGGTCATGAAGCATCCGAATCTATCTGTCAGTCAGCACTGCGGAAACATTCATTTGATTCCCGGAAATAGGTTTTATCCAACAAAGTGGTAATATTTGGTAGATCTTCATCCAATTAGCTCACTCTCAACTAGGAAATAGCCTCCGGAGTTTTGTCACATCTCAGAGTTGAGGAGTGAGTGAGTGAGTGAGTGAGTATGGTTTTACGCCGCTTTTAGCAATATTCCAGCAATATCACGGCGGGGGACACCAGAAATGGGCTTCACACATTGTACCCATGTTGGGAATCGAACCCGGGTCTTCGGCGTGACGAGCGAACGCTTTAACCACTAGGCTACCCGACCACCCTCAGAGTTGAGGAAGAAGGAGGAGTGGCAAAACTGAATTTTCTGGAAGAAAGTTTTTGCATGTGCTTGTAACAGGTACCACCTGTGGGGCAGGATCTGTTCACCTTTTCGCAAACACCCGTTATCATCACTATTTGATGGGATTCATAAACACATGTTCATGATTTAGTCACACTTGTACAATGTCCTGCTTTGTTGCTTATATTTAACAGATGTAGATACTTGTAACTTGGTCATAGAGTTACAGAGCGGAACAACCAGACAGTGAGTCATCTGTGAGGAACCGTCGCTTTCAGAGAGGAAAATGAAATGGGAAACTAGAGAACATTAATCTTGATTATTGTAATCCATAATACAGGGAATTCTGGGATAGCATCGTCCCTAGCAACCTGTCATGGTCATGAGAGGAGATTGGTTGTCAGACTTGGTTACTTGGTTGATGGCGTTTCATCATACCCTGAAGGCTTGGATCTTTTTCATGATACCAATCACTGGATTATCTGGACCAGGCTTGATTATTTACATGCTGAAATGTTGATGAGTGTGTGTTACAACAAACAAACTTCTTGCCCTTCTATTGGCTGAATGACTCGGGGTCTAATATTGAAAGAACTATCGACACATCGCAACTGTCTGTTAGGGATGTCACGATGTACCATGACATTGAACATTTACACCTCATGACAAGATACACCACGCCACTACCCAGGTATTCTTGATAAAGTCAACTTTCAGAAAGTATTATTTACAAAGTTTTGCAATAACTATACCTTGACCAGGGTCATACTCACAACAATATCATGAACCCAACAGCCAAATACAGAAAGAGCCTACATATACATGTGAATAACACTCAAACTGGTCGATTTCATGAACCTCTTGCTCGATGGACTCGCAGAACATAGAGCAGCCCATACATGTCACAAATTATGTACTGCGATACACATCATATCGTGACTCGGGTATCGCGATACACATCATATCGTGACTCAGGTATCGCGATACACATCATATCGTGACTCAGGTATCGCGATACACATCATATCGTGACTCAGGTATCGCGATACACATCATATCGTGACTCAGGTATCGCGATACACATCATATCGTGACTCAGGTATCGCGATCTGGACTGATACGTGAGGTAGGCATATCATCACACAACTCAGTCCACAGCCTACCTCACCTGTGGCAGCTCTCATAATTCACGCTAGTCCGCTTCCCCGAGACTACTAAATAATGCTTAGGACAAGTAAAAATCCAGTGATGGTTGACCTCATTGACCAGTTCTCAATCCTCTAAATTTGTTACAATTTGAAACTGAAGAAAACTGACGGAAATTGTAAACATAGCAAACGGTTTTGTCTTGTTCAAGCAGGACTAGTCACAAACTCGGAGCACTACTGAAATAAGATAAACACCTGACTTCTGACTGAGTCTTTATAAAGATGAATTTCTGAGGGTGTGGTAGGGTAGCCCAGTGGTTACAGCTTCCATGCCAAAACACAGGTTTGAATCCTGACCTATTGGTATCTGACGCTGTAATATAGCTGAAACATGGCTAGGCTGAAGGAGTGACCCTTTAACTGCCCAGAATGTGTGACGAGAAATTCAACGATAACGGACATCTTCAGCCTACAAATAACATTCATGCAGCCTTCAAACATGGCCATGTTGGTATGGGCCATACCAAAGTCAATTCTATGCGTTACATTTATACAAAAACTATGGAATACATTATATGCCACCACATGTCTAACATACCCCATACTTTTATTTCGATGCCATATGAACTTAGTTTGAAGAAGCAATCACTGTGATTTAATGACAATTCCGAAGTCCTCTGTGACTGCAGTGAAGTGAGAAATGTGTTGATGAGATGAAGCTGTCACAAGTTATTCCTTCCTACACCGGCACCACCAATACAATGTAGTTCAAGTTCAGGACTTCAGAATGACAAATATCTGATTCAATATGCATCATGGATCTTCTATGCATATTTCCTGTAATGCTATCACAACATTGAAGGCCTCAGTAAAGCTTTCACAATGTTTTATGGCAGACATGTCAAGCACATTTCCAAAATTTGATGCATCTATGACATAACATGACCAATGCAATTCCCTATTTTGACCTGTACCTCATGTCCCTTGTTTTTCAGGTGAACAATTGACTTGCACTTGCATGTGTTTATGATGGGCCTCACCTGTAGAGCAGGATATGCTCACCCATTTGTGAATGCCTGGTATCACTACTATATGTTATAGTCGGAATCATACAATGGACTCGGCTTTTAGATGTTTTTTGGTTGTTTTTATTGATCTGAAAAACAGAATATGGGGGAAGCTTCATCTCTGCACCCTCCTCAATATCAGTCACAACTTATGTCAGTCTACTGCTAGAGTTCACGGATCAGTCTGAGATCAACAGCTGTCAGCGAGGTACATTTATGCATCAAAGGTTGGATGTTGAGTGAGTTGGATGTTGAGTGAGTGAGCGAGTGAGTGAGTGAGTGAGTGAGTGAGTGAGAGTGAGTGAGTGAGTGAGTAAGCGAGCGAGCAAGTGTTTAAAACATTAGTCAGCCTTACCAGCTTTTTGAAGGATCCAGTTGTCCTCGCTGTGCCAGTACCCGTGCTTATGGTTTTCGCTAAAGAGGTAAATGGCACTGACATCAAGCTGACATGTCGTGCTATAGGTGAAGTACTGTTAAAAGGGTGTGACACAAGGATCAGCCACACATTCTGTGACAAGATTCACACCTGTTATCCACCAGAAGAAGAGGACATAAAATCCCCCAATATCTCCATCACAAGTCTGGTGCTGATACAGTAGGAAACCCAGGTTATGCTGGGACAAACCCCGCTCCAAACCAACCTCTCCCTTACAATGGATGACCTGAACAGAGATAAACAAAATGGTTCCCTGGTCCTGGCTATGAACAGGACATGTTTGTCTGTCATGTGATACGACACTTTGATGTAGGAAGGATATGAGTAGTTATCGCATCATCATTTCATGTCCTATGTGTGAGTGAGTGAGTGAGTGAGTGATTGGCTGAGTGAGTGAGTTGGATGGCTGAGTGAGTGAGTTGGATGGCTGAGTGAGTGAGTGAGTGGGTGGGTGGGTGGTTTGTTGAGTGAGTGAGTGAGTTGGGTGGCTAAGTGAGTGAGTTGGGTGGTTGAGTGAGAGTGAGTTGGGTGGCTGAGAGTGAGTGAGTGAGTGAGTGAGTGAGTGGGTGGGTGGGTGGGTGGTTTGTTGAGTGAGTGAGTGAGTTGGGTGGCTGAGTGAGTGAGTTGGATGGCTGAGTGAGTGAGTGGGTGGGTGGGTGGTTTGTTGAGTGAGTGAGTGAGTTGGGTGGCTATGTGAGTGAGTTGGGTGGTTGAGTGAGAGTGAGTTGGGTGGTTGAGTGAGAGTGAGTTGGGTGGCTGAGAGTGAGTGAGTGAGTTGGGTGGCTGAGTGAGTTGGGTGGCTGAGTGAGTTGGGTGGCTGAGTGCGTGAGTAAGTGAGTTGGGTGGCTGAGTGAGTTGGGTGGCTGAGTGCGTGAGTAAGTGAGTTGGGTGGCTGAGTGAGTGCGTGAGTGAGTTGGGTGGCTGAGAGTGAGTGAGTGAGTGAGTGAGTGAGTTGGGTGGCTGAGTGAGTGCGTGTGTGAGTTGGGTGGCTGAGTGAGTGAGTGAGTGAGTGAACTTCAAGAGCTGTACATACAAATGGGTACACCTGCACCATGGCCTCACCAAGCTACAGTTGACCTTTCCTGTCTGAGGTTTGGCTCAAGTAAAACCTGTATAAATTTGATAAAAATCAAAAATGGTCAAATGAGGACTCTCATATTGATTTTATGAATTACAGACTGTTTGATAACAAATACACTTACACACTTATTAAAAGTTTGGAGACTACAACTAACCTGTCATTTGGACAGATCTTACTTCAGAACTGAAGGAGAAGTTTTCGAGGGGGATGGATGATGGAGGAAGGATGATGGAAGAAGGACGATGGACAATTGAGGAAGGACAATGGATGATGGAAGAAGGACGATGGATGATGGAGGAAGGATGATGGAGAAACTCCCTGAGTTTGACATAACTGTTTCATATACGAGAAATAGAGCTGTTGTGATAGCTCCGAACAATTCCTGCTTATCAGGTACGTACAAAACTTCATGTCAAAGACATGTTTCTCTTACAACTGCTCCTTTACTTCTATTCATGAGTATATGAGCATGAGTATAAAAGCATGAGTATATGAGCATGAGTATATGAGCATGAGTATATGAGCGAGAGTATATGAGCAAGAGTATATGAGCATGTGTATATGAGCATGAGTATATAAGCATGAGTATATGAGCATGAGTATATGAGCATGAGTATATGAGCATGAGTATATGAGCGAGAGTATATGAGCGAGAGTATATGAGCGAGAGTATATGAGCATGAGTATATGAGCATGAGTATATGAGCGAGAGTATATGAGCATGAGTATATGAGCGAGAGTATATGAGCGAGAGTATATGAGCATGAGTATATGAGCATGAGTATATGAGCAAGAGTATATGAGCATGAGTATATAAGCATGAGTATATGAGCATGAGTATATGAGCATGAGTATATAAGCATGAGTATATGAGCATGAGTATATAAGCATGAGTATATAAGCATGAGTATATGAGCATGAGTATATGAGCATAAGTATATGAGCGAGAGTTGTCCAGACGTGCATGGAGCACATGTTAGTGGGGGTGAAGCTATTACATACATCTTTCATGAAGCATCGCCAGACACTCAATGAAGGCCTCACTTACCCGGAGTCCAACAGTTACTTCCAGGCAGTGCTGACGTACGTCACCATAAAATCTTCGGACTCAATATATATCTGATCAGTTTAAGAGACTATGAATATGTATTGAATATTTCTTCATATTTGAAATAAAGATTTCTTACCCTTTAAATCATTGCTTGTGTGGAATATGGCATTGTATTCAATTCTGTTGGTGCCAAGACCATTAAATAATTTGACTCAGACATATGCACAGTATATGAGACTGAATACAATATTGTCACTCTGTCAGGCGTGTGGATGGGAGAACAGAACTACACAGAGCTGCTAGACTCCACAGCTAAACATGTCAACTGCTTTCACACTTTTTTATTTCCACCAAGAAAAAAAACCCTGAATGATTTCCTCAAGTGTTACAGACAGTAAGAATAATCCAGACAAATGAATAATCCATGTATCCTTCCCCTAGCATGTTTATTATTCACCAAATAAAACTCCAACTCAAGCCTGGAAAGGTTATAACCAAATTGATTCAATAAATAACTACATGAATTTTCTATAGCTCTCCAAATAACAAGAATTAATTCTTTACATATGACATTTAAAAAAAGCCCACTCGAAAAAAATGTATGTTAGGTCGGCTTTAATATTTTGTTTGCCATACCATTTTGTCATCATCAAATAAAAAGTTGGCAGGTGGAAAAATAGATATCCTGGCATTGAACAATACCCTCAACATCTTCATATAAAATATTCTCATTTAATATTTTTTTAACATGATGCATCAATAAGTATATGGTTGCATTCAAACAAATAAAAATTGTTTTCTTAATCTCATTCTTTTAAAACAGTAGCCTCAATTTTTTTTCAACCTGCCCAAATATTAGTGAAATGTTTGACTGTTCCTTACAGTGTTTAAATCCCACGGGTCAACTGGTTGGTTTCAATCTCTTAGTCATCTGCTCAGTTTCATGTGCTTTGGTCAACTTGATCTAATATAATAATGTCTGATCCTTCTGTCTGGTCACTCGGGGAACATCGCCATGTCTAGACAGGAATTGATGGAATATATGTCTTACTAAGCATTATGAGAGAATATCTTGTCATATATAAAAGATTAGAGGTTAATATAAAATTACACCTTCTGGCAAATATGGCATTAGAAGGGGATTAAAGGATTATCTGGATTAGAAGAAATAAGAGCCACTGCTATGGATGAAGGTGATATAGGAGTATATATCCTAATGGGAATACAAGGTTATGTATCAGCATTTGTGTGGGATAAGGAAGTATATCCATTGTGTATCCAACACTGACACCAGGGATGTAAAGTGTCATTAACTAATTTCAAACAGACTCAAAGCCATTTTGATTTACCGTATTTGACGTAATAAGCGCCCCGCTCTAATAAGCGCCCACGGCGATATTTGCCGATATATTGGCTAGTGAACAAGCCCAATTAGCACCCCTTCGGATTGATCAATGTACACAAGACTTATCTATTCGGTATACTATGGGCAATTAAATTCTGTAAATATTTTCTGTCGTACATAAACATTTCAGACTGTCAGCAAAAACCACGAAATGTATCTTTCAACTATGTTTATTTTTTACCAAAATAATATTCTAATAAGAGCCCCCTATTTCTAATTTTGAGAGCGCCCTGGGCACTTATTACGTCAAATACGGTATATCTGAGAATGTCGTGTAGCCTGACGTTGATCTGTGTATATTTTACAGGTGCTGCACTTACATGATCAGACTATTGATGGTAAGACTGAACTGAGTTATCTCCCCTGCACTGACTTCTTCCACTTGGCTGAAAATTGTTCCAGCATATCGTGTCTATAATACAAGTGTTTGGTATCTGGAATTCGCTCCATGGTTACACTATAAGTGGCTTATGTTTGCATTTCTTTCTGACTATGCACCCATTCCTTCAGACTTTAAGTGTTTGAATAAAGATATAACTTCAGTCAAAACTGCAGTCTAAGCATGACCAGATGGTTTTATACGTGTTTCTCAATAAACTTTGTCAGGGCTACGGTCAAACTATTCCCAATCAGACATTTTGTACCTATCTCTTGAGACATACATTGGGTACCTGGGTAGGGTCGGGTAATAGGGGGCGGGTACCCAAGTAGGGTCAGGTAATAGGGGGCGGGTACCCAAGTAGGGTCAGGTAATAGGGGGCGGGTACCCAAGTAGGGTCAGGTAATAGGGGGCGGGTTCCCATGTAGGGTCAGGTAATAGGGGGCGGGTACCCAAGTAGGGTCAGGTAATAGGGGGGTGGATACCCGGGTAATAAATTTGGACTCGTCCCAGCTCTACCCGGTACTTGCTTCAATCTGTATTTCATGACCAGCTGATGCTGTGAAAAATAGAATCCCATGTCTCGCGTAGATTGCCTTGTGGACAAAGGGTGGTCCCTCTGGAAGCAGACCTTTCAGACAGTTCAACAGATTTAATGAGAAATATTGGCAAACCAAATGTTTCCAGTTTCCTATTGTGTAACATATGTAAATTCACTCTTTGGCAGTAGAACAAATTGTAAATGCCAAACAAATGATAAAACCACTGTCATATTATTCCAAGCTCTGTAACAGAGATCGCAGGATCTGTAACAGAGATAACTTTGACTGTGACGGAGACACAGGTTATAATGTCACAACATTATTCCTCTCCTGTTGCAAACCAATCTCATCAATACATCAAACAAGATTCATCTCCGCATCTCACGGTATTCATCTCCACATCTCACAGTATTCATCTCCGCATCTCACGGTATTCCTCTCCGCATCTCACGCTATTCATCTCTCTATCTCACAGTATTCATCTCCGCATCTCACGCTATTCATCTCCGCATCTCAAGGTATTCATCTCCACATCTCACGGTTTTCATCTCTGCATCTCACGGTATTCATCTCTGCATCTCATGGTATTCATCTCCACATCTCATGGTATTCAACTCCGCATCTCACAGTATTCATCCCTCTATCTCACGGTATTCATCTCTGCATCTCATGGTATTCAACGCCGCATCTCACGGTATTCATCTCTCTATCTCACGGTATTCAACGCCGCATCTCACGGTATTCATCTCTGCATCTCACGCTATTCATCTCCACATCTCACGGTATTCATCTCTGCATCTCACGGTATTCATCTCTCTATCTCACGGTATTCATCTCCACATCTCACGGTTTTCATCTCTGCATCTCACGGTATTCATCTCCACATCTCACGGTATTCAACGCCGCATCTCACGGTATTCATCTCCGCATCTCACGGTATTCATCTCTCTATCTCACGGTATTCAACTCTGACATACATTCTTGTTGATGAACCTGCTTCAGAAAGATCGCTTCACAAGTTAACTCTTTCTGAAGGCAACTGCTTCTCTGAAAGCTTCACTTCTACCCAGACCTGAATACAATAAAATCAATCTGACATTAAGAAGCTGGGGGAATCAGGTCAGGGGTCCTTACCCTCCATAAACTGTCAATCACCACACAATCACACTTGTCCGAGTAAAAGCAGTCACGTTCAGGAAGGGGGATCTCAAGCACCGTTACAGGGCTGTTACAGCCACGACAATTGGAGACAGTGGTAGAACATCAATCTCCAACGATGATTAGGACGTAATCCTGCAGACGCACTCACACGAGTATTTCCATAATTGAAAATCGCAGATCAAACGTCCAAACGAGGAAGACCTTTCAGTTGCATGAACGTTTGCAGAATGTAAACAGGATTGTTGTCAACTTGATTTCTATAGGGCCGTCAACAGGCTTGGGTTCAGTGTTACAAGGATGAAAGTGGGCACTGTGTAATGCCTGTCTACTGGAGACCAACAAGTAGACACTGTCTGCCTGACTGTCTCGTCTCACCCAACTGTACACACAGACACTGTCTGCCTGACTGTCTTGTCTCACCCAACTGTACACACAGACACTGTCTGCCTGACTGTCTTGTCTCACCCAACTGTACACACAGACACTGTCTGCCTGACTGTCTTGTCTCACCCAACTGTACACACAGACACTGTCTGCCTGTCTGTCTTGTCTCACCCAACTGTACACACAGACACTGTCTGCCTGTCTGTCTTGTCTCACCCAACTGTACACACAGACACTGTCTGCCTGACTGTCTTGTCTCACCCAACTGTACACACAGACACTGTCTGCCTGACTGTCTTGTCTCACCCAACTGTACACACAGACACTGTCTGCCTGACTGTCTTGTCTCACCCAACTGTACACACAGACACTGTCTGCCTGTCTGTCTTGTCTCACCCAACTGTACACACAGACACTGTCTGCCTGACTGTCTTGTCTCACGCAACTGTACACACAGACACTGACTGTCTCGTCTCACGGAACTGTACACACAGACACTGTCTGCCTGACTGTCTCGTCTCACGGAACTGTACACACAGACACTGTCTGCCTGACTGTCTTGTCTCACGGAACTGTACACACAGACACTGTCTGCCTGACTGTCTCGTCTCACGGAACTGTACACACAGACACTGACTGTCTTGTCTCACGGAACTGTACACATAGACACTATCTGTTTGACTGTCTCGTCTCACAGAACTGTACACACAGACACTGTCTGTTTAACTGTCTCGACTCATGAAACCGTACACAGACACTATCTGTTTAACTGTCTCGTCTCACCTTACCGTACACATAGACACTGTCTGTTTAACTGTCTCGACTCATGAAACCGTACACATAGACACTATCTGTTTGACTGTCTCGACTCATGAAACCGTACACAAAGACACTGTCTGCCTGACCATCTCGTCTCACCCAACTGTACACACAGACACTGTCTGCCTGACTGTCTTGTCTCACGGAACTGTACACACAGACACTGTCTGATTGTGTGTACTATATTCTTGTAAGTTTTGTGTGTGATGTGCTGTGTAAGCCTTTGTGTGTGATGTACCGTGTAAGCCTTGTGTGTGATGTACCGTGTAAGCCATGTGTTCACATCCATGTCACATCACCGCTGGGGACACTCAGGGTGGGCTTCACACATTGTATCCATGTGTGGAATGGAACCTGGGCCTCCGGTATCATTAGCGAGCCTACCCCCCTTGCTCCCTTTGGGCCAGAAGAAATCTATAAACCTATTAAGTCTTTATGAGCTGTTGTTACTTCACAACACAGGTACCTATTGTCGATACAAGTTGATGCTGTCATCTACAGCTGCGCCTCCACGGTATGATGGACAACCGATCTATATACAATGGTGTGTTACCCTTTCTGCACTCAGACAGCTTGACATGCCGGACAAACAGTGAATCCCTTGCTGTATTCACGCTGCTGTACCTGTCGCTGACCTAGCATTTACTACTTCAATAATGGCACATCACTCGAAGGACCTTGAGTAAAACTCCTCAACCAGAGACTAAGAGTGAGGCTGTGCTCAACTGGTTAACACACAAACATTTCAACCAGAGACCAAGGATGAGGCTGTGCTCAACTGGTTAACACACAAACATTTCAACCAGAGACTAAGAGAGAGGCTGTGCTCAACTGGTTAACACACAAACATTTCAACCAGAGACCAAGGGTGAGGCTGTGCTCAACTGGTTAATACACAAACATGTCAACCAGAGACCAAGGGTTATGCTGTGCTCAACTGGTTCACACACAAACATGTCAACCAGAGACCAAGGGTTATGCTGTGCTCAACTGGTTCACACACAAACATGTCAACCAGAGACAAAGAGTGATGCTGTGCTCAACTGGTTCACACACAAACATGTCAACCAGAGACCAAGGGTGAGGCTGTGCTCAACTGGTCCACACACAAACATGTCAATAAGGTTTGAGATGGCCTCATTTTCAAGTGATAAACCTTCAGATGGTCTATCGATAAAGTTATTTGATCACTGGTCAATCCCTTATGACCTTGAGCCAAATGCTAAATTCAGAATATGCAGAAAGAAACCAGTAGTGGATCCAATGACAGTTTGTGTAACAACTGAAAAGCCAACAATCATCGCAATCAAAGTATAATGAACAAAATAAGTTAGGGATCATGAACAATTTTTTTGTATTGAAGGTGAGGTGTGTTTGTGTGATTGTGTTCGTGAGCAATCGTGTGTGTGTGTGTGTGTGATTGTGTGTGTGTGTGTGTGATTGTGTGTGTGTGTGTGTGATTGTGTGTGTGATTGTGTGTGTGTGTGTGTGTGTGTGTGTGTGTGTGTGTGTGTGTGTGTGTGTGTGTGTGTGTGTGTGTGATATTGTGTTTGTGAGCAATCGTGTGTGGCTGCTCCGGACTGATGCCGATTTATAGTGCTAGCCCACTGAGATACCATGCTGCAGTTAAACATGAATACCCCACTCAGACACAGTATACTGACTCCGAGCCGACCAGTCCTTGTTTTAGCCCCTTAAAGCAGAGCGCCAGACAGGGCAACAACAAGTAACATCTTTGAACGTCTTTTGGTATGACACAGTCAGGGACCAAACCCATGACCTTCTGCTCTACCACTAGACCACGGAGACTGAAGACCGTTGTGAAGAATGAAAACACAATTTCATTCAAATATCCCCCAAAATATTGATGATCCCTAATATATCAGCTTTTCTTAAATTCAGAATTGAGGGGTACATTCACATTGTTTTTTTAGCTTGCATTCAAAGCAAGAATATAAAGCTAAGAATGAAAACATCTCTTCCTATTTATTGGTTCTGTTATCTCTACAAAGCCACAATGTTATTTGTAATATACATATCAACCTCAATTGGATATTTTTAATTCCCATTTGGGAATATTTACTGACATTTGCTGCATATCAGCCTCTGAGCAGGCCCAGATAAAACTCTGTGTAAACCAAAGAAGGGGTGTTGCTTAACCTTTTTCCAGATGTATATGTATATTTCTGCTGCATGTCAATTATTCCAGTTCCAATGTTCAGATGTTTTTGGTCACAGTAAGTCTTCCGCTGCAATACAATCTCATGCTGTAAAAACACACGACAATTGAGGCATCTGATTTCAGGCTTCCATAGAATCACATAAAACCAGTCCGACATTGATTATGGAAAACACTTACCATTTTTCTTGTAAAGAAGAATTTCAGTTTTGGTTTCTTTTTTGTCTTCCAAGGCACTTTCAATCTTCTGTTTTTCGTCATTGTCCGTGTCTTTACCGAACAGGAACTTGCAGACACAGCGCTTCGCCATGACCTGAGCCCGACCAAACCCAGTGAGTTCACAAAAGCCATCAGAACAGTAGACAATGGGCTTCCCTGCCACCTGAGCATTGCCCAGCACGAAGTTACTGTCTGCAACAGAAAAAATAAATAATTGTTTCAGTTGAAGATCATTAAACTTCCAGGGCGGCCGGGTAGCCTCGTGGTTCGAATCCCAACATGGGTACAATGTGTGAAGCCAATTTATGATGTCCCCCGCTGTGATATTGCTGGAATATTCCTAAAAGGGGCATAAAAACCAAACCCACTCACTCATTAAACTTCATTTTCTTTTCATCTCTTTGAATAATCTGTCAAAAATTGAAAACACAAATAAACTTATTACTGAATATGTCCAGATGCTACCTGAAAAGTGTTTTTTGGTTTTGTTTGTGTTTCATGCTGCTCTCGACCGCCTCCGTGGTCTAGTGGAAGAGCGTCTGCCCGGAGAGCGGAAGGTCCGGGGTCGATCCCCGGCCGCGTCATACCAAAAGACGTTAAAAGATGGTACTTGTTGTTACCCTGTCTGGCGCTCGGCATTAAGGGGCTAAAACAAGGACTGGTCGGCTCGGAGTCAGTATACTTTGTCTGAGTGGGGTATTCATGTTAAACTGCAGCATGGTATCTCAGTGAGCTAGCACTATAAATCGGCATCAGTCCGGACTAGTACAAGCAGCCACACAAACACATACACGTACATGCACGTCGCTTTATAAGTGCAATAATCTTGGACGCGACGTTAAACCCCATTTCACCTCACCTCACCTCATGCCGCTCTCCGTAATATTTCTAGCTGTGTGACAGTGGCCTGTACATAATCTGGACCAGACATACCAGTGATTGGTGTTATGAGCAATGGTCCACATCATCAGGACACGATTATCCCGCTGTCAACCAGGTCACTGAGTGTGACCGCCCAATCCACCTGCATGTGGATGTTGATTTATTATTTATATAAACAAATATATTAATATTTGCCCCTTTTGAAAAGCAGTGGAGTATCAGAGACTTTTAAGACCTTTTTGTACAAGTAACCTTAATTAAAACACATCTGTGACCTCATTCTATTGTTTGAACAATCCATTATTTTTCAGGAATGGACAGTTGTTTGTCAATTATACATTATCTTGAACCAACAGTTCAACTAATTTACAGCTGGAATTGATGGCTCTATTTTTTAAAATTATTTTGACAAGTGAATGATTTCAAATTTTGACGGAAAGCATGTGTCGCCAGCGGAGTTCAGCCCGCATCATTTGATTTGAGGACGTCTAATTGTCGACCACAGCTACGGCGGCACATGATGGTATGGTGTGAAATTAACTATTAACGTATTTTAAAATATTTGCATAATCTTTAAAACTTGACAAAATGTATCTAATGTTGTGTTACTGCAGGATACCTATATAACAGGTGTTGACGAGTGATGGCAAGCAGAGGGGTATACCTCAACACAACTCACACAATTGAGTGGATGACACAACAATCTGACTACAATAAAGAAGAGTTTATTAATACACACAATACTGGCTTACATAACAACTAAGGGCACCCTAGCAATACTATCGGCTACGCAATATGGCAATGTTAAATATGCAAAGTCATAATCACCAGTGCTATGATTCTCTGAATCCACATCAGACATCGTTATTTAACAATAATTAAATTTTCGTTGTCTTCATTGAAACTCCTGCATTCTGATTAGCCGAATTGGTCACGTGTTATTGCATTCATTTCCCAAAGAATGTAAAAAAAATAAGCCACGCCCACCGAGGCGCACTACTTTTATTACTGTGGAATGTCGGGGAATCCCAATAGTACAGTCGAGGGATTCCCCTTTCTGCTCACGTGTATCGTCATGCTACGCGGAATCATACAGTTTGCACATCAGTTTTTCAATTCATACCTCAATGAACTGAAAAAAATACACAGTCAATTCTGAAATGGTACATTGTTTACCGAGCATCAACATGATCTCTGTTCTCTCGGTCCGACATGGGTGCAACTTCACAAACAGGTAATGGCGTCCTCAGTATAGAGCTAACAGGAAGAGGCAACAATCAAGGCTGTGTCACATCAAGTTACAAACATCACTTCCCTTCTACCACAAGCACATGTGCTTTTTAAAAAATGCTTTGCTGATAAGCTACCTACTTTCACTGAAACACAAAAGCTACTCGCTTGAAATCAGTCAGATCACAAGCTGTTCATTCATTTACAAAACAAGCAATTCACTCGACTGAAAGCCCCTTACCTCAAGTCAAGTCTGATTGCACCTAATATACTGATCAACAGATGAAAGTATACACCCCATATTCAAACATACATCAGCACATACAACACAATGTTCATATTTAAAGCAATTGGATAAACCTATGAAGAGAAAATAATCAGGTAAACATATATCCTTGATCAGGGCTCTATATTTCCTGTAATCCCATTCAGCATGTATTTTCAACATGCCAGCAATTGATAAAATACTAGTTTAAGACTCCACGAAATAATGAAGAGCCGTGTACCATGCATTGGAAATATCAGCTCGTGACGGAGCTTGGTGCACGTGCAACAGTGGTTCAGACAGCATGTCCCTAGTGCCTGAAGTGGTTCAGACAGCATGTCCCTAGTGCCTGTAGTGGTTCAGACAGCATGTCCCTAGTGCCTGTAGTGGTTCAGACAGCCATGTCCCTAGTGCCTGTAGTGGTTCAGACAGCATGTCCCTAGTGCCTGTAGCGGTTCAGACAGCATGACTCTAGTGCCTGTAGCGGTTCAGACAGCCATGTCTCTAGTGCCTATAGGGGTTCAGACAGCATGTCCCTAGTGCCTGTAGTGGTTCAGACAACATGTCCTTAGTGCCTGTTGTGGTTCAGACAGCATGTCCCTAGTGCCTGTAGTGGTTCAGACAACCATGTCCCTAGTGCCTGTAGTGGTTCAGACAGCATGTCCCTAGTGCCTGTAGTGGTTCAGACAGCATGTCCCTAGTGCCTGTAGTGGTTCAGACCACCATACATAGAGAATATTGCTTGATTTGACCTGGGAGAGGAACAGCGGAACTAAATCAGTGCGGACAATAATAACACATACAGACTGTCAAAGGAAGACACTCTTTGGATACACAGGCCTGGACTTCAGTATAACTATAACTATAATACATGATATGTTTAGCTTGAAGATGTCCTACTGAGGACCACTGGCTGTGACATTATTGTGATGATGACGTCTGTTGAGTTCAAGAGGCCTTATTGCCTAAAGTACAACATAAAGTACAAGACATAAAAACATCTTTGCCAGAAATTAGGAACACATTTAATTTCAAATAATAATGGTATATCCAAAATATTTTCATAGATCTTCTTTGAGTTAGTTTAGAATAATGATTAATAGCTGTATGGAAAGTATTTCTGAAGTAACTACAACATCAGCCAAATCCCATGCTTATTGCAATAGCACACCAACTCCGACAATTAATCTGATAAAAAGGATTGCTCCTGAGGATGAGAGAAATGATCCGATAAACTTTTAAGCATCAAATCAATTAGGATGCTATTCCCATCCCTGTCCTCGGAGGAATGATACCACGCTTGATACACCACCAGCCCCCATCAGCCCCTGGTGCCATGTACAGGTTTCCTATTGCTTTACGGCACAACACCATTAGCAGCAAGATGTTTAATAATCTCTGACCCTTCTAACTTCTATTTCTGCTTCAGTTAATCCCGAATGTTCCAACAAGCATCACATCGTGAAGTGGGCAGGGAGGAGAGTCGTCACTATACCTTAAGGCTGGCTAAAAAGATAGATAATCGGAACTTTTGTCGATAGTTAGAACAATTAAGGATTATCGAAATGAAATCGGCAAGCCTCAGAGTCTTTCCCCTTTAATCACCGAGTGTTGATGTATTTGATATCAAAAGACACTCGGGTGAGATTTTATTTATCATCCAACATCATTCTTCCAACATTTTCAGTGTGTAGACAGTAAGAAGCAGTGTCTTAAGCGTGAAAAGTACTGCTGACAGCTTCAGTAGCAGAGCTATTTCTATTTCTCCAATATTTATCGATAACTGATTGATAATTAGTTATCGATTATCGATCTCAATGATCTGCATGGACAACCAGCCCTACAACACCCCCAGCCCTGATACCTGCATTGGCCTTTACTGTAGGGCACAATAACCACTGATCAAGATGCGGGCGACGGTGTTGTTGTCACGGAATAATCAAGCTGATCAGTCTGTTTGAGAAGCACCACTGTGTCCTGAGGTGACATATCATTCTCTACTTTTCCCTGATCAATGGAAACCAGATAGCTCTAAAGAATTACTTCAACATGTTCATTTCCAAGTTACTTATTTGTGAAAAAACAAGCAAGAGAATGTTGGACATTTTAGACATGGGAACTGCTGGTATTTTGCATGTAAAAAAACTTTTATTTGTTTGAAGATTAACTCAATAGAATAGGCATGCAGTCCGCCTCCCAGCCCCCCCCCCCCTCCCCTGCTGTTTTTTCTGTCACATTGTAACTTTGTTTATGTGCACTCCTGTTTCATAATGTTGGAATTTGCCTCTGGTTACATATGATTAAAACTCAGAATTTCTGCAATGATCTTCACTGGCAATGACTTAGACTACCATACCTCTAATTACAAAAAAAATTCCTCTCTTCTAACGGTCCCTGTAATGGTGCAGATCCAACAATGACTGACAAAAGCATTTTGTACTATAAGATATATCTACTAGTTTAAAGAAGTTAAAGACACCCGATTCTTTCCTATTACTACAGTTAATCTGTCATGCCATGATTCTTTCCTATTACTACAGTTAATCTGTCATGCCATGATTCTTTCCTATTACTTTAGTTGACCTGTCATGTCATGATTCTTTGATAATACTTTAGTTGACCTGTCATGTCATGATTCTTTGATAATACTTTAGTTGACCTGTCATGTCATGATTCTTTGATAATACTTTAGTTGACCTGTCATGTCATGATTCTTTCATAATACTTTAGTTGACCTGTCATGTCATGATTCTTTGATAATACTTTAGTTTTTGACCTGTCATGTCATGATTCTTTCATAATACTTTAGTTGACCTGTCATGTCATGGCAGATAAATTATAGTAATATGAAAGAATCAAGTGTGTTTAACTTTTTTTTAGCAGTTTATTTTTCCATTGATGGGGAAACTTTGAATAAGTCTGTTTTAGATTGGATAATTCTCAGGGTCACATGACACCTTGTTGGGATTTTTAGCCAATGTGCTATTGTCGCTCACTGGTGATAGCCGTCAGTAATCAGCACCACCCTCACCTTGACACTTATCACATTTAATGTCTAATGTAACGTGTCGATTCCCATATTGAAACAACACGTTAACCCAGAAATCTGTACGTAAAAGAACTTTGTGTGAAACTAACAAACAACCAACAAGTGGTATACAATCAACAAATGTATTACACAATTAACTTAGTTTACAAGTCAATACAAATTACTGCACAGACATTACAATGGCAGTACACAATAGAGTGGTGGTACGATATTCAATGACAGTACACAATAAAGTGGTAGTACAATATTCAATGACAGTACACAATAAAGTGGTAGTACAATATTCAATGACAGTACACAATAGAGTGGTGGTACAATATTCAATGACAACAAATAACATGATGGCAGGGGTCAGTGTCAAATACACAAATACAGTGGTGATAGCAAAAGTCAGTGATCATAATATCTATTCACTCAAAACGATCCTCACATGAAAGCTAATTCCAAATGTGTGAGAGATACGCAAACACGCTATTGTTCCCTTTTTCAGTCTAACCAGTGACTAGAAAGTTCCACATAGTTCCCTCATAACATAGAACATTACAGAAATTATCACCGTCTGCAGTATACTGGACTGGAAGTTTACATACCACACTAGCATCTACATGTAGTAGCTTCCTGACGACTGATCCCTGTCCAAACATAATGTAATGAGCGTCTACCGAATCGCAGCAGAACAATGTACCAGTTACAATCATTGTTCAACAATAAAATACGCTGCCATATAAAACTAACTTCTGTAACTCTATCATGTGAAAGGGAGTCCCAGGTCGGGGGAGCTGCCAGGCTCTGTAAGGAATCCTGCCCATACCAACCTGCTTGTTACTTATTAGCGTACCTATGTGTCTTGTATTTTGCCTGTTCTTAACCCACATTTTACTGTATTGTTCTGTTGTTGGACTTGTAATAAATAGTCATGCCCGAGGTTGATTTGTGATTTAGACAGTTATTCAGATACTTCAGGTGGTTGGATAGACGAGGCATCTGCTTGTCACGATGTCGACTCACATGTCTACTTTGTGTAACTATAAATCACCATCACCAGAGAATAAACAGTCGTGAACACCTGGAGAAACAGACTGCCCTGAGCGTTAACGGCAAAGAAGTGGTGAAGACAGTATGAATGGATCCCTGACTATCAGTGATGACGCCAGGTGTTCATGAAAACCAATGCTGTGGACCCCACTTTTGGAATATTTACTGGAAGCAATGTACGACCATATATCCTCTTCCTCTCTCACTTTCATGAAGCAATGATACCTAAAAATGTGCTTTTTGATCACCAAGGTGTATTGCATGTATTCATCTTAAGACTCATTTTTTATTGAAATTTCTTTTTTGAACAGTTTGACAAAAGAGGATGAATGCTCCCCTCTTCAACAAATGCCTTAGCACTATCAGTGTTTGTCAGAAATTCAGTTGAGAAGTTCACAGAAATTGAACTCAACATGATGCTTAGACTAGCATTTCCCAAATCAGTGACAATCTACTGACGGCATGAGCTGGATACTGAGTGGTATTGTTGGAACAGCTTGCATACACCGAGTTCAGGGTTATTGCACTGGCGACGTGTGTGTGTGTGTGTGTGTGTGTGTGTGTGTGTGTGTGTGTGTGTGTGTGTGTGTGTGTGTGTGTGTGTGTGTGTGTGTGTGTGTGTGTCTACTTGTACTAGTCTGGATGTTGGTTTACAGTGCTTGCCCACTGGAAACCATGCTGAAGTTTAACATGAATTCCCCACTCAGACACAGTATACTGACTCTGAGCCGACCAGTCCTTGTTTAAGCCCCTTAATGCCAAACAGCAGGCAGGGTAACAACAAGTCTTTGGGAATGACATTGCTGGGGAGCCAACCACAGGCCTTCCGAAGAAACTCTATTGACTAGATATAAAATCTAGAACAAGATTTAAATCTAAAATCTAAATCTAATCTAGTTCCATACATATGACATATCAGCAGCTTATTTGCAACATTGGTCTACAGATTCCACTAGCACTAAAATGTGGGAGAAAAAATACATCTGAGAGCCATAGTTTCCAGGATGACAGATGTAATGAATGCTGTGAAAGCTCAATAAAAAGCCACCAGTATCTGACAGGATCACATACTGGTTGTACAGACCTGGCACAGAAGAAGCACTTGGGAAAAACTCTGTGAACCATTAAAAGCCTGAGTGAAGGGTGTCCAACTGAAGTATAGATGTGATGTATGCCTGGCCATTATGACCAGACCTCCTGATCTCCTCAGGTCCAGTGGCAGGGAGTAATCTCGTTGACCAACTGACCCCCCAAGTGGAAGAGGATGACACTGCGATTACACCAAATCCAGTTTTACTGTTTGCATCAAGGTCATTGATCACTGCCACGCAGATTGTGGTTGTCGCTGGAGACTGTGTTGTCATTGTTTCAGACGAACAAATTGCTCATTTACATGAAACGGCACTTGAAGACATCCCGTGATCTGTCCGACTCTTGTAATGGACGTGAAGAGAGCTACTGATCGGGCAACAACAATCCATGTGTGCTTCAGACTGTCACTATATCAACATCATCTTTCAAAGGTGGACACATTTTCTTTACCTTGTGTCGCACACTTTTTGTGTGATAAGTCCTGGTCAGTTTAAAATATAAAGGCATATTAGTGTTTGTTATCTTAAAGGTATTACCTGTAACTGTTTGCTGTAACCAGAAACACTGAGGTGCACACAAATAATTTGTATTTGAGTGAGTGAGTGAGTGAGTGAGTGAGTGAGTGAGTGAGTGAGTGAGTATGCATTTGTATTTGAGGGAAGCCAAACAAATATTTTGTTGACTTTGTAGCATTTTGTATTTGTTTCTTCGTAAAACTGAAAAAAGTGTCGCCAAGGGCTGGTTCAGATTTCTGCTAAACTAGAATACAAACTGATGTTTATAAATATAACTATTCTTTGCGTATCTCAGATTGGAGATATCCTCAACTGGTTCAGAAGGTTATAAAATGTCAAGAAACAAAACAACTTGGTCTAGGTCTACTTAAACAGGAGGAAGTCTACACAACAAAAGGTCAAAACTCACATTTATTATCAGTCCCGTTGTAACCTGATGCATTTGTCTTAATGTGTGGCAAAAAACTGCAGGATTCTGTATTGTGAAATGTCACATCGGACACTTGCTCCACTCCGCTATAACACTTGCCTCAAGTACGTGTGTGTGACTGTGCACTCCGCTATAACACTTGCCTCGAGTACGTGCGTGTGACTGTGCACTCCGCTATAACACTTGCCTCAAGTACGTGTGTGTGACTGTGCACGTGCGTGTGACTGTGCACTCCGCTATAACACTTGCCTCGACTTACAGGCTCCCATCTTGCAAATATTGTGTGTATGTGTGTGTGTGTGTGTGTGACTGTGCACGTGTGTGTGTGTGACTGTGCATGTGCGTGTGACTGTGCACTCCGCTATAACACTTGCCTCGACTTACAGGCTCCCATCTTGCAAATATTGTGTGTATGTGTATGTGTGTGTGTGTGTGTGTGACTGTGCACGTGTGTGTGTGTGACTGTGCATGTGCGTGTGACTGTGCACTCCGCTATAACACTTGCCTCGACTTACAGGCTCCCATCTTGCAAATATTGTGTGTATGTGTATGTGTGTGTGTGTGACTGTGCACGTGTGTGTGTGTGAGTGTGACTGTGCAAATATTGTGTGTATGTGTTTGTGTGTGTGTGTGACTGTGCACGTGTGTGTGTGTGAGTGTGACTGTGCAAATATTGTGTGTATGTGTATGTGTGTGACTGTGCACGTGTGTGTGTGTGAGTGTGACTGTGCAAATATTGTGTGTATGTGTATGTGTGTGTGTGTGACTGTGCACGTGTGTGTGTGTGACTGTGCACTCCGCTATAACACTTGCCTCGACTTACAGGCCCCCATCTTGCAAATATTGTGTGTATGTGTGTGTGACTATGCAAGTACGTGTGTGTGACTGTGCATGTGTGTGACTGCGTGTGTGTGACTGCATGTTCTAGTGTGACTGTGCACTCCGCTATAACACTTGCCTCGACTTACAGGCCCCCATCTTGCAAATATTGTGTGTATGTGTGTGTGTGACTGTGCACGTGTGTGTGTGTGACTGTGCATGTGCGTGTGACTGTGCACTCCGCTATAACACTTGCCTCGACTTACAGGCCCCCATCTTGCAAATATTGTGTGTATGTGTGTGTGACTGCACATGCGTGTGTGACTGCATGTTCTAGTGTGACTGCGCGTGTGTGACTGTGCACATGCGTGTGTGTGACTGCATGTGCGTGTGTGATTGTGCATGACTGTGCACGTGTGTGACTGCGTGTGTGACTGCACGTTCTAGTGTGACTGCGTGTGTGTGACTGTGCACATGCGTGTGTGTGACTGCATGTGCGTGTGTGATTGTGCATGACTGTGCACATGTGTGTGACTGCCTGTGTGTGACTGCATGTGTGTGACTGCGTGTGTGTGACTGTGCACATGCGTGTGTGTGACTGCATGTGCGTGTGTGATTGTGCATGACTGTGCACATGTGTGTGACTGCGCATGTGTGTGACTGCCTGTGTGTGACTGCATGTGCGTGTGTGATTGTGCATGACTGTGCACATGTGTGTGACTGCCTGTGTGTGACTGCATGTGTGTGACTGCATGTGTGTGACTGCATGTGTGTGACTGCATGTGTGTGACTGCATGTGCGTGTGTGATTGTGCATGACTGTGCACATGTGTGTGACTGCATGTGTGTGACTGCATGTGTGTGACTGCGCACGTGTGTGATTATGCACGTATGTGTGACTGTGCACGTTCGTGTGTATGTGTGTGACTGTGCACGTGCATGTGTGTGTGTGTGTGTGACTGTGCACGTGCATGTGTGTGAAGCCTTCTACATGTGGGGATAATGAACAAAAGCAGATTTAATCAATTCTGGTGAGGAAAATATCCTACATTCTTATGAGGATTCATTTTATTTCTTTTAGCATCTTAGACTGGTTTTCAAGAACTGTAGGCGCTGATGGTCCAGATAAAATAATATACCTCTGAAAGGTCATGTTGATAGCGTGAAATATATAAAAAAAATAATATATTACTTAAAAGAAGTTACAGAACACTTGATTCTTTCATATGACTGGGATAACACACTGACTATTGTCATAGGAAAGAAACAGGTGTTGTTTAATTTCTTTTGAGTAGCATAATACAAGAAACCTCATTTTTCGATTGTTATTTATGAAAAAATTAAAGAGTTTAGAATATGTTTATAGTCAAGAAGAAAACCGAATACACAATAATAAAGTATGTCTCATTTTCAGTATTGTCTGTTAGTTAATCTGTCAGCCAGGAAACATGCTTTATCGCTGTAGCTATACAAGTTCAAGTTGTTAATAAAGTGACACAGCGTCCTCAGAGTAGAAATGTTCTTCACTGAGCTCCCTCCTGACAGATTCACCGTATCACTTGTTCCCACGTCCTTCCACCTGCATCACATCAGAGTACAGACAGCTTCTGAAGAAACAGTTGAAACAAGCCTCTACACTGAATCAGTGGTCAGAAAAAAACTACCCCAACCTGATAATTAGATTTTCTGCAGTACCAAATCCATTTTGTGTGCGTATCATTGAAGCTCTCTGACAGAGCAGAACTCCGTCCAAAAATGCTTGTGTGAACTGTCCTTGTGGGAATCAATACTCAAAATTGGGGCAAATCAGTAATGATTTGGCCATTTGACATTTGCTGGAGGCAAATTCTCCTTAACCCAAGTTTAAGGTGACACTGGCGTTAACCTTAAGTGAATCATTGGATTCTATCATAGAGTTAGCAACACTAACAAGTCCCACCTTAAGGATGGAGTATACCCTTCAGATATAACCATTATCTGCCATTGTAGAAGGAAAAGGGTAAATAATAAGATCATAAGTTGTTCACTATCAAATAACATTATAAGCAAATGTTATAAATTCTATCTAAGGATTATAAAATTTCTTTAAGAATGAGCCTACAATAGAGTTGAGGATGCAATATCATGAATATACGCTCCAACTTAGATCTCTAAAATTCCACAACTGTTGAGTGTTACACAGCCACAAGGATTTCTGATGAGCATAAACAAGGGAAAACACTATCGTAAGAGTCAGATTGGCCTAAATGTTTGTTTGACAATTTGATATAATTTAAATTGCTAAAAAAATGAACTTGTTAAAAGTAAAAAAACAAGCAACAAAACAAGACAGGTCTTGCACAGTGCCATTCTCTGGAGATGGGGGTTGGTCCGTGTTGTTTGAAAAACAGTTACATTTAAAAGACTAAAACCAGAATGAACAACGTACCAATTACTGACCCAATAAAACTTCAAAACCCGATAGGGGTGGTGCAGATAGCCAAGTGGTTAAAGCGTTCCCTCGTCACGCTGAAGACCCAGGTTCAATTCCCAGACGTGTACAATGTGTGACGCCCATTTGTGGTGTCCCCAGCCATGGTATTCCTGGAATATTGCTAAAAGCGGCAAAAACGCATACCCACTCACGTCAAACCCGATCATTTTACTGACTTAGTGAAATTATCATTGCCTAAAAACTAAAGGCCCTAAATAATATTGCTCACAGACCAATGACCTGGCTTTAACCAGACATACATCCACAGGGTACACTGTTGAAATCATATTGACATTTCACTTTCCTTTCTATTAATTTGAGAGAAATACAAGAGTCATTAGAAGATGACAAATCTTACAACAAATATATTTCTTAATTCTAAAGATCTGAAATTACCAAAAGGCACCATTTGACAACCAGGTCTTTGTGTGTGCAAAGTGTCAGAAAAGAATACCCATTCGTTTTATAGTTTGGTACGGACAAACACTCCACTGTGAATGGAAACTTGTTACAGCAAAAGATTTTCACGATTTTCAAATCCACCCTTCACCCAATTTTGAGACTAAGTCCAAACTGTTTCCATGGAAATCGAGAAATATAAAAATGCGAAACATCCGCAAATAGCAAAAGGCACCACCTCAGGATCTGTTTGATATATCTGCCCAGTTTTGTTGATAGATATACTACTCAAAAGAAGTTAAGGATCACCCGATTCTTTCATATTGGTAATGTTAATCTGTCATGGCATGAGAGATTAACCATTGTAATATGAAAGAATAAGGTGATCCTTAACTTCTTTTGAGTAGTATATTAAACAGTTTTTGAGTTGTGTTTTAGAAATGAAAACCACCCCCCTATAAAAATTAAGTACAAATTGTTTCCATGGAAACAGGGAAAAACAAAATGCCAAAAATATGTAAATAGCAAAAGGCACCACTTGAGGATTTGTTTGATATATCTGCCAAATGTTGTTGAAAAATATTGAATGGCTTTTGAGTTATGCTCCAGAAATGAAATGATTATGGACAGATGGACAGATGGATGGACAGGCAGATGAGTAGATGAGTAGATGACTATATTCCCACACATTATATGCGGGGGCAATAAAAAATAAAACGTGATAAAATTTGCTCTTTATTTGCAAGTCTCATCGTAGGTTTAAAGGAAGATTCACTACCATAAATACATCTTCGCCGCAAAGTCCTCAAGGAGATGTTCCCACAGAAGACGGTATTACTCCAGCGGCATCATGGGTAACAAGAGTGTGACTGTAATCCCGGCCGGAACAAGTATAATCACAGCATGACAAGTACGTGATCGTACTTACAACCAGAATGTTGTTACAACGCACAGCTGGAGAAACTCACCACACTTAGTTCGATATTTCCTTTTGTAGTCAACAGGTAGTGCAGGAGCAATCATCCTGTGGAGGACGGCTGTGGCTACGGAGGGCTCACTGAGAGCAGTAAGCATAATCCCCCTCTCAGACAGGGAGCAATCATTGTAACTAGGTGACACATGAAAGCTCTAACTGCAGGACACTGGTGCCGGAAGTGTGAATCATGTGGGAACACATTCTGTCTGCATGACATGTGAGTTGTCTGCATGACATGTGAGTTCTGTCTGCATGACATGCGAGTTCCGACTGCATGACATGTGAGTTCCGTCTGTATGACATGTGAGTTCCGTCTGTATGATATGTGAGTTCTGTTTGCATGACATGTGAGTTCCAACTGCATGACATGTGAGTTCCATCTGTATGACATGTGAGTTCCGTCTGTATGAGATGTGAGTTCCATCTGCATGACATGTGAGTTCCGACTGCATGACATGTAAGTTCTGTCTGTATGATATGTGAGGTCCGTCTGCATGACATGTGAGGTCCGTCTGCATCACATGTGAGTTCTGACTGTATAACATGTGAGTTCTGTCTGTATGACATGTGAGTTCTGTCTGCATGACATGTGATTTCTGTCTGTATGACATGTGATTTCTGTCTGTATGACATGTGAGTTGTCTGTATGACATGTGAGTTCCATCTGCATGACATGTGAGTCCTGTCTGCATGACATGTGAGTTCTGTCTGTATGACATGTGATTTTTGTCTGTATGACATGTGAGTTCTGTCTGTATGACATGTGAGTTCCATCTGTATGACATGTCATTCTATCTGAATGACATGTGAGTTCTATTTATATGACATGTGAGTTGTATTCCTATGACATGTGAGTTCTGTCTGGATGACATTCAGTTGTCTGTATGACATGTGAGTTCTGTCTGCATGACATGTGAGTTGTCTTTATTACCCACATGGTGAAGATACAGGTGGTAAGATAATAAATCTGTATGTCACACGTGTCGTACAAGATTGACCTTGTTTAATTCGTTTTGATTGGATAACCGTGACCTCTGTCACACAAGACATCACGAGACGTCATTCATTTTGCAACCACAAGGCAGAACTGAAGAAATCAATGAGAACGAGAGATATTTACAAACACTATGACATGTGAGTTCTGTCTGTATGACATGTGAGTTGTCTGTATGACATGTGAGTTCTGTCTGTATGTGTGAGTTCTGTCTGCATGAGATGTGAGTTGTCTGTATGACATGTGAGTTCTGTCTGTATGTGCGAGTTTTGACTGCATGACATGTGAGTTCTTTGTGCATGAGATGTGAGTTGTCTGTATGACATGTGTGTTCTGTCTGTATGTGCGAGTTTTGACTGCATGACATGTGAGTTCTTTGTGCATGAGATGTGAGTTGTCTGTATGACATGTGTGTTCTGTCTGTATGTGCGAGTTTTGACTGCATGACATGTGAGTTCTTTGTGCATGAGATGTGAGTTGTCTGTATAACATGTGAGTTCTGTCTGTATGTGCGAGTTTTGACTGCATGACATGTGAGTTCTGTGTGCATGAGATGTGAGTTGTCTGTATGACATGTGAGTTCTGTCTATGGTTTGTGAAATTTTAAATATCTCAAAACCTCATTTATTTCCACGAACATATTTATCCATAGAGACGAACCACTGGCAGATAATAACACTTGGCACAGAAATTATTAGCGTCACAGTCTTATGTTTTGCTCATCAAAAATGTATATTATGAACAGGAAAAGGATTGGCATCACAATTACCCTCCCAAGGACATTTACAAGTGTAGTTGCTGTTGACATATTTAATGACAGAAGCTTTACATTGTCATAATAAAAGACTGAACTCTTTTCAAACTATTTGTGACCCGTGAAGATTCGGGGTAGAATAGGTCTTCAGCAACCCATGCTACCGTAAAAGGCGACTAACGGGATCGGGTGCTCAGGATCGCTGACTTGGTTGATGCATGTCATCATATCCCAATTGCATGGATCGATGCTCATGATGTCAATCACTGGATTGTCTGGTCCAGATTCGATTATTTACAGACCGCTGTCATAAAGCTAGAATATTGCTGAGTGCAGCGTTAAACAACAAACAAACAAACCAAATAAAACTATTTTCACTGACATCACCTGTGAAATGTGAGGAACCAATATGCAATCAACTCAGTCTTGCAATTACCGGTACATTAATTAAAGTAAATTACCGGTACATTAATTAAAGTAAATTACCGGTACATTAATTAAAGTAAATTACCGGTACATTAATTAAGTAAATTACCGGTACATTAATTAAAGTAAATTACCGGTACATTAATTAAGTAAATTACCGGTACATTAATTAGTGTATGAGACAAGTTGTATCTGGCTGGTCAGTGAAGTAGTGAGAATTTAATATTGCTTGTTGCTACCAAGTAAGTTCATTTAGTGGAATTTAGTGTTTAAACGTGATGAACAACGAGAAGTTCTTGTGGATAAACAACTTCTTCATAACAACGTTCTGTATGTTTTGGTCTAGATTCTGACATCTTTATCAAGCATATGATAAAAGGGTTGTTAACAAGAACTTGCCACATTGTAGTTTGGATCTTGTCCTGTGCATCTGATACATCTATCCGCACTGTATAATCCAGCCTCGTCCAGGTTACTTTAACCTTGTACTCCATCTCCCTGTATCAAGGGTGTGGGCCGCTCAGGGACGGCTGTACCGATGTACGAGCATCCCTAAACACTTCAGACTCTTGTAAATAGGTTTGGATGTTAACATGGGTATCTTGAGACATATAACAGCCATTATGTTGGGGTTTATTTGATTTTACAATTTCCTTTACTGTCCAATACAGACAAACATATCCCATGGAGAATATCTACAAGCGTATCCATCAACATACATTCACTACCACAAGCAGGAGAAGACATCGGCTAATTTACTGTTAGCTGATCGCTGACACAACGTACTGGTTTCAGGAAATGGACAGTTATTCTGAAATCACTTGAATTGAGAAGTCAGAGGAATTTCTGTCAAACTAATATAATTTTTATGTCAAATTTATTAGTTTTGAACAAGTATCAAAGTTTGCATACAGTAGTTTATTAGTCATTCCAAGAGGTCAGATTCGTCTACCATATGCGTCTGCACCATGTTTGCTCCAGCAAGCTAAATTAAAAGTCATAATTTTTAAATTAAAAATATTCTTTACAGCAACAAACAGTCTAATTTTATCAACAAAGTCAATAAATATACATTAGAAATACTGTGAAAAGAAATATAGACCTGTTTCAACTTGGTTCCCAGGGCCACCTTCCAGACAGCGATCTTAGCACCGACATGATCAGAAGAACAGGGCCCAGATTGTTTTGAGAATGAAAGTCATATCCCAGCAATTCAGCTTGCAGTTGGAAAAGATAGCCTAAAGCATTGCACTAACCACTGTAGCCTAAAGCATTGCACTAACCACTGTTAAAACCAACAGACACAGGTGGAGAGCTGCGAGGTCGAGGGTCATAATCGGAGCAAATCTTAGAATCAAACCAATGACAACCAGTTCCTGCCAGCCAAGGGAGAAAACTCAGCACAGCAAATTGTCACCAATGGTTGTCGTCTCTCTTTGCCAAACACACTGGAAACTCATCTCTTTCAACATTTTATTGTTGACAACAACATTACAATTTTAAAGTTACAAATTGAGTTGAAAAATGAAAGCTGTTGCAGAAAGATCAATTCTTACACAAGTAACTTGAAATCAATGTTCATTTGCTTTAATAAAACTCTTATCCAAACATGAGATGTAATCACTGGCCAGTTTCTTTTTTTGATTCAAATTTCACTCCTGTAAAACCATTTTATCCTCCATGTCACCTCTGTTTAAAAAACAATGGGTGAACACGAACCTGCTTCACTGATGGAGTAACCGATCATTAAAAACACACTCTCATAAATCAAGACAATCCTGTCTTGAGTCACTGTTTGTGTAGAAACTGAAAGTGGCAATAACTTGTTCCATGCCTTGAGAACATGTGTGAACTTGAATCATTTTAGTTGAAAGGAAAATATCTTCAGAGAAAAAAAACCATATAATCTCCTATGGGCTTGTTTTTGAAATTTATCTTCCAAACTAAAGTCCTTCTTGTGATGCTGGAATAAACTCTAAATGTCAAAAGAAGACTTTCCTCACTCACTAAGCAATTTCATTACATGTTGCTTAGATTTTGATGAAAAAAACTTTAATATGATGTAGTGCATGGAAAGAGGTCCATTCTACAGATCAATATTTGAGCTACAACTCTGATAGGTTTATGGAGTGCGTGATTCTTAGATTGAAACAGCTGTCAACAGTAGTATGGGTCAATCACAGTGGTCAAACATGTTATACGTGTTCACAATGTATTTTGGTGATTAAAATTAGAACATGCAGTGAGGCAACACACCAAGAGTCATAATTAGTGAATTCAAAGATGGTCTTCCATGACAGTCAACCAATCAAGAACAATCAGATGACAATCAAGAGATGGCCTTCACTGATGGTCAACCAATCAAGAACATTCAGATGACAACCAAGAGATGGCCTTCACTGATGGCTAACCAATCAAGAACATTCAGAGGACAACCAAGAGATGGCCTTCACTGATGGCTAACCAATCAAGAACATTCAGAGGACAACCAAGAGATGGCCTTCACTGATGGCTAACCAATCAAGAACAATCAGATGACAACCAAGAGATGGCCTTCACTGATGGCTTACCAATCAAGAACATTCAGAGGACAACCAAGAGATGGCCTTCACTGATGGCTAACCAATCAAGAACATTCAGAGGACAACCAAGAGATGGCCTTCACTGATGGCTAACCAATCAAGGACAATCAGAGGACAACCAAGAGATGACCTTCTCTAATGGTTAAACAATCAAGATCAATCAGATGACAACCAAGAGATGGCCTTCACTAATGGATAACCAATAAAGAACAATCAGATGACAACCAAGAGAAGGCCTTCACTAATGGATAACCAATCAAGGACAATCAGGTAGCAATCAAGAGATGGCCTTCACTAATGGATAACCAATCAAGGACAATCAGGTAGCAATCAAGAGATGACCTTCTCTTATGGTAAACCAATCAAGAACAATCAGATGACAACCAAGAGATGGCCTTCACTAATGGTTAACCAATCAAGAACAATCAGGTAGCAAGCAAGAGATGACCTTCTCTTATGGTAAACCAATCAAGAACAATCAGATGACAACCAAGAGATGACGTTCACTAATGGTTAACCAACCAAGAACAATCAGATGACAACCAAGAGATGAAGTTCACTAATGGTTAACCAACCAAGAACAATCAGGTACCAATCAGGAGATGACCTTCAAGAGAACATTCAGAGGACAACCAAGATATGGCCTTCACTAATGGCAAACCAATGATCAAAATGAAACAGTTTGTCTCTTGATTCCGATGCAAATCTGTCTGATAAAGAAACAAATGTCAACAACTTTCAACCTGGAGATACTTCTCACTGTATACAATCTTAAAATTTGAAAAAAAATGAATTGAAGTAATATTGAAATAGCATAAAGCGATCTGTGCAGCCAGAAACATGCTCGGCCTTCGTCCAATATAAACATTGTGTGTTCAAACTAGGTTAGGAGACCCAATAAATCCAAAGAGTCTTTGCCCCTTTTCCAGTATGAGAATAATCCATTGATTAACACTAAAATTATGGATCACTGATCAGGTTTATAAGATGCCAAAATTTTACAGGATGTCATCGACCATAAAATGGCCATAGTCTGAAGTGTAAAGGCCTCAATCAATGGATAGATAGCGGGGATTGCGGACGAAGTTCGTGCTAAACCTACCTAGCACAGATTTGCGTAATTGTCTCTGAGGACTAAATGCAATAAGCAGAAAAGACAAAAAAGATTGACTCCCATAAACACCCTGTTTTGTCAGAAACAAGGAAAGTCTCTGGGAGATCTTGGTTCTCTGCTAAGTCTAGGAAAGTTCAGGTGAAGTGAGCTAATAACAGACATAAACCAAATGGATTGAAAAACGCTCAAGTCGCTTTTTCAATCACACATTGTAATTGATAAATCCCCCAGATGGTTTTATCACTGGCAGACACAACAATTTACGATGTGACTCACAATACGTAAGGCTGGAAACCCATTGAAGTGGTGTGAAAACTATACACTGTGCTCAAATGACATTAACTAATCTCATATGCAGTCTCTGGTCTGAGGCTTGAAGCTGAGTCAGTTGAGGTCAAAAGGTCCATGACCAGACAACAGCCGATAATACACGCCAGTGGTTTATAATAACCAGACCTAAGTCTGACCCTGACACAACACAACAAAACACAACACTGTCTCGTGTGCATCAAAACAACTGATGAAGATCCGGGGTAGAATAGGTCTTCAGCAACACATGCATGCCGTGAAAGGCGACGATGCTTGTCATAAGAGGCGACTTAAATGGGATCGGGTGGTCAGGCTTGCTGACTTGGTTGATGCATGCCATCGTATCCCAAATGTGTATATTGATGCTCATGATATCAATCACTGGAATGTCTGATCCAGACTTGATTATTTACCGACCGCCGTCATATAGCTTCGTTATTACTGAGTGTGGCGTTAAACAAACAAACAAACAAACAAAAAAACTGAAGACAAATTCAGCCAGAAATGTGTTTGCATCACATGCAAAATCAGAAGCAGTACCAATTCCTTGATACCCCAAACACTTTCCCACCAAAATCATGTATCAGGAATCATTTTTGAGTTTACCAGATCACTGACCTGACCCTAGTATCTATGTGTTGGATCCCCGATGCTGACAAATGCAGTAAGACCTGAGGCTCTAGCGACCCTCAATGAAATACTTCCAGTTTAATGACATCAATCCGGTTTGGAAAAAACTTGCCCTTCCTACTACAGACAATGCATCCTTGAAGAGTAACGACAACCACCAACCAATAACACCTGTCTCATGTAATCTTGTATATAAAACATTTCCTGATCAAAACTGAATTCTTAAATATTCTGTTGGTTGAACATGAAAATTGATGTAGTCAAACAGTTTTCCCTATGTGTCAACAGTGTGGCAAGGACGGACATGTAGACACACCAGAGTGACATCATGTCTGTATTTGAAGACCAGCTCGACACATATACAATCAAACAGAGTCAATATTATTTTTCAATCTACCTGAGAGTCTTGTGTAGATTTATGAAGGCGCCTTCAATAGTGAATGTGGAAATATAAACAAACAGCACATTTGGTCAATAATTGGTGTAGACCATGGCCAGGTCAACAACACGGCTAAGAATGTTTCATCTATTGGTCGTAATTGCAGACTAATTACTTGGATGTCTTCTGTACAGTTCGTGTGGAAGAGTCGGACTGTTGTTTATTTTCATTAAATCATAGTGGTCCTTCTTCTGTTGCCATGGAAACTTTCATAAACCGAGCAATGTCTCTGCTGCTCACCTGCCTACCTTTGCATATTATGTTAAAAATACATTAATATGCTCACTTATTCCGTTTATATGTTGGGTTGATTAAATAAACTTGAATGTCTCGCAGGTACACCTACTAACTAACACAACTAGGCACAGGCTGAACTCCTCCCTTCAGTACAACGTCAGTTGTCAATCATTTCATTTTGTAGATTATATGTTTCATAATGACACTGGAAGTTCGAAAAATATCTTTTTATGGGCAACAAAAATGAGTGATGCAAAGAAACATAAGGACAGCAATACCTCAGAATATTTCCTTTTCCAAAAGCCTTATAATCATTGAAACACTCAACAATTCCCATTTTGCAAATCGGTTCGACTTACTTTTTTTTTTTTTTTTTTTTTCAGGTAAGTGCCCTCATGAAGGGCCACTATGAATGAATGATGTTTATTCTCGTAAATCACGGCAGTGATACAGAGATGTAATTGGACACAGGAATTAGATACAACAAGTATTTGTCACAGAGTGACGAAATATCCCCCGCCATATACACCATAGTACCAAATATGAAGACAATCCAGCGATTAGTTCTTGAGATATTGTGGCAACACCGTTTTCCAACTCCAAAAACAGATTTGCCTGCTGTGACCTTAAAAATGGGGTCAAGGTCACCAAATCTGACAGGTGTATGCGGTGTCTGTATATACACCATAGTTCCAAATATGAAGACAATCCAGCGATTAGTTCTTGAGATATCGCGGCAACACCGTTTTCTAACTCCAAAAGCAGATTTGCCTGCTGTGACCTTGAAAATGGGGTCAAGGTCACCAAAACCGACTGGTGTCTGCGGTGTCTGTATATACACCATAGTTCCAAATATGAAGACAATCGAGAGGTTTAGTTCTTGAGATATCGCGGCAACACCGTTTTCCAACTCTAAAAGCAGATTTGCCTGCTGTGACCTTGAAAATGGGATCAAGGTCACCAAAACCGACTGGTGTCTGCGGAGTCTGTATATACACTATAGTTCCAAATATGAAGACAATCCAGTGTTTAGTTCTTGAGATATCGCGGCAACACCGTTTTCTAACTCCAAAAGCAGATTTGCCTGCTGTGACTTTGAAAATGGGGTCAAGGTCACCAAAACCGACTGGTGTCTGCGGTGTCTGTATATACACCATAGTTCCAAATATGAAGACAATCCAGTGTTTAGTTCTTGAGATATCGCGGCAACACCGTTTTCCAACTCTAAAAGCAGATTTGTCTGCTGTGACCTTGAAAATGGGATCAAGGTCACCAAAACCGACTGGTGTCTGCGGAGTCTGTATATACACCATAGTTCCAAATATGAAGACAATCCAGTGTTTAGTTCTTGAGATATCGCGGCAACACCGTTTTCCAACTCTAAAAGCAGATTTGTCTGCTGTGACCTTGAAAATGGGATCAAGGTCACCAAAACCGACTGGTGTCTGCAGAGTCTGTGTATACACCATAGTTCCAAATATGAAGACAATCCAGTGTTTAGTTCTTGAGATATCGCGGCAACACCGTTTTCCAACTCTAAAAGCAGATTTGTCTGCTGTGACCTTGAAAATGGGATCAAGGTCACCAAAACCGACTGGTGTCTGCAGAGTCTGTATATACACCATAGTTCCAAATATGAAGACAATCCAGTGTTTAGTTCTTGAGATATCGCGGCAACACCGTTTTCCAACTCTAAAAGCAGATTTGTCTGCTGTGACCTTGAAAATGGGATCAAGGTCACCAAAACCGACTGGTGTCTGCGGAGTCTGTATATACACCATAGTTCCAAATATGAAGACAATCCAGTGTTTAGTTCTTGAGATATCGCGGCAACAAACAGGTGGGACGTACGGACGGACGTACGGACGTACGGACGGACGGTCGTGAATACTATATCCCCCGCTTCGCGCTTTCGCGCGGCGGGGGATAATGAAGAAAACATGTCAGTGGAACATTTCCATACATGATCTTATATAACTTGCCAGTTTTAATAGAATTGGCTTATATGTAATGGACATCAAATGAGAGAATTTTACGGCAGAAGGATACATACAGTAGTATTGAGGCAAAAACTTGTTTCTAATTTCTGAGAGTTTTGGACATTCTAATAAAAAGTGCATTTCATCACATATAAAATTTTTACACAATGTACATTTTCTTTCCTCTCTCACAACATACTGGAACATACACTCACATCGAACCAATTCCCAACCTCAATGTTGAGATATTAATTCAGTATATTTTATATTTACTTTATTTCTACAGACAATCTGCATGTGTAAAGTGTCACTTGAATCCATTACAAAACACAAAAGATGTCAACAGTTTCTAAAATTTCTTGGATTCTGTGTGATGGCATAGACACATTTACCTAAGTTGTTTTTTACCAAGTCCTAATGTATACAAAATTTATCTAAACTTTTATATTTACTGGTGTTTTTATCCTAAAATGTTGAAATAAGGGACAAAAAGTGTTTGTTTGGAAATGTCAATATTTTTTACTCCACAAAAAACAATAGCACTCATGGAACTTCAGTCCAGGTGCTATATGTCATATGTCACCCGATCTCATTTGTCGTAAAAGGCGAATAACGGGATCGGGTTGTCAGGCTCGCTGACTTGGTTGATGCATGTCAAAGATCCTAATTGTGTGGATCGATGCTCATGATGGCAATCACTGGATTATCTGGTCCAGACTCGATTATTTACAGACCGCCGTCATATAGCTGGAATATTGTTGAGTGCAGCGTTTAACAACAAACAAACAAACAAAAAACTTAAAACTCATGTAACCACCTTAAGTATTTCATCGCTCATGTCACTGCCCTGGATGTTTTGGAGACTATTTGTACAGACAGAAAACCATCCGTAACATTCAGCTCCCCACTCACGTACACTGTTTAGTTTCCCTGGCAGCCTTTCAAGGCTGTTGAATTCTTGTACAAATAATTCATTTTCTCCAACAGACCAAAGTAAATAGTGACAAATTTCTGTGTTTATCTGCCTGATTGGTCAAATTGGATGTGTGAGATACAAAGTGAAGCCTGTGCAGAAATGATGTGGAAGCATTTCTGAAAGATGATAGTCCCCTGCAACTAATTCCAAGATAAGTACCAACCCCTGGTGGATACAACCAGCAATATTTTACAGGAAGCTTTCATCAGCACACTCAAATCTACATATCAAATGAAACCACAATGCAGATGTATTACTTGTCTTCTAAAGAAGATCCTCTGGGATCTGGGACCATATATGGCAACAAATCACTTCACAAATATTTCATTAAGGAGAAAAACGGATTTCTAATCTTTGATGCTCAAGGTTTTTCTGACACTTTGATTTCCTTACATCTGGTGCTTGTAATTCAATATATACCCACTTGAGATTTGGTCATTCTGTGGTGAAGACACTGGCATGTTCAACAAAAAGTCAACTACTCTCTTCGATGTGTATATCTAAATTACTGAGATCCTCATCACATTAACAAATGTATCTGACAAATTCACTTTTGTAAAAAGATTAAACATCTAAAAACATTCATTGAAATCAGACAATCTAGTTTATGCACAAGAAATAAATATAAGAAAGAGGCTAAAGAAATATTGGCAATGATTCGTTCATAAAGTTCATGTCAAAAGTGTAAAAGAAGTATACAAAAAACAGGGAATGGCAATACAACTAAACATGAATATTTCATCCTGAAATGAGTAAGTCCAAAGTAAAATATGGCAGGCAGGTTAAAATTAAGATCTTGTGCAAATTGTTGGGATCATATTTCAGTTTCAGTTTTGGCTTTTCTGAAAAATGTTGAAAATGAAGAAAATTGAGATTAAACCATTAATGTTAAGGCTAAGACAGAATCTAAGATCAAAATATGCGGAACAAACTATCAATGCCTTTATTCTTGGGACTTTTAATTTTTTTTTATTAGTTCCAGAAAACACTGGAAATAACCCATTTTGCCTCAGGAATTACAAAAAGTTGATATTGTTCGCTAGAAACGTAGATGTCCTGAAAAGAAAAATGTGCCATGACAAAACATTGTTTAGCTCTCCTTAAGTGAAACAAATTACACTTCTTCAAGCAGTGAGTGAAAAACTAGTCTGTGTTGAACAAAGTATGCTACCTGAGACCTAGAGCTGGTAACTCTGTCTGCCACAGGTTGCATGACCACGTGAAATGGAGAGCTCATCGACTTGCTTCTTTCAAAAACAAGAAATTCAATTATTCTGGCCTTAATATCTGTAATTAATGTTTGGCCTTAACGAACTTGTAATACCCATGCAATACAATCCGTAATGACCCGCTAGTTATCAACACCTGTGTATGTTTAAGAAACCTAATTGGTTTCATGGATTAGATCAACATTCATTAAAGACCATGTATCAGGTGTGAGGTGTACGTTTCACCAGGCATGAAGTCTAGTTATGTCCTGGAGGACAACTGTATACATATATTGTAATTACCAACTGATACCATTGCCATGTGAAGTTAAGCAATCACTGTTGACCATACTCATTGGGGGAGGTGAAACTAACGGCTCACGTTCCATGGCATTACTGACACTGAGATAAGAATAGTCCCCCTGAACATGGCAATACACTGCTCTCTCACACATATTGATAAGAGGTGCAGGGGGTAGCTGCCTCTCTCTGAACACAGCAATACACTGCTCTCTCACACATATTGATAAGAGGTGCAGTGGGTAGCTGCCTTCCATCTCCTGTTTCTTGAGATAAATAAAAGCAACAAAACACATTTCCATAATCATGAGAAAATCTGCTAAAAGCAGAGTCCATTGTATGATTCTGACTATATCATAAGCATTTATATCATAAGTGTTTATGAATCACAAATTATACGGATGATGCCAGGTGTTGGCAAAAAGGTCTGCATTCCTTGCCCCACTGGTGGCACAAGTCACAAACACATGCAAAAGCAAGTCAATTGTACAGTTATACAAAAAGTTAAAAAAGGGAACTGCACTGGACATAATTTTTGTCACTGATGTATTTATTTTAAATGTCCTCCACATGTCTAGCATAGAACTTTTTAAAGGCTCTGTTGAGGTCATGAATGTTGTAACCTTGATCAAACAACTTTGGAACAAGAGTCATATGGCGCTCTTTCAAATCTTTGTAGAAAGAGCATGCTTGATTGTACCTCAAAAGTTGTGAAATGTAGACACCAAGGGCTGGAGCTGCTGGAATACTGCTCCACATAAAGGGAGATCCTTTCATTACACATCATCAAGTGGAATTTAGTACCTTAATCATTTTCTGTGAATGCAAAGAAGTGACAAAGGAGGACTTTAGCCTCGCCTCCAGCAACATGCATATAATGAGGACAACTTGTGAGCATCTCCAAGTATAATACAGATGCAACGCGTGTCTTCCTGTGATGGATGTCTCCCACAGCAATCTCAAGTTCAGATTAATTCAATACCACCGGTCCCACTGTCACATGATCCAAGGCAAGATTTCATTCAAGGAGTGGGAGGCTGAGTGCTCTATTCACATACAGATACTGGGAGAGGCTCCATCATGTGGGTTACCATGTTTGAAATCCTGTGATGATGCAGATATCCCCCTGACATCTGTAACAGTTCATGTCATGTTACAGAATACATGGTCCTGATAAACCACAAGTGTGGAACACAAGCTGGAGTCTTGGTGGTGGAAGAATTCAGTTGGTCACATCGTTCCACAGAGAATGGTCAGCAGTCAATAATACATTTATACACCACCTACACATTTTTCTTCTAAGAAGCTGCTCACCCTAAGACTGTTCTATACTGTTACCATGAATGATGCTCAAAGAAAGCTGTTCTGATGGTATGGGTAAAATACCCATTATACAACATGGATTAGTATAGCACTCGGAGCAAGTGAGTAGCAGTGTGCGACTATCAAGGGTAGTGTCCGAAATAACTGCCTGCCCGTGGCTGCTAACTTTTCTGTCGGGCTTTCTGTAATTTTCCTCCACCTGCCCACCAGTCCGGCAGATACTTTTAAGGCTACTTATGTATTCAGATTTATCATGACTTGTAACAGATCCTCAAGTAATTGTTTGCATTATTTCAACTGAATTAAGTCACGATTTTGTCTCTTATTATTCGTGATTTTTCAATATTTATGTCTGAATGCGGGCAGGAACGCTCTGGGTCTCTTGACCCTCTGTCTTGTTGGGTTTTAAAATTTCAAACACTGATCAAGGGTAGTTCTTATTGAACTTTAACTCAACTGCGATATGATGGCAATAGAGGTACAAGTATTAATTAGTGTCTTCACCATTATTGGCCAACACGTAACCCAGTTAATGGAGACCCTTCTGATTATTGTCTGCTATAAGTTGATTAACTTTTTTACCCATGAGTCTCTTCAAGAGAGGTTTAAATTGGATCAAAAGGAATGGAAAAGTACATTTGTATTACATCTATTGATGGTATTGATGGTATTGATAGTAATGCATCACCCACGTCAATTATTGATGATATTTCAACTTGACTTTAATGCATTATAATGCACCAATTGTTTGATCTATTGTTACATATTTATGAATGGATTAGGTTGGGTTTAACACCGCTTGATCAATATCGGTGCGTGGATGTGTGGATGTGTGCGTGTGTGAGAGAGAGAGAGAGAGAGAGATAGAGAGAGAAAGAGACAGAAAGAGAGAAAGAGAAAAGAATTGGTCCCCAGGAAACTATGTTGGTCGTAACAAGGCAACTAAATGGATTGGACTGGATGGTCAAACTTGGTGACTTTGTCGACAGTGTGTGCTTGTATCCTGACGGCATAGGTCGATGCTTGTGCACCCAAGCACTGGATTGTCTGGTCCAGATTTGATAATTATTTACAGGCCAGTGACATGTAGCTGGAATATTGCTGATAGTGGGGCTGAACACCAAACAATAATGTGGGATGAACACCCAAAGAAACTTATCACTGTGGTGAGAACCAATGAGCCCTGGTATGGTGCTGACACATGTAGAAACATTATCAGGGTGAACCGAGATTCATACCTATGATCCTAGGTTCCTGGCATGTCTAAGGGACGCAACTCTTCACGGTAAATTGTGGGGCCTTGGGCCACTGGGTTACCATGCTCCCATGTTACTGTACAGCATATGTCAGCCAAAGATCAGGTTCAAAGCAGACAACAAAACAGAAAGCTTTCATCAAGAGAGAGAAGAATCACAAACTGCATTGAATCTGTTATAGACATTGAAAGGATTGCATTTGCAAACCAATATTTTGGTCAATATTAGTCCTTTGTATAAAAGACAATTGGTCAATATTAGTCCTTTGTACAAAAGACAATTGGTTATGTAAATATTTAATACCGAATTTATCCTCTGTGAAAATGTTGTACATGATCTGGTTTCACAAGTCAATCATTCAATGAAGATAATTCATTTACAGAACAAATCTGTCCGTACGGGTGCTGCAGCCATGACGGTATTGATGACATTATCACCCGATTGTCACTGGATGCAACATATCACAGCTTTCTCAACTCCCTGTGGAGAATACACCTCAGCCTGGGATTGTCTCAATTTCCTTCAGAGTGTATAGGCTCATAATGCTGAGAGAACATATCAAATGGATGAAGTATTAATAAATGATTACCCCTGTGTCAGCTCTGGCCTTGCCCTATCCCATAATACCATCAAAGTCAAATATCAAATACCATCAAATATCACTACTGTTGATATTTATCATTCACACTTGTCAATTTTCATTTGCAGTCAATCCTCCTTTCCCATCAGTTCCATTTGCGGTAGTTTTTATGAGTTAGCCATTTGTCACATAAATATGTTTAAAAAATCATCTATGTAACAGAACAGAATAAATATTATGTGCTTTATTCCTCTGAACAATATATTCAGAGAATAGTCAATCCCTTTACTTTACTAAGAAATGTAATCCAAACTATAATATGGCATATATTCACTAATTATTTGGCCAAATGATAAATAAACTCCTGCAATCATTTTTGTTTGTTTGTCGTTTAATGCTGCACTCAGCAATATTCCATCTATATGACAACGGTCTATAAATAATGAAGTCTGGACCAGACAATCCAGCGACTGACATCATAAGCATCGATCAAACTGGGATATAATGACATGCATCCACCAAGTCAGTGAGCCTCACACCCCCACCCCGATACTGTTGGTCTCCTCTTACGACAAGCATTGCCATCTTTTACAGCGAGCACTGGTTGCTGAAGACCTACTCTAACCCGGATCTTCATGGGTATTGTGAAACGTCACATCTTTGTCACAATCTCATATGAAGGGACTGGGACAGTAATGGGTGCAATACCACGTGTTGCCTACCTTAACAATAGTGCTCTGGCAACTGTAGCTCACCTGGATATGCAGTCAACAGCTTAATATGTCAACAGTTTAAGAAACAAAGACAGCCACTGAACGAAAGTTGCTGTTACCATTGAAATTCAAAAGGTTTCTGTATTAAGGTTTCTGTATAAAAACCTAATACTAACACCAAACACTAACAAATTGAACAAATTATGATGTCATCGTAAGGCGAAACATGCATGCCAAAGCTACACTCCCTCAGTCTTGTAATTTCTGAGGAAAAGAGGTTTACAGAGGAATGTTGAGCGAATTTAAGAGCATGGTTTCAAACAAGGTCAAAATCTAAAATAATGACGTTTTCCCCTCTAGCTGCAGTGGCGGGCATATTGAAAATTGGATTCAAACCTCTTGAACATATTGTTGCCATAACTGGTGGGAACAAACATGGGAAATTTGAGCTGCATTGGTCCAGTGGTTTCTTTGTCGTCGGAGATGTTTGACGAATCATGCTTCAAGGACAAACATGCCACAAATACTCACTTTACTTCCAGTCAGGTGAGCTAAATATGATTCTTCCAGGAACATTATGATACATCTGATGTTGATCCTTAGACATATATACAATGATAGTTGATGATGAACACAGTCTGACTGACTGTTACTATGGCAACAATGTCTTCAATATTTCAGACCAAATGTCCATCCCAATCAGGCAATCGATGACAAGTGAAACTGTTGGTTTGGATGAAGAAAACCCAGAAACAAACAAATCTGAAAATTACCAAATAAGTGTTGGCAAGTCTAGATTTCTTCAGCTTCAGTGAAATGGGGAGATTCTTAGGGCACTTTTCTATATTAGACAAATCTCATGAAGAAAATCTTAATCATTTCTTAATTTTAGAGGCAAAATGTTAGTATTGGAAGCTTTTGCCTGAAAAATAACTGAAATATCTTCCCATGCCAAGACATGGTTTATGTGATCACATACTTAACATCTTTATGTTTATGAATGAAATAAAATATACTACTCAAAAGAAGTTAAACAACACTCAATTCATTCATATTACTATAGTTCATCTATCGCAGGACAAATTTGGAGAAGCTTGAGTATTGAAAATATAAAAATATTTCACATCCACTTTTGTAGGAGGATATGTCTGGTTATCTTAATGGCATCAATTTCAAAGTCAAATTAAGTTCAGAATGTGAGCGACACATCTACTACAGCTGATTGAAACACAGCAGAACAGCTGACCTGGAACATATGCATAGCTCAGTGAACTCTGCCACTTGATCATAATCTGGTGGCTGGGATCTGGCAGAGATTAGAATCACCCTGTCTCAGATTAGAGCCTCAACTGCAGCTAATGTGTTGACCGATAATTAAAGGGCTATTTCAGACACCCCTGCTGCACAATTCATTTACAAACCATGGAGAAAGGGCAAGAGTCATCACCGAGCCATTTTCTCCATTGCACAAGTCATGACCTCTTGTTAATCTCTATCAACACTCCAGCTAGATACATTCCATGACACAGGTTAGTTCACACAGAAAACCTTGAACAATGGCGGAAATCCTTGACCGCTGCACCAGAGGTGCTAGTTATTGATGGCAACTGACGCTTGCAGTTGCTGGGACTGATTATCACCTGGAAATGACCCCAACACGACCAGTGTGCATCAATCACAAGCACTCACCTGGGGAACTACAACTGCCATTCTGTCTAACAGGCATCTGGACAACATGAACGTCAGTCAGCTTTAATTTCAGCTTTTCTCTTTGCTCTAGGGAATCACTGGAGGGTCTGCAGCTGCACTACTGGATGTCACTCAGTGATAAGGACTGAATATGTCTTCCACTATACAAGACTGAATATGTCTTCCACTATACAAGACTGAATATGTCTTCCACTATACAAGACTGAATATGTCTTCCACTATACAAGACTGAGTTAGTCTTCCACTATACAAGACTGAATTAGTCTTCCACTATACAAGACTGAGTTAGTCTTCCACTATACAAGACTGAATTAGTCTTCCACTATACAAGACTGAATATGTCTTCCACTATACAAGACTGAATATGTCTTCCACTATACAAGACTGAATATGTCTTCCACTATACAAGACTGAGTTAGTCTTCCACTATACAAGACTGAGTTAGTCTTCCACTATACAAGACTGAATTAGTCTTCTCCTATACAAGACTGAGTTAGTCTTCCACTATACAAGACTGAATTAGTCTTCCTCTATACAAGACTGAGTTAGTCTTCCACTATAACACCTCACAAATTTGTTTTCCGTGGCACAAAAAGATTATTTTTTTTACTATCATGAATCAAAAGTGTTTACCTCATGTCTTGTTAACTTCATCCTCATTCAAAGATGCCAAGTGGTAGTTTGTAGACACCACTAAAAAATATCTGTTTTTATCAACAATTATTACTGTTGGAAGGTATCTTCTTGGACTCAATAAGTTTCTTTGGGGCTCTTATATGTTCGAAGTAAGTGTGCTCTCTGCTGAGCAACAAGAACCCTTCCAACTTCCAAACAGTGCAGATCACAATTGATATGCTGTAACATTTATGGTTTATTTTGCTTCAGTAATGTTCCATGACAGTTCTGGGAGGTAGGATTCTTTCGAAGAATTGATGTCAATATTATCTGTGTTTATGGAGGTATACACATAAGAACTGGTGTGCAGGCTGTGTAAATCAATGTTTCTGATCTCAGGACCTGGCACTTCTCAACCCTGGGAACATATGTACATGTGTACTTGCTGAACCCAGCCTTGGCCTGGTGTGATCCAATGTTTAACACTTCCTTTTACCAAGACCTTAAAAAATAAATCATTAAAACTTCCTTTTTTAACTGAAGGTTCAGTTACTTTAGTGAAACATCTAAAAACTCATTTCCTGTAGTGAACTAAACTTCTATTTTCTAAAGTTTGAAAAAATGAAACTCTTATTGTTGGAAATCTTGTTTCATTCCTGCATCTATAATCTTCATCTTCCCTTTTACACTTTGTTATCTTCATCCTCATTTAGCATGGACGGAGGCCATCGGCCCATACAGTTTCAGTTTCAATGGATCCAACATGGACGGAGGCCATCGGCCCAAACAGCTTCAGTTTCAATGCAGATAACATGGACGGAGGCCATTGGCCCATACAGCTTCCGTTTAAATGCAGATAACATGGACGGAGGCCATCGGCCCATACAGCTTCCGTTTAAATGCAGATAACATGGACGGAGGCCATCAGCCCATACAGCTTCAGTTTAAATGTAGATAACATGGACGGAGGCCATCGGCCCATACAGCTTCCGTTTAAATGCAGATAACGTGGATGGAGGCCATCGGCCCATACAGCTTCCGTTTAAATGCAGCCAACATGGACGGAGGCCATTGGCCCATACAGCTTCAGTTTAAATGCAGCCAACATGGACGGAGGCCATTGGCCCATACAGCTTCAGTTTAAATGCAGCCAACATGGACAGAGGCCATCAGCCCATACAGCTTCAGTTTCAATGCAGCCAACATGGACGGAGGCCATCGGCCCATACAGCTTCAGTTTAAATGCAGCCAACATGGACGGAGGCCATCGGCCCATACAGCTTCAGTTTAAATGCAGCCAACATGGACGGAGGCCATCGGCCCATACAGCTTCAGTTTAAATGCAGCCAACATGGACGGAGGCCATCGGCCCATACAACTTCAGTTTAAATGCAGCCAACATGGACGGAGGCCATCGGCCCATACAGCTTCAGTTTTAATGCAGCCAACATGGACAGAGGCCATCGGCCCATACAGCTTCAGTTTCAATGCAGCCAACATGGACGGAGGCCATCAGGCCCATACAGCTTCAGTTACAATGCAGCAAACTAGCAGACTTTGAGTTACATATGAACACTTTTGTTTTGTAACTGCATAGAATACAAACACTCTCAAATGTTTAACAATTTCAATGTTATCAACAGACATTAATTCATTACATTTCTGTTACGTGGGATGTGTGTAGCAGGGCGTGGAGTCATCCCACAGATGACATCCTTACCTTGTCAGCTTGCTAACGGGGTTAACCTCTTTGGTCAGGTGGACAAGGTGTCCAACCTCGGATCAGAAGGTCTGTGGTTAGAATCCCATCACAGGACTCGGACATTTTATGGCCGCTACATGTGCATAGTATTTTTTTTATGAAGATGGATATACAAGCAGAAACTTATACTCATTTCTATATATCCCGTCTTCTCTTGGTTTTTTAATATATTGACCTGTTTCTTTGTATCATTTCTGTGAACTGCAACGGAACTGAGCCAATGCTCGGAGAAACTTATTTACTGTAATACACTTTATATAAAGCTCCACATAGAAAGATACTTTACTTGTTTGTTTGTTTGTTTGTTTGTTGTTTAACGCTGCACTCAGCAATATTCCAGCCATATGGTGCGGCGGTCTGTAAATAATCAAGTCTGGACCAGACAGTCCAGTGATTGATATCATGAGCATCTATCCAAGCAATTGGGATACAATGGCATGTATGAACCAAGTCAGTGAGCCTGATCACCCAATCACGTTAGTCGCCTCTTGGGACAAGCATAGTCAACTTTTACAGCAAGCATGGGTTGCTGAAGACCTATTCTAACCCAGATCTTCACAGGTCCATAGAAAGATGTTTAAAACAATGAATTGGACAATGTTTTCTACAATTTCCATCTAGCTTCCATACACATGAGATAATACTTCAGACTATATCAATCCAATTTCCAATCACACGGGAGAAATACTTAATGATATTTCCTCCAACTTTCCCGTCCATCTGCCTGGCCCTGGTGTAAGGCTGTACATAAAAGAAACGTCCATGGATGTGTAGTAATTCTATCCTCCTAATAGGCAAGTCTAGATTTAAGGACTCCAGTCTCTTACAGGGACAACTTGTTCTTTTAATTTTATAATTTAGAAATTATGATTTAAACTAATAATCATTGGCTTAGAGACTTGTGCAAGTCTACCTTCTGCCCCACAACCTTGCAGTAACCTTTGTTGGAGACTTCGGTAATTCAATCACTTAGCCTCTACTCCGGTCATTCGGACTGCTTCAAGAACACTGGCACTGACCAGGGTGAAGAAGTCCATTACACCTTGTGAAGCTGAGGAAATAACTTTTTTCTTAGGGAAATAACCTGGAAACAAATCCTATTAGGAACCTGATTTTAACAACAGGAATGATTAAGAGAACATAATGCATCATCACTTGTCTGGCCGCCAGACTCATGTATTACGGACTGAACATCAGTTGGACACAATGGGTGTAATGTCCAACAAACTACGGTTTAGCATCTGTAATGTGGTCAGTTAGAAAGAATCAGGTCACTGCTAAACAAAGTCGGAGACCCATTGGTGACTTGGGCGGTATATGCAATGAAATTTTTCAAATCATTTGATCAGGTTAACTTTGGCAAGATTTAGGTCAGATGCCGCTGTTAAACAAGACTGAAATAAAGAATACTTCACATCTAGGAGTAAATGTTCTTAGAGATGATTTTAACAAAACATCTCTATCCAAACACGTGAACAGTAGACCTGTCAGTACTTATACAGGCGTATAATCATTGTAGAACCATAGAATTAACTTACATATGCTATTCTTGCCATCCATAAAGATAAAGTTCTAAAATTAGAGGATTCCTTCTAAAATTATCACACAACAAAAATATCCCCTTTGTAGTTTCTCTGCACTGCCAACTAAAATAGCGGCTGAAGCTTGCTACTGTTACAAATAGACAGTAATTGCAGCCTATTTTCCCGGCACAGCAAGGCTCTCCGTCAGATGATCCCAGGGAGTATTGTGTGCATTTCCTAATGTCTGCTGCTGAAGCTTTCATTTCCCAGGTAAGGTGAAGTTTGGAGTGACAGTGGTTTGCTTATAGTAATAGCAGACAGGATGGAAATAGCTGCACTCAGTTCAGCAAAAACTGTATGAAAACAAAAAACATGGATGTAAACTTCTAAAGAAATCTGTGTCTTCTATTGTACAGAAAAGCTACCATATTTGATGATAATATGAACTTTTCCTGGTAATTCGTCAATTCGGTCACTCATCTCTGAATGAGAAGGGCACAGATGAATCTGGCTTGATTACATCAGCATACCAGTATATACATTTGGAGATGACAAAATATTCCTGATTACCTTTAGAAGGAGAGAGGGATATATTTTTGTTAGTGTCAAATACATTTTACATGGCGATTCTGAACAAAAAAGTGCATGTTTCAAAGATGCTATAGAGCATACCCTCCTATAGACTGTGACACAAGGCAGGCTATAATGGCTGTATAGCATACCCTCCTATAGACTATGACACAAGGAAGGCTATAATGGCTGTATAGCATACCCTCCAACAGACTGTTACACAAGAAAGGCTATAATGACTGTATAGCATACCCTCCTACAGACTGTGACACAAGGCAGGCTATAATGGTTGTACAGCATACCATCCTATAGACTGTGACACAAGAAAGGCTATAATGACTGTATAGCATACCATCCTATAGACTGTGACACAAGAAAGGCTACAATGGCTGTATAGCATACCCTGTTATAGACTATGACACAAAAAAGGCTATAAGGGCTGTACAGCATACCCTCCTATAGACTTTGACACAAGGCAGGCTATAATGGCTGTACAGCATACCATCCTATAGACTGTGACACAAGGCAGGCTATAATGGCTGTACAGCATACCATCCTATAGACTATGACACAAGGCAGGCTATAATGGCTGTACAGCATACCATGCTATAGACTGTGACACAAGGCAGGCTATAATAGCTGTACAGCATACCCTGCTATAGACTATGACACAAGGCAGGCTATAATGGCTGTACAGCATACCCTCCTATAGACTATGACACAAGGCAGGCTATAATGACTGTATAGCATACCCTGCTATAGACTATGACACAAGGCAGGCTTTAATGGCTGTATAGCATACCCTCCTATAGACTATGACACAAGGCAGGCTATAATGACTGTATAGCATACCCTCCTATAGACTATGACACAAGGCAGGCTATAATGACTGTACAGCATACCCTGCTATAGACTATGACACAAGGCAGGCTATAATGACTGTACAGCATACCCTGCTATAGACTATGACACAAGGCAGGCTATAATGACTGTACAGCATACCCTGCTATAGACTATGACATAAGGCAGGCTATAACGGCTGTACAGCATACCCTGCTATAGGCTATGACACAAGGCAGGCTATAATGGCTGTATAGCATGCCAACAGCTCCTGATGTCTCCTGTAAGCGAAAGTGATGAGACTACGGCCAATAACTGTTGATTGTTTTCTGACATCAGGGAATAGTTAAGACAAGTGTAATCATCTGCTAAGCAGGACCTGTGCCTAAATTAATTGACAGAGAAGTAAACATGAACATTAACCTTCAAACAGAATCCCATCATTAGGTTATTTAGATGCTCTCTTCATCATCTCCTTTTAATCTGGTTCATGGTGGGATGAAGCGACTGACAGAGGTACTGGAAAATTCATGATGTAGGCAATGTCATTGCTGGAGGCAGGCAGTTAGGGTGATTACATCCCAGGGAGTACTTGGCTGCTGATGAGGAGAGATAGAATTCATGAGGAAGCCTGGGTTAAGTTTGGGGCATGCTTGTTAATGGCGTTGAATCAATGGATGTTAGCAGGTTAATATCTGGGTCAGTGGAGATTGTAACGGTAAGTGGCAGTGTGTGGGATGGGCAATGGTAGGGTGGCTGTGGGTGGGATGGGCAATGGTAGGGTGGCTGTGGGTGGGATGGGCACAGGTAGGGTGGCTGTGTGTGGGATGGGCACAGGTAGGGTGGTCGTGGGTGGGATGGGCAAAGGTAGGGCGGCTGTGGGTGGGATGGGCACAGGTAGAGCGGCTGTGGGTGGGATGGGCAAAGGTAGGGTGGCTGTGGGTGGGATGGGCAAAGGTAGGGTGGCTGTGGTGGGGATGGGCACAGGTAGGGTGGCTGTGGGTGGGATGGGCACAGGTAGGGTGGCTGTGGGTGGGATGGGCACAGGTAGGGTGGCTGTGGGTGGGATGGGCAAAGGTAGGGTGGTCGTGGGTGGGATGGGTACAGGTAGGGTTGCTGTGGGTGGGATGGGTACAGGTAGGGTGGCTGTGGGTGGGATGGGCACAGGTAGGGCGGCTGTGGGTGGGATGGGCACAGGTAGGGCGGCTGTGGGTGGGATGGGCACAGGTAGGGTGGCTGTGGGTGGGATGGGTACAGGTAGGGTTGCTGTGGGTGGGATGGGCACAGGTAGGGCGGCTGTGTTTGTTTGTTTATTGTTTAACATCACACTCCACTCATCAATATTCCAGGTATAGGATGGCAGACCAGACAACCCAGTGATTGACATCATGAGCATCGATCTACGCACTTGGAATACAATGACATGCATCAACCAACTCAGTGAGCCTGACCACCCGATCCTGTTAGTCACCACTTAGGCAAGCATGGTCTGCTGAAGACAAATTCTACTCCGATCTTCACAGGGATGGGTGGCTGTGGGTAGGATGAACACAGGTAGGTGTTTTGTTGTTTTGTTCCATCAGGATGGTGATACAGGGCTGTACTTATGGGTCCCCAACAGGATGGGAGCTGGACAGTCTCGAATCTGTTTGTTGTTTAACGCCGCACTCAGCAATATTCTGGTTATATGATGGCGTTTTGTAAATAATCGAATCTGGTCCAGACAATCCAGTGATTGATAACATGAGCATCGATCCACTCAATTGGGATTGATGGCATGCATTAACGAAGTCAGTGAGTCTGACCACCCAATCCCATTAGCCGCCTCTTACCGCATAGTCACCTTTTACAGCAAGCATGGGTTGCTGAAGACCTATTCTACCCCGGTCCTCAAGTCTGTAGGAACTCAACATATTATTATTGAAGGGGTAGATTTCACTTTTTGATTTAATAATCTATCATTTTTCAGAAACAAAAGCATGACAATATTGCCATCAACTAACATCATATTTGACATTGCACTTGTAATTAGTGATCTTTCAAAAGTGTTTCCTGAATCAGATTCTATGTTCCACAGACGATAGAGAAGAATGTTTGCCATTTACATGATATTCACCACAACTCTTTCCATGTATCAGAACACACGTCAAGCAGCAGCTGCACCATGACTGTACAGTGTGTATACATACATTGTCAATACATGCATATACATCACTACATGGTATATGTACTGTGTTGGATTCTGATCAATTGTTTGGGTTAATTTTATATTTAAGCGGTCTTCATTTAAGTTGTAAAGGGAAGTAACTTTTATGTTGTTGTTGGTATCGCTATGTGCAAGTGACTGTACTGTGAGCGGGGGACCGTGGAGGTTATAAAACGGTAATTATGCAATTAAATACAAAACTTCAGTAACCGAGAAGTAAGACATTATTAAAGTGACCGTTTATTTTCATATTTGCGTCTAAATATTAGTATATTCATAGACGTTTCTGCATTATTTTGCAGTCAATCAAGCCGACAGCGCTAGCTTAGTATTTCATGGCGACGGCACACTTCAACTAGAACAAGAATCTGTTAGAATATGAAACTAAGAATTAGAATAAATGATGAAGTTGGAAGAATGATTTGACGTCCTCAATTCTCGAAACCCACATACTGTACACAAATATCTGTTCGTATTCCATGTATCGCAGTATTTATCACCTGGCTGTAATTGGTGCCCTCACTACAGAGACATCTGGTTGGTGGACAGGACAGTGCTTGTAGCAAGACAACTATATACGCTTTACTGTGGTATATGCAGATAAGGAAGCGCTACTTTTACACAAAGGTTCTCATAATTCTTACGCTTTCTTATTCACTGTTGTAATTATACCTGGGGCTTGATTCCATGAGTGATGCCCATTCTTGGTGTCCCTGCTAGACTATGTCCCAAACCTGGGTTAAACCTCACACGGCTGCTTAACCATTCATCCATATACAGGCAGCCATGAGTTACCTCCCTTGGTGTATATGACACCAAGGAAGAGAGTCGACACTGAGGAGTGTTACCTCCCTTGATGTATATGACACTAAGAAGAAAGTTGACACTGGGGAGAGTTACCTCCCTTGATGTATATGACACTGAGGAAGAAAATTGACACTGAGGAGAGTTACCTCCCTTGATGGATATGATACCAAGGAAGAAAGTCAACACTGATGTTGCACATGGAAATACAGAAAACTACAGCTATAACAAACTCTAATTTTATAACAGACCGCTAATTTTTTTAATTCGTTATAATCGTAGTTCGTTATAAGCATATATACAACATCTGTACAGCAAATGGCCGGGATAAAAAATTAAGTTCATAATATCCGTCAGTTCGTTATAAGCGTGTTCGTTATAGACGTATTTTACTGTAAACGACAAAACATTTTTCTCAAGCTACCATGCAGGTCTCAACTGTCTGTCTCTGGCATCCAACAGATCACAGCACAAATATGTCACCATCTTTTCAGTCTGATTTAATTTAATGAAAAAAAAGCATGTGTACCGAAAACTAAAAAAATACTTCAACTTCTTCAAATGCATCCTTGAGGGAAACTAAATAATCTAGAATTGATCCCATGTAGAAATGTGTTTCCAATATGTCGAAAACACAAGCGAAGTCATTAACCTCTTAATTAACTGTCTTGGAGGGCTGTGGTTTAGTTTAGTGTGGAGGAGAGATCAAACAGCAATAGGTGGCTTAACAATGGACCTCACAGGGTCCTGATCCCCACAGGAATGTCCAGTTAAAGTCTGGACCTGACCACTTACCCCACATCAATGGACAGCTAAAGTCAGAACTGACTGCTTACCTCTACATCAATGGACGGCTGAAGTCCGAACTGACCGATTACCCCTACATCAATGGACGGCTGAAGTCCGAACTGACCGATTACCTCTACATCAATGGACGGCTTAAGTCTGAATCTAAGGGCTTACATTGCTAGTCAGTTGGCTGTTGTCAATCCTCCACATCACAGTGGCAGCTCAAGCAAGGAACTAAAAGTCACCAAGGAGCAAGCACCGTATCCACTGGACCAACCAATAGCCCTTAAGGACCAACCATATTATATATGCTACTCAAAGGAAGTTAAGGACCACCTGATGTTATTCACCTGATAGTAGTTGATCTGTCATGGCTGGAGGGTACAGCAACACAGCCTTCCTATTGTGGATGTTGTTTAACTTGTTTTGAGTAGTATACTGTGAGGGAACGGTGAGGCTTGTTCTGAGAATTTGTTAGGGACAGGTTGTTTTAGCCACTTCGACAAAACCTACACATTTCTCCCCGAGAAGGGGATTCAAACAATTCTAATTTTTTATAACACATTTTTTCAGATCAAGTACGACAAGAAAAAAATTGTTTTGTTTTTGGGGTGCAAATCTTGACCCCCTCCTAGAAGACCAGAATGGTCTGCTCTAAAGCCTTAGGCAGGAGTTCTAACATACATATTAGCAGCAAAACCATTACACAGATGATAGTTGACTCTCACACCATGAATCTGGGTTAATGTGAAATGTTCATGATTAATCCCGGCTTCACAATATCGTGTCATATAATTTGAAAAAAAAACTAAACGTGACACGAGAAATCTTAATGACTTCCTCTTCTGTGCTAGTTTTGGCTTCATTGGGAAACATGTTCTACACTACATATAGCAATGAGCCCCCGACAATATGTGGAATAATGAATATATCTATTGCTGTTGAAAGTAAAGCATTTGCTTTTATATGTAGTGTGTTGTAATACTTATATACTGAAACATGCCTTGCATATGTCATTTACTAATACGCCAATCTGTACAATGCCTGCATGTATTTGAAAATATGAAAAATAAACAAAAAACAAAGAACAAATATTTTCAACACTGATCAAACGACATGCAAAATTGTTTAAATAAAAATAAATTAACATTTACAAATTGATAAGATTCTATTTTCAAAAAGACATTTTTTTGGCCTGTGATATCAGACTGAAATTTTACTACTTTCCCCAATCACTCGCCCTGCTAGTTGTGAATATACATTACCAACACTAACTCAAAAACGTGTCTGGTGACACAAATGTCTGTCTGCCAAGGGTAGAACTTGGAGAACTTGCTACAAGAAAGAAGCCGAGTAATTGCTCTGTACTTTACTGGAACTTTACCTTTATGGAGGAAATTGATTTCACAGATGGTGAGTGATAAATAAAATACATGTTGTTTGTAATGAAGGAGTCAAGTCTTGATGTATGCGCATACAGTGACATTAATTACACCGTGGGGCAAAGTTGGGTTGAAGTTGATCACTAGTTCAACAAAGGATGAAGTGGTTTGATAATGGACAATGTCGTTTTATTTTCCATAAATCCACGGAAGATAAAATAATCTATATACAGAATTGTTTAAAATGTTAACATATTTTTAATCAACTAAAAAGAGTAAATTTTAAATAGATTCTCTGTCCTTCAGAGGTTAAACAATTGAAACAAAATCAGGTTAAAAGTAAATAACTTGTTGTGGTTTGTGTGTTAAAAGCTTGTATTAAACACTGACAACAGACTTGTGATCAGAAGGCCTGAGGTTCGAATCCCATGACAGGAATTGAACATGGCAGCCACACAAGCAACATCTTCACCTCGCTCTGTTGGTGTTGACAGGAGTCCATACTATCCGTTTCCGAGGCAAGGGAGTTAACTGATTGTAAAAGTCCAGTTTCCACCCTTGCCAAACTTGACTGGATTTTCTAGGCTACTTCATCATTGTGCCACCAGTTGCTATTACAAATTATATCCCTTCTATGCCACTCCTATTGACCAATCAGATTCCACCTCTCATTTCACTTGCATTTGCTTCAAACAAAATGGAGGCACCCAGTCAAGATGATCAAATCTA